>NC_050096.1:196074504-196377534 GCF_902167145.1 Zea mays | reverse complement strand
TCGACCCCGTCATCGGCAACGTCAGGCTCACCAAGGTCCTGATGGATGGGGGCAGCTGCCTCAACATCATCTACGCCGAGACCCTCAAGCTCCTGCGCGTCGATCTGTCCTCCGTCCGAGCAGGCGCTGCGCCCTTCCACGGGATCATCCCTGGGAAGCGCGTCCAGCCCCTCGGACAACTCGACCTCCCCGTCTGCTTCGGAACACCCTCCAACTTCTGAAGGGAGACCTTGACGTTCGAGGTGGTCGGGTTCCGAGGAACCTACCACGCGGTACTGGGAAGGCCATGCAACGCGAAGTTCATGGCCGTCCCCAACTACACCTACCTGAAGCTGAAGATGTCGGGCCCCAACGGGGTCATCACCGTCGGCCCCACGTACAAACACGCATTCGAATGCGACATTGAGTGCGTGGAGTACGCCGAGGCCCTCGCCGAGTCCGAGGCCCTCATCGCCGACCTGGAGAACCTCTCCAAAGAGGTGCCAGATGTGAAGCGTCATGCCGGCAACTTCGAGCCAGCGGAGACGGTTAAGGCTGTCCCACTCGACCCCAGTGGCGACGCCTCCAAGCAGATCCGGATCGGTTCCGGGCTCGACCCCAAATAGGAAGCAGTGCTCGTCGACTTTCTCCACGCAAACGCCGACGTCTTTGCGTGGAGTCCCTCGGACATGCCCGGCATACCGAGGGATGTCGCCGAGCACTCGATGGATATTCGGGCCGGAGCCCGACCCGTCAGGCAGCCTCTGCGCCGATTCGACGAGGAGAAGCGCAGAGTGATTGGCGAAGAGATCCACAAGCTGATGGCAGCGGGGTTCATCAAAGAGGTATTCCATCCCGAATGGCTTGCCAACCCTGTGCTTGTGAGGAAGAAAGGGGGGAAATGGCGGATGTGTGTAGACTACACTGGTCTCAACAAAGCATGTCCGAAGGTTCCCTACCCTCTGCCTCGCATCGATCAAATCGTGGATTCCACTGCTGGGTGCGAAACCCTGTCCTTCCTCGATGCCTACTCAGGGTATCACCAAATCCGGATGAAAGAGTCCGACCAGCTCGCGACTTCTTTCATCACGCCGTTCGGCATGTACTCCTATGTCACCATGCCGTTCGGTTTGAGGAATGCGGGCGCGACGTACCAGCGGTGCATGAACCATGTGTTCGGCGAACACATCGGTCGCACAGTCGAGGCCTATGTCGATGACATCGTAGTCAAGACAAGAAAGGCTTCCGACCTCCTCTCCGACCTTGAAGTGACATTCCGATGTCTCAAGGCGAAAGGAGTCAAGCTTAATCCTGAGAAGTGTGTCTTCGGGGTGCCCCGAGGCATGCTCCTGGGGTTCATCGTCACTGAGCGTGGCATCGAAGCCAACCCGGAGAAGATCGCAGCCATCACCAGCATGGGACCCATCAAGGACTTAAAAGGCGTACAGAGGGTCATGGGATGTCTTGCGGCCCTGAGCCGCTTCATCTCACGCCTCGGCGAAAGAGGTCTGCCTCTGTACCGCCTCTTAAGGAAGGCCGAGTGTTTCGCTTGGACCCCTGAGGCCGAGGAAGCCCTCGGGAACCTGAAGGCGCTCCTTACGAAGGCGCCTGTCTTGGTGCCCCTAGCTGATGGAGAAGCCCTCTTGGTCTACGTCGCCGCAACCACTCAGGTGGTTAGCGCCGCGATTGTGGTCGAGAGGCAAGAGGAAGGGCATGCATTGCCCGTTCAGAGGCCAGTCTACTTCGTCAGCGAAGTACTGTCCGAGACCAAGATCCGCTACCCACAAGTTCAGAAGCTGCTGTATGCTGTGATCCTAACGAGGCAGAAGTTACGACACTACATCGAGTCTCATCCGGTAACTGTGGTGTCATCCTTCCCCCTGGGGGAGATCATCCAGTGCCGAGAGGCCTCGGGCAGGATCGCAAAGTGGGCGGTGGAAATCATGGGCGAAACAATCTCGTTCGCCCCTCGGAAGGCCATCAAGTCCCAGGTGTTGGCGGACTTCGTGGCCGAATGGGTCGACACCCAGCTGCCGACGGCTCCGATCCAACCGGAGCTCTGGACCATGTTTTTCGACGGGTCGCTGATGAAGACGGGAGCCGGCGCGGGCCTGCTCTTCATCTCACCCCTTGGGAAGCACCTACGCTACGTGCTCCGCCTCCATTTCCCGGTGTCCAACAATGTGGCCGAGTACGAGGCTCTGATCAACGGGCTGCGGATCGCCATCGAGCTAGGGGTCAGACGCCTCGACGCCCGCGGTGACTCGCAGCTCGTCATCGACCAAGTCATGAAGAACTCCCACTGCCGCGACCCGAAGATGGAGGCCTACTGCGATGAGGTTCGGCGCCTGGAAGACAAGTTCTTCGGGCTCGAGCTCAACCACATCGCTCGGCGCTACAACGAGACTGCAGACGAGCTGGCTAAAATAGCCTCGGGGCGAACGACAGTCCCCCCGGACGTCTTCTCCCGGGATCTGCATCAACCCTCCGTCAAGATCAACGACGCTCCCGAGCCCGAGGCACCCTCGGCACAGCCCGAGGCACCCTCGGCACGGCCCGAGGCACCCTCGGCACAGCCCGAGGTACCCTCGGCCCCCGAAGGCGAGGCGCTGCACGTCGAGGAAGGGCAGAGCGGGGCCACGCCTGATCAAGATTGGCAGGCCCCGTACCTGCAATATCTCCGCCGAGGAGAGCTACCCCTCGACCAAGCCGAGGCTCGGCGGGTAGCGCGACGCGCCAAGTCGTTCGTCTTACTGGGCGATGAGGAGGAGCTCTACCACCGCAGCCCCTCAGGCGTCCTCCAGCGATGCATCTCCATCGCCGAAGGTCAGGAACTCCTGCAAGAAATACACTCGGGGGCTTGCGGCCATCATGCAGCACCCCGAGCCCTTGTCGGGAATGCTTTCCGGCAAGGCTTCTACTGGCCAACGGCGGTGGCTGACGCCACTAGAATTGTCCGCACCTGCGAAGGGTGCCAATTCTATGCGAAGCAGACCCACCTGCCCGCTCAGGCTCTGCAGACGATACCCATCACCTGGCCCTTTGCTGTATGGGGTCTGGACCTCGTCGGTCCCTTGCAGAAGGCGCCCGGGGGCTACACGCACCTGCTGGTCGCCATCGACAAATTCTCCAAGTGGATCGAGGTCCGACCCCTGAACAGCATCAGGTCCGAGCAGGCGGTGGCGTTTTTCACCAACATCATCCATCGCTTCGGGGTCCCAAACTCCATCATCACCGACAACGGTACCCAGTTCACCGGCAAAAAATTCTTGGATTTCTGCGAAGACCACCACATCCGGGTGGACTGGGCTGCCGTGGCTCATCCCATGACGAATGGGCAAGTAGAGCGTGCCAACGGCATGATTCTACAAGGGCTCAAGCCCCGGATCTACAACGGCCTCAACAAGTTCGGCAAGCGATGGATGAAGGAACTCCCCTCGGTGGTCTGGAGCCTGAGGACAACGCCAAGCCGAGCCACGGGTTTCACGCTGTTCTTCCTGGTCTATGGGGTCGAGGCCATCTTGCCCACTGACCTGGAATACGGCTCCCCGAGGGCGAGGGCCTACAACGAACAAAGCAACCAAGCTAGCCGAGAAGACTCGCTGGACCAGCTGGAGGAGGCTCGGGACAAGGCCTTACTACACTCGGCGCGGTACCAGTAGTCCCTGCGACGCTACCACGCCCGAGGGGTCCGGTCCCGAGACCTCCAGGTGGGCGATCTGGTGCTTCGGCTGCGGCAAGACGCCCGAGGGAGGCACAAGCTCACGCCCCCCTGGGAGGGGCCATTCGTCATCGCCCAAGTCCTGAAGCCGGAACATACAAGCTGGCCAACAATCAAGGCGAGGTCTACGGCAACGCTTCGAACATCAAACAGCTATGTCGCTTCTACCCTTAAGATGTTTTCAAGTTGTTCATATACCTCGCACCCACGCAAAAGTTTAGTCATCAAGGAAGGGTCGGCCTCGCCTCGTCAAAGCCCGACCCTCCCTCGGGGGCTAAAAGGGGGGAGACCCCCTCTGCGTCAAATTTTTCCTCGAAAAAAGATCTCTTTTTAGCAGAATTTCTTTCGTGCTTTTTGACTACTTCGAAAAGCGGATCCTGGAAACGACGGAGTACACGTAAGCAGCCAAGGCTGACCGAGCCGAGGGACTCCTACGCCTCCGGGATACGGATACCTCACTCATCACCTTCTGCGATAAGTAACTCGCGTTCGGATAAAGCGACTCCGTGGACCGAACAAGTCTTCACGTTCGGAAGCTCTTCTGCCAAAGTGGTCCTTCAAGCTTTCTCGACTAAGTCGGAGACAGGGCCTCATGGACGGACGAAGGTACGCGTAAGCGGCAAGGCCGACCGAGCCGAGGGACTCCTACGCCTCCGGGATACGGATACCTCACTCATCACCTTCCGCGAGAAGCAACTCTCGCCCGCACAAACATCCCTGTTACCGACGGAAAGTCCAGATGCTCGGAATAAGGGGAAAAGAGACGCAGCTTTGCAAGCGCAGCGAGGGTGTGTTTTCTGGCCTCAGCGGCCGTAGAAGGCACACGCTACAAGACGATCTGATCCTGCAGGATCAGGTCTTCACGCTGAAGGGGGCCGTAGCACCCTCGGCGTCGACGACGTCTTCAGCAAGGTCCGACCCAGCCTCGGACGGCGACGCGATCCGAGGACTTCTCCGGGGATCCGGCCCGAGCAGGCGGCTCGGCCGGCTACCCCCGGGGCCTCGGCCAACCATCTTCCGAGGGTGCTAGCCCGACCCGAGGCCTCGGCTGATCGACTCCGGTGTCGGACCCGCTGACGGACAACCCGGCTAGGCTCCGGCCAACCAGGTTCCCATTTTCGAGCCAACTCCGCCTCTGTTCGTACTGATATCGCTACCCCCGGCCTCGGCTCATCGAAGAGCGGCCGAGGGGTCTCTTTAACTAAGCTGGAGGAGCCTCAGACAACAAGGCCGATCGAGCCGAGGGATTCCTACGCCTCCGGGATACGGATACCTCACTCGTCACCTTGACACGGGGCGACTCATGCTTGGTGAAGCGGTACAGATAATAAACAGGCGAGACTTAGTGCTCGAAAATGAGGAAAAAACACGGCTCCGTGCCGAAATTACATACATGTTCAGGCCTCGACAGCCACAATGAACAAAAACCCTGGCAATCGAAATGCCATTACTAACGGAACTCCGGTTCCCCCTCCGCAGGTACGAACAACCCCACTCCGAGGGGGAAGGCCTGCGGAGCAACGGAAGGCCGACGAACGGCGCGCCGTCACCTGCTCCAGCAGCGGCGACGACGACGACTTCTGCTCCGGGGGGCCGAACAGCGGCAACGCTGACCTCAGGGTGGATGCCGCTGCCAGGAGGCCCCCGCCCGTGCCAAAACTCGTGAGGCAAGGACGGGCAGAAGGCCGTAGAGTTGGAGGTCAGCCCGTGGCCAGCCCCGGCTATCGCGCCGGCGGAAGAACCTCTTCCGGCTGCCGTGGCGGACGCCGGCGCCGCGAGCGGCTCCGAAGCCACTCGCGTCTGAAGACCGGGCACGCTGCAGCTGCCAGCGCCACGGGCGACACCTGCTTCTCCCCCCATCACTGAGTGAAGGAGCGGGCCGTCGCCCGCGCGGGGGCCGATCCCAACTCGGCACTCTCCCCTCCCCAGCCTTGGTGATGAAAATCCTTGAGGCTGAGGGAGGGGCAGAGGCCGCAGCCCGGCTCGCTTTCCCCCACCATCAGGCCGGAGGTCGCCATCTCAGGTGACCGCCGGTCGAGGGGTGCGGCCGGGCTGCGCGATGAAAATCCTTGAAGTCGAACGATGGCTGAAAGGTACCAACTCCCACGGAGTTGCGTTCCACCAACGAGGAGGCGGAAAGACGGTGGGTACCCCCCATCCGGGGGCTTGGAAGATGGAAAGACACGACGCATGAGGGAGGAAGAAGATGTGGTTGCCTTCCGAAAGGGGTCGCCCTCCTTTTAAAGGCAACTCTCCCTACGTGCGCCCCCAAACGCCGCGGGATGAGTCTTCTCCAACACATTCCAAGGCCCACCCCTGCGACTCGGGGGCTGGGTCCCGCATGTCATGCAGACCGGCTCCGAGCAGAAGAAGCCAAACCGCCGCGCGAGGTGCGCACAACCGCCCAGCGGTTACAAGCGACCCCCCACTTTTGCTCAGACCAACGGGCGGGAGGGGCGGGTAGCCATGCAGGCGGCATGCAACCGCGCCAGGTGGACGCGCTTCTCTGACTTCTGACACGCCAGCTTGGAGGCCCAGGCCCACGCGTCACGCAACCAGCGCGCCAGTTGCTGCATGCAGACAACCGCGCCACCACTTGTGCCACCGTCGCGCCTCTTCGGTTGCGGAGCCTATGCCACGACTCGAGGCGACCTAGCGCACGACCCAGCGGCGCCAGCCTGGCGCGACGGTCAATGCGGCCGAAAGTGGGCCGGCAGTAATGACGGTGGCAGGCGGACGGGAGCAGCAGTCACGTCGTCAGCCAGGCTCACGTCCCATCCAGGGACAGCAAGAGAGCCTCCTCCCACGGCGTGAAGACGGTGCGCCCGTGATCCGTTCCTCGAACGGCTCGTGCACGCGCAACGGCCACCCCTCCAACCACTCGCCCCGTCGCATTAACTCCGCGGCAGGACAGGCGGCGCTTCTGGCAGGGGAAGCGGACGACGCTTCGCCTTCGCCGTAATAACCGCGCCAAAAAAGGTACGCCACATCGTTCGATTTCGTATCCTTTTCCATTTTTCCTCTTTCTCTATCTCTTGCAACAGGGACTAGGAAAGGGGGATACCCCGAAAAGGATCCTTCCCTGTGAAGGATCCGGGCTCCGAGCCCCCCTACTGATCAGAGGTTCGAAGGCTGGCCCTCCGAAGGGTTCAACAGTCGCCTCAGATCGTGTGGGCCCGACACCCACTACTGGTCAGGGGTTCGAAGGTCGGCCCCCCGAAGGGCTCCATGGCCGCCTCAGGCTACTCGGGCTCCGCGCCCATTACTGATCAGAGGTTCGAAGGCTGGCCCCCGAAGGGTTCACAGTCGCCTCAGACGCCGAGCGAGGGATGACCAGGGGTACGTTCGATACATAACCGAGGCTCGGGCTGCGCTCCCGAGGTACCCTAGGACATTTCCGAGACCAGCGGGAGCGATCTTGTAACGGAATCCCATCGGAGGGAGGCATCGAGCCCTCGGACCCCGTCGCCAGGGGACCGGGTCCGGCAGATCACCCGCAGGTACTTTTGGGCGTGCCTCTGGGCCCCTAGCCGACCCCCAACGAACGGGGCACGGACGTCCACTCGGATTACCCGCTTGCAGCTCACCGGAGACACCATGTTCGGTGCCCATCGAGGGTAACATGGCGCACTCCCCCCCTCCTCCTTGCGGAAAGGCGACGTAGGGGCGTATGCAAAAAGTCGAGTCTGTCCCTGATCGTCCTCTCGCCCTATGCGGAGGCTCGGGGGCTGCTCTCACAAACCCGGCTCCGGCCGAACTGTTGACAGCGTCAACATACCAGCCCGAGAACTTGGGCCCCGACCGTGCACCCGGGCTACGGCCAGTTCGCATGAGGGAACGACCAGACCAGCCGAAGCGTTACGCAAGGCATTAAGACCTCGAAGGAGTGAAACCACTCCTCCGAGGCCTCGGGGGCTACACCCGGCGGGTGTGCTCGCGCGCACCCACCGGAATGAAATGCAACCGAGGAAGGCTGGTCCCCTTGCAAAAAAGTGCGATGAAAGCCTCCAAGCGAGTGCTAACACTCCCTTCGAGGCTCGGGGGCTACTGTCGGGGACCATAATTAGGGGTACCCTCAAGACGCCTAATTCTCAGCTGGTAACCCCCATCAGCATAAAGCTGCAGAGGCCTGATGGATGCGATTAAGTCAGGGATCAGTCCATACGAGTGACTCGATCACGCTTCACCCGAGCCTAGCCTCAGACTCGGGCAGCCGACCTCGAGGGACTTCCGTCTCGCCCGAGGCCCCCCTTTTAACGGCGGACACATCTCCGGCTCGCCCGAGGCCTTGGCTTCGCTAAGAAGCAACCCTGACTAAATCGCCGCACCGACCGACCGAGTTGCAGGGGCATTTAACGCAAAGGTGTCCTGACACCTCTATCCTGACGCATGCCCCCCGGCAGAGCCGAAGTGACCGCCGTCACTCCGCTGCTCCACTGACCGGTCTGACAGAAGGACAGCGCCGCCTGCGCCACTCCGACTGCGGTGCCACTCGACAGAGTGAGTCTGACAGGCAGTCAGGCCTCGCCAGGGGCGCCATAGGGAACTCCGCTCCGCCCGACCCCAGGGCTCGGACTCGGGCTAAGACCCGGAAGACGGCGAACTCTGCTCCGCCCGACCCCAGGGCTCGGACTCGGGCTAAGACCCGGAAGACGGCAAACTCCGCTCCGCCCGACCCCAGGGCTCAGACTCGGGCTAAGACCCGGAAGACGGCGAACTCCGCTCCGCCCGACCCCAGGGCTCGGACTCGGGCTAAGACCCGGAAGACGGCGAACTCCGCTCCGCCCGACCCCAGGGCTCGGACTCGGGCTCGGACCCGGAAGACGGCGAACTCCGCTCCGCCCGACCCCAGGGCTCGGACTCGGGCTAAGACCCGGAAGACGGCGAACTCCGCTCCGCCCGACCCTAGGGCTCGGACTCGGGCTCGGCCCCGGAAGACGACGAACTCCGCCTCGCCCGACCCCAGGGCTCGGACTCCGCCCTGGCCTCTGCCGAACGACTTCCGCCTCGCCCGACCCAGGGGCTCGGACTCGGCCTCGGCAACGGAAGACAGATTCAACCCCAGCTTCGGAGGAGCCCCCACGTCGCCCGGCCTCGGGCGCGGGCCCGCCACGTCAACAGGGAGCGCCATCACCACTCTACCCCGAGCCGACTCGGGCCGCAGAGAACAAGACCGGTGTCCCATCTGACCAGCTCCGCCAGATAGGCAATGATGGCACCTCCCAAGCTCCATGACGGCGGCGGCTCTCAGCTCTCTTACGGAAGCAGGTGGACGTCAGCAAGGACTCGACCGCTCCGACAGCTGTCCTTCCGCCAAGCTCCGTTGCTCCTCCGACAGCCACGACATCACGCCAGCAGGGTGCCAATATCTCTCCGGCTGCCACATTGGCATGTACTTAGGGCGCTAGCTCTCCCTCCGCTAGACACGTAGCACTCTGCTACACCCCTCATTGTACACCTGGATCCTCTCCTTACGACTATAAAAGGAAGGACCAGGGCCTTCTTAGAGAAGGTTGGCCGCGCGGGACCGAGGACGGGACAGGCGCTCTCTTGGGGCCGCTCGCTTCCCTCACCCGCGTGGACGCTTGTAACCCCCCTACTGCAAGCGCACCCGACCTGGGCGCGGGACGAACACGAAGGCCGCGGGACTTCCACCTCTCTCACGCCCGTCTCCGGCCACCTCGCCTCTCCCCCCTTCGCGCTCGCCCACGCGCTCGACCCATCTGGGCTGGGGCACGCAGCACACTCACTCGTTGGCTTAGGGACCCCCCGGTCTCGAAACGCCGACAACTGTGATCCCCGGTCTGACACAATCTTCTTTGGCACACCATGTAGGCAGACAATCTGTGCCATGTACAACTCTGCCAACTTAGCTCCTGAATATGTGGTCTTCACTGGAATAAAGTGGGCTACTTTGGTTAGCCTGTCCACAATCACCCATATAGAATCATATCCAACAGACGTGCGGGGTAATCCAACAATAAAGTCCATGCCAATCTCTTCCCATTTCCACTCAGGTATCTTCAGTGGATGTAATAGTCCGGCTGGCCTCTGGTGTTCAGCCTTAACTCTTTGACACACATCGCACATAGCCACATGTGCAGCCACATCTCTCTTCAATCCATACCACCAATATTTTTGCTTCAAATCCTGATACATCTTAGTACTTCCAGGATGGATAGAATAAACTGAGTCATGTGCTTCCTTCAATATAGTTTCCCGAAGACTATCAATATCGAGAGCACAGATCCGATTTTTGAACCATATCGTGCCTTGCTCATCCTCTGTGAATTCCGGGCCTCTACCCTCTGTTATTCGATCCTTGATCTCCTGGATTTTAGCATCACCAACCTGACCTTTACGAATTTCTTGCTCCAAGGTAGGTTCCAATTCAATGGTAACTCCTTCTGTATGCGTAACAATTCCCAGGTTGAGCCTCTCAAAATCTTTTGCTAATTCATCAGGTAGCTAGACAACGAAAGCGGAGTGAACATGCTCCTTCTGACTCAAGGCATCTGCAACCAAATTTGCCTTGCCTGGGTGATAGTGAATCTCCAAATCATAATCCTTAATGAGCTCCAACCAACGGCGTTGCCAAGGTTGAGATCCTTCTGAGTGAATATATACTTCAAGCTCTTATGATCCGTGTATACTTGGCACTTAGTTCCCATAATGTAGTGTCTCCAAATCTTCAGTGCATGCACCACGGCAGCCAGCTCCAAGTCATGAGTGGGGTAGTTCAGTTCATGCTTCCGCAACTGACGAGATGCATAGGCAATCACATGTCCTTCTTGCATGAGCACACATCCAAGTCCTTGGCCACATGCATCACAGTAAATGTCAAATCCCTTCTGTAGATCTGGCATAATCAATACTGGTGGTGACATCAACCTCTCCTTCAATTGATCAAAACTCTCTTGGCATTTCTCATCCCACTTGAATTCTTTCCCTTTCTCCAAAAGTGAGGTCATAGGCTTGGCAATCTTAGAGAACCCTTCAATAAATCTCCGATAATATCCTGCGAGTCCCAAGAAACTCCGAATCTTCGTAACTGTAGTGGGCACTCTCCACTCCATTATCTCCTTCACTTTAGCAGGATCCACTGCTATTCCTCCATTAGAAATGATATGACCAAGGAATGGCACCTTGTCAATCCAAAACTCACACTTGCTGAACTTAGCATAGAGTTGATTATCTCGCAGCTTCTATAGCACCAACCTTAGATGTTGTTCATGATCACTTTCATTCTTAGAATAGATAAGAATATCGTCGATAAACACCACGACGAATCTGTCCAAATACTCCATAAACACCTTATTCATCAAATTCATGAAATAAGCTGGTGCATTGGTCAATCCAAATGACATGACAGTGAACTCATATAATCCATATCGGGTTGAGAAAGCCGTCTTAGGAATATCTGAGGGTCTAATCTTCATCTGATGGTATCCCGATCGGAGATCAATCTTCGAGAATACCCTGGCTCCTCTCATCTGATCAAACAAATCCTCAATACGGGGTAATGGATACTTGTTCTTCACAGTAACATCATTAAGTGATCTATAGTCCACACACATTCGTTGTGATCCATCCTTCTTCTGTACAAATAACACCGGTGCTCCCCAAGGTGAGGAACTCGGACGAATGTACCCCGCTTCTTGTAACTCAGTTAACTGCTTCTTAAGCTCCTTCAGTTCTTCTACAGCCATCCTGTATGGTCTCTTAGAAATAGGGGCAGTTCCAGGTAAAAGATCAATCACAAACTCAACTTCCCTATCTGGTGGCATCCCTGGTAACTCCTCTGGAAAGACATCCGGAAAATCCCTAACCACCCGGATGTTGTCACCAACGAACTCCTCGGGTATAAAGAACATTGCCCGCATGGATGAGGTGGTTACTGCAATATTAACTTGAAATGTTTCTCCTTTAGGACTAGTGAGCTCTATAGTACCTCTACCACATGCTATAATGGCCTTTGCCTTCCTTAACCATGACATACCAAGAATCAGATCTATACTGCTGGCATCTAATATTATAGCAGTAGCTCCAAATTCTCTTCCCATAATTGATAATGTCAATCTACGTGTCATTTGATTCGCCTCAATAGGCCCTTTAGGTGTGATTACTATCATTGGTTTTCTCATATTTAGCAGGGGTATCTCATTAGTGTTGGCATATCGAGCAGACATGAATGAATGTGTAGCACCAGAATCAAATAATATTGTTGCAGGAAGGGCATTAATGTAAAACATACTGAGTACGATATCACCACCATCAGGAGTATCATCAACGCTGACTTGATTCACCCTGGCTATAGAATATCCCTTGCCAGGGGTCTGTTGCTTGTTCTTAGCTGGTGTACCAGAATTTCCCATAGGACAAGCATTAGCATAGTGCCCAATCTGACTGCACTTGAAGCATGTAGGGCCAGTCTTCTGTCCTGTCGACCTCGTCGGGGTGCCAGTGGGAGTGGCCTGACGAGTAGGTGTCCGTGGAGAGCCCTGTGGAGCATACTGAACTGGGCGTGGTCCTCCTGGTCGAGTCGGTGTACCCTGTGGCGGTACGTAGCGGGGACGAACACTGCTGCTACCCTGTCCCTGTGAGATAGCCTTCCTCTTCAAATCACCCAGTTGAACACGCTTGTGTTCAATAGCAAGAGCCTTATCCAGTAGCCTCTGAAATGATGGAAATGTGTGTGCAACCAGTGCATACTGGAAGGGTCCATTAAGTCCTTCAATAAAGTGCTCCTGCTTCCTCTCATCCTCAGCAACTTCCTCTGGAGCATATCTCGACAGCTGAATAAATTTGTCTCTGTACTCGCTGACTGACATGTTGCCTTGCTTCAATGACAGAAACTCCTTCTTCTTGATCTTTATCATACCAGCTGGAATATGGTAGTTCCTGAATTGTGTACTGAACTCTGCCCAAGTAATAGTATCAGCAGCATCATGGGCAGCAGTATAAGAATCCCACCAGTCAGCAGCAGGACCTGTCAGACGACCTGAGGCATAAAGAACTTTCTCCCGGTCTGAGCATTGGGCAATGTTGAGCATCTTCTCAATTGACTTCAACCAATCATCTGCATCAAGTGGATCTGGCAAACTGGCGAAGGTCGGTGGCTTATGACTCATAAACTCCCGGTGCTTATCACGAGGTGGAACTGGTGGTGGTGGTGGAGGCAATGGCACTTGTTGCTGTTGCTGCTGTTGTTGAAGTTGTTGTTGCAGCTGCTGTTGTTGCGCCCTTCTCTCCTGGCGTATCTCCTCTCTCTCCTGGCGCAACTCCTGGCGTATATCTTCTCTTTCCTGACGCATCTCCTGGCGCTCTTGCTGCATCTGGGCAAGCATATCAGCCATAGTGTCCGCCATTTGTTGCATTACTGCCATCTGTGCTGCAATCAGTGGATCAACTCCGCCTGGTGGAGGATTAGGAGGATTCATCCCTGCTGGTTGTGGCTGAGGTTGTCTATATATCCTTCGAGTGTGTTGATTAGGAGGCAAATCAATTCCACCACCCCGCCTGGTATTTACCATCTGAGTTAGATACATAAGGTAAGAGAATAGTAGACAAGGCAGTAATTACGAATCATGTTACTTTAGGGGATTTATTAGCTAAGCAGTTTAATGTTTCACCTACCATAGCTAATTTATTACCTTATGCTGGCACATGCTAAGATGTCCATATATAATATTTCAATCAATCAAAGAAGCAAATCAGGCATTGATCATCAGAACAATCAACCAACATTTTTAATAGAGAAAATAGTTTTAATTTTGTCTTAGGCTTCCTATCTCTTAAAAATGTCATAGGGGTAGGGATTCCAAGGTGTGAAATCCATCTTGTCTTAGAATAGAAAAGGTAAGAATGATCAGAGTAGAACAGTAGAAGGTGAGACAGGATCAAGATAAGTGTAGAAAGAATCAGAGTAAGGTAAGTGTAGAATGAATCAGAATGAGATAAGTAGGTAAGGGTTGTCCATTTCTATCTAGGTTTCGTCCTACAGTCAACATTTGCTCTGATACCACTTCTGTAACACCCGGTTTTAAAGGACAAAGCCGGGTGCATCTCATACATGCGCCAAAGAAGACAACATATATAATAACAGAGTGTATAGAGATAAATGTCACAGAACATCAGAGTACTTATTACATAGCGGAAGACTTATTACAAAGTAAAAGAATAAATATAAAATGAACTAAGGATCGTCGGCGCCAATGTCAACTGAGAAACGCCACCTAGATCAAGTCGAATGCCTCAGTGTTAGGCGGCTCCTCTTCGACCACCTGTTCTTCTCCTGTGGGGGGTGTGAGACAGCAAGAGTGAGCTCACATATGTTCATAGCTCAACAAGTCGTGGGGAATAATGTGGCATGAACTCACCAAAGGTGGGAGTTCATGAAGTGTAAGGCTGATCAATGAGATAAAGGCTGAAGCTGAGCATTGCTTTTATAAGTTGGTCAAAATTTTATTAGCAATTACTAAGTGTAAGTAAATACCAAACCTTAATAATAATAAAGAAAAGTAATAGTAAAATAATCCCAAATGCGATGCAAATGTCAAATTAAATTTAAGTTCCATAAATTAATCATGTGAGGGTCCGAGCCGCTCATGACCGTGAGCACGGCTAGTATACTAGTTTTACACTCTGCAGAGGTTGCGCATCTTTACCCACAAGTCATGTTACCCATCTGCCAAGAGACGGCCAATCCCATACACCTCTACCGAGGAGGCGAGGCAGGGTAACACTACGAGGCCTTTACAAAGTTCCACTAGCTTCAGAAATCCCGCTACAGTTTATAGGAAGCTCCAGTGCAGGGTTCTTGCCTGACCACCATCGCAGCAAAATCAACCAAGGACCTCCCTACACTGACCACTCCCCTACTGCCCTTGCCCCTTTCGGGTAAGGAAGACCTCCACTAGCTTTCCTAGTTAATCAGCCAAGGGTGTCCCATTAAACCCTTGTGGTAGCACTGTTTTCCCGGGTGGTCGCTCCATGTTCCCATTAATTTAATGATCTTAACATGAACAGTAATAATAACAAGTTAATAACAGAATAATCATGAATAGTGTATCTCCATACCCAAATCCACATAAAGCAATAGCAGGTACTACCCAAAAATATTTCAGGGGTGAACAAGGTATAAAGATAACCAAAACTGGGGTAACCTATTGGATCCCATCAAAATTAACCTATGCAGATCATTAAAGTTAATAAGAACATGGCTGGGAAAAGTAAGTGATCAAGGGCACAACTTGCCTTCAATGAGCTCCTGCTCAGCTATCTCTACTTGTTGAACCTCAGATTCCACAGTGGCTTGCTCGTCTATTCGCATCAACACAATACATACATAGTATAGCAAAAATCAACATCACACCAAATATGTAAATAGAATATACAGTAAAAATCTACACATTAAAATGAGATCATAGGAATTGGAAACATTAAATTTGGCGTTATAGAATTCAAGTTATGAATTTCCTAAGGTTTAATGTGATTAAAATAGGATTAAATGTTAAATTAATGTTCTTACTGTTTTTATGCCAAAACAGAGATACTAAATGATAGAGAATATTATTACAAAATTTTAGAAATTGGAATGGTTCAATTTGGACCAAAAATGGAATTTCTATGAATTTTACAAGTTTCTGGATTTGTTTTTGTATTAAAAATGAATTTCTAATATTATTTCTCTGTTTTTAAACATCTCTGGACTGGGCCTCATTTTTCAGAAAGTCCAGGGGCTCTGGCGCAAGCTTACCAAGACTCAGTGAATAGTGAATGAGGATGGCGGGTTTATTCTAAAGTAACAGGGGGTCTTTTCTATGAAATGTGTATGGCGAAGGGGTATGGTCTGAATCTGGCCGCCAGATCATGCATGAACGGCCACGATTAGAACCGAGCCTTATGAATCGGTACGTCACCAGGCCCCCTCCGATCCCGATCTAACGGTAGGCGTTTAATGCAACCCAGAATCGCTTTCTACCGCAGGATCTCACATCTACGGTCTCAGACTGCCCGAGCAAAACGATACGCAGCTTTAAATCCTAGCGGTCAACCGTGGATCCGACGGTGCACGACAATCCTATCCCGATCTGATCTTGGCCGAGCATAAACGCATCGACGACCCCAGATCCTTCCCCCACCTCTGGACACAGGACTCCCGCGGCGCCGCGATCCCCACGGCGGCGCTCCGCCGTGGTCATCCAATCGGCGAACCAGTGCCCCAACTCGCAAGTTGAAACGCGCTACACGGTACTGAGATCAAGGCGAAATGGTCTAGGGTTTCCTTACCTGGAATCGAAGTGCAGAGAGCCCCGCCCACGGTAAGCGGCGGATGCCAAGCTCCGGCGAGCAATACCGCGCGGACGAGGTCGTAATTCGTTGGCCAACGTTGCGCGTAGCAACGCCACGCGATGCTGCAGCTCAAGCACCTCCCTTACTCGCACGTACAACAGCACAACGCGGAGGTCAACTGCAGCGGCGTGACAGAGCCCCACGGCGGCGGCGGCCTCCAAATTCCCTCCCTAATCGTGGTGGCGGTCAACGATTTTCACGCGAGGATAGATCGGAGCAGGCGGCTGCACCTGAGGTCCTTATACCCAGGTCGAGAGGGTAGATTTCTACCTAATCCCCCGGTGATTCGCGGCGTTCGGTTGAAGCCGGTCCACGTTTGCCGCTGGGAAGGAGAGGACGACCCTGGCCGGGCGGGCCCGCAAGCCAGTGATTACGCGCGCTACCACAGCGGAGTGTGCGGCTGCATGCTAGGTCCCACGGCGCAGCGACGACTCGATCACGATGTGGGCGCAGAAGGTGGCTGGCCAGTGGGCCCACGGATCAGCGTCGTTACACAGTGCTCGGCTGGCCGACTGACAAAATGGCCCCACCTGGCGGCGCTCGACTTCATCCCATTGGGCCACGCGGTGGAGAAGTTTGATGGGCCGAATTAGGTACAGTCGGCCCAGGTGAGTTCCCTTCTCTTTTTCTTTTTATTTTCTATCCCTTTTCCTTTTTCTCTATTTTCAAATCCAAATTTGAATTCAAATTTAAGTTCATCACTACAACTTATGTTTGTGGATCTAGGGGTATTAATTCTGGATATATTTATTTATATATATTATTTATTATTCATCTCCTTTATCTTTTCTTATTTCCAAACCCTAATTTTAATTTAGGATTTAATCCAACTTCTAGGATTATTAACTTCTTATTATTATCATTATTCTTATTATTTTGTTTAATGCACAAACATATAAAACTCCAACAAGATGCACTTTATTTTGTTTTAGAATCATTGGTTTTAATTAATCACTCTCAATTATATGGGTGCTCTTTTTAGGATGCAAATAAGGCACATAAAATAAGGAAATCACCATGTATTTCTTGTACACAATTTTGAGTATTACAGATAGAGCCTTCCACTATGTTGAGTTGGTTACAACGAAACCGCGGCTGCTTACAATCTTCTTGGCAGCACTCCGGCAGAGTAACGATATGCTCAAGACCTTGCTCTAGCTCTTAGCAGCACTTCCCCACTCTCTCTAGGCTTATATCTTTGCCTCTACACAACTAGAGAGATATACATGAGAGGGGGAGAGAGAATTGATCCGAGTGATGTCTACAGTTGTTGGCTGCACTTGTTTCTTTGTTGGAGGCGCCTAGGGGTCCCTTTTATAGACCCAAGGGGCCTAGGAGCCGTTGGAATCCATTTTGGAAAGCAATACTTGTGTTTCTGTCGGGTGGCGCACCGGACAGTCCGGTGCACCACCGGACAGGTCCTGTAGCTTGTCCGGTGCGTGATCTCCTTCCAAATCGGGCTCTGCTGACCGTTGGAGCAACTGTCGTCTTGGCTCACCGGACACTGTCTAGTGCACACCGGACAGTCTGGTGCGCCAACTATCCGTTGGCCCAAGCCACGCGTCGCCCGCTGATCGCGTTGCCGACCGTTGGCGCAGTCGACCGTTGGCTCACCGGACAGTCCGGTGAATTATAGTCGTACGTCGCCAAACTTCTCCCGAGAGCGGCCTGTTCATCGAAGTTCAATCTGGCGCACCGGACACTGTCCGGTGTGCTAGACTAAGCTGAGTCTTGGCTGTACACAGCCAAGCCTTTTGCATCTCTTTTCTTTTCTTCTTTTCTCTGTTTCTAACACTTAGACAAATATGTTATTACACAAAAACCAATGTACTAAGTCTAAAAACATACCTTCTCTTTGATTTTCACTTCTTTAGCATTTGGCATGACTGAGATTGATGTTAGACTCATAAATCATCATGTTAGCTTGACTTGATCTAGATTGTCATTTCTGAGCTCCAACATCCTGCAAAGGTCACATAGAATATCTCCAAACTAGGAACAACCCAAACTAAAGGTCAAAGTGCACTTAGCTCTTTTGGGCTGCTTCCAGTTCTGATTTTGACATTGGTTGTCCTTCCAGTGACCTTGTTTACTTCTTGAGCTAGATCTTGAGCCATATGACTTACACCACATAACTGTGGATGTTACCTCATTGGTTGTAAGTCATGTCTTTATGTAGTGTTCCTTGATGCACCATAACTCTTCTTAACTCGATCAACCTTGATTCCGCAAGTCTCCTTCTTCACCCCTGGCTTTGGGTTCCTGGTCTCCTTGACTTTCTCCTGTGCACTCGGTACCTCGAAGCTCTTCTTGCTTCCAACCTTGGTTTGATCGGTTGTCTCCAAGTTATGCACATCAAGTCTCAATTAAGCAATGTCCATCTTACTTGTGAAGTCCATTATCTATAGATAATCTAGTCTTTGCACCATCACACCTGTTTACTTGTGTTGAACCCTGTTAGCTTTGCATTCAACACCTGTTCAACACTTAACACACTTGTTAGTCCTTTAATTGGGTTGTCATCCAAACACCAAAACCCACAAGAGAGCTTTCAATATGATCCCGGCCGAGTGACCTCTGATCCAATGAATGGCCCTTCCCATAGTGGTGATAACTTGTGCCGTCCTTCCCCCATTAGAATTCAGCGAAGGACTAAGTCTCCCACTACAAAGGATCGGTGTCGTATGGTTTTATCATGATAGCGCCTCAAGGTCTGCTGGTATCTGGCTGACTGAATTACTGTGTTCAATCGCTCCTCCTCCAGCACATCAATATCTTCTAGTCTGGTAGCTTCTGCTTTAGCTATACTTTCGAAGACCAGCCTCGGTGCCCCAAACCTGAGGTCGGCGGGTAGCACTGCCTCCGAACCATAGACCATGAAGAACGGGGTGTTTCCATGTAGAGCTCGACTAGGTTGAATTCTCAAGCTCCAAACCACATACGGCAGTTCTCTAATCCACTTTCCTGCAAACTTTTCATTTTTGTCAAACACTTTCTTCCTAAGTGCTTCCAGTATCATTCCATTGGCCCTTTCCACCTGACCATTGGCTCTTAGGTGTGCTACTGACGCGTACTTGATTTGGATACTCCGTTGTTCGCAGAAATCGAAGAATTCGGAGCTGGTGAAGTTGGATCCCAGGTCGGTTATGATGTTATTTGGTATTCCGAACCTGAATATTATGTCTTGTATGAACTCCACTGCCTTAGATGAGGTTAAAGAAACAATGGGCTTGTACTCTATCCATTTGGTGAACTTGTCAATGGCGACCAGCACATGAGTATAGCCTCCCTGAGCTTTCTTGAAGGGTCCAATCATGTCCAGTCCCTAGCATGCAAATGGCCATGTTACATGTATGGTCTGCAGCTGTTGTGCCGGTAAATGTTGTTGTTTTGACAAGAATTGGCAAGCTTCACATCTCTGGACTAACTCGGCTGCATCACTCTTTGTTGTTGGCCAATAAAATCCAGACCTAAAAACTTTCCCAACCAGAGTTCTGGATGCTACGTGTATTCCACACTGTCTGACGTGGATCTCATCTAATAGCTACTTCCCAGTAGTCGAGGAAATGCACTTCATGAGGACTCCTGTCGCACCCCTTCTATACAGTGTGCCCCCTATGAGGGTGTAGTGGGCCGATTGCCTCGCGATGCGTTCTGCTGCAGCTTTATCGTCCGGTTCTTCTTCATTCTTTATGTACCTGATAATAGGCTGTCTTCAGTCATCAGGGTCCGATCCTGGTTGGCTTATGGTGTTGCATTCTTCCGCCTGATCTGAGGGAATACTTGGATGTGATACTTCCTGGACAAAAACTCCGGATGGGACATGGGCCCGACTGGATCCTAGCTTCAACAACGCGTCTGCTGCTGTGTTGCGGTCTCTTTCCACGTGATGGAATTCCAACCCTTCAAACTTGTCTTCTAATTTTCGGACGGCTGTACAGTACTTGCCCATAGAATCAGTCGAGCAATCCTAATCTTTATTTATCTGGCTTATGACCACTAGTGAATCTCCGTATACCATCAACCTCTTAACGCCCAGTGATATGGCGATGTTCAACCCATGGATCAGTGCCTCATATTCTGCTGCATTATTTGATGCTGGGAATAATAGCTGAAGAGCGTACTTGAGTTGTTCACCTCCTGGGGCAATGAAGAGGATCCCTGCGCCTACTCCCTGCAGCTTTAGTGAGCCATCAAAATACATTCGCCATACTTCAGTAGCCTTCGGATGGTCAGGGACTTGTTGCTCAGTCCACTCGGATACGAAGTCAACTAGTGCTTGGGTCTTTACTGCTGTGCAAGGCCGGAACTCTATGTCATGAGCTCCCAGCTTGTAGGCCCACTTGGCTATTCTTCTGATGGCTTCTTTGTTGTGAAGGATATCCCCTATTGGAAACCCAGTGACTACTATGACTTTGTGGTCGTCAAAGTAGTGGCGGAGTTTGCGAGCGGTTAGAAGTACCGCGTACAGTAATTTTTGAACTTGGGGATACTTTTTTAGAGGGTCCCAGAACTTCGCTGATGAAGTAGACCAGATGCTGTATTGGATATGTGTGTCCTTCTTCTGCCTGCTCGACTACTAACGCGGTGCTCACCATGTGAGTCGTGCAGGAGATGTATAACAATAGATCTTCTACCGGCTGATTTGGTGTGGCTCGGCGTGGCGGCTTCAGTACTGGTGGCGTGGTCAAGAACTTTTTCAATGCTTCAAGAGCTTCCTGTGCTTCTGCGATCCACTAGAACTTGTCCACCTTCTTGAGCAATTTGTAAAACGGTAAGCCTTTTTTGCCTAGCCTTGATATGAACCTGCTCAAGGCTGCCATGCATCCAGTAAGCCTGTGCACTTTCTTTTGTGATCACGGTGCTTCCATTCTCATGATGGCCTCAATTTTTTCTGGGTTGGCTTCAATTCCTTGGTGGTTGACAATGAATCCGAGTAACTTCCCTGCTGGTACTCCGAAGACACATTTTTATGGGTTGAGCTTCCACTGGTATCGCCTCAGGCTGTTGAAGACCAGCTACAAATCTTCAATGAAGTTTTCTGAGTTTTCTGTTTTGATCACCACATCATCAACATAAGCTTCTACCCACTTGCCCTAGTGATCGGCTAAGCATGTTTGAATAGCTCTCTGATAAGTCGCTCCTGCGTTCTTGAGACCGAACGACATGGAGGTATAGCATAAAGCTCCAAATGGGGTAATGAATGCAGTTTTTTCTCATCTTCTTTTGCTAAGCTGATCTAATGGTATCCAGAATAGCAGTCCAGGAAGGACAGCATAGAACATCCAGCGGTTGAATCAACCACCTGATCTATCCTAGGGAGTCCGAAGGGATCCTTCGGACAGTGTTTGTTGAGATCTGTATAGTCGACGCACATGCGCTAATCCACTTTATTCTTTTTTAGTACAAGAACAGGATTTGCTAGCCACTCAGGGTGAAGTACTTCTCTAATGAACCCTGCCGTGCCTAAGCGAGCTAACTCGGCGCGAATAGCTTCTCTTTTGTCAGGCATGAAATGACGCGGTTTTTGTCGGATCGGCCTTGTTTGGGGATAAATATTCAGTTTGTGCTCGGCCAGTTCTCTTGGGACTCTCGGCATATCCACAGGCTGCCATGCGAATACATCTCGGTTATCTTACAGGAACTGGACGAGCGCGCCTTCCTATTTGTCATCTAGGCTGGAGCTGATGATGGCAGTCTTGCGTTCATCAACGAACCCAAGGTTGATCCTTTTCGTCTCCTCAGTCGGCTGCATAGAGGTCATGGCTTGAGCTTCATTCGTAGGTATCGTGAGGTCTTCCTCAGGCTTTGAGTTTGTCCGCATGGAGGAAGTCGTCGGTGGTTTAGTAGTGAGGGCTGCTTGGATGGCTACTCGGAAACATTCCACGGCGCCTTGGAAGTCAGCGTGTACGGTGATGATTTCTTGTGGTCCTAGCATCTTCAGTATCATGTACGAATAGTGCGGAATGGCCATGAATTTTGCCAATCCCGGCCTGCCGATGATGGCATTGTATCCGCAGTCGAAGCTTGCCACCTCGAACCTCAGGAACTCGGTTTTGTAGTTTTCCGGAGTTCCAAAGGTAACGGGCATGTAGATATGTCCGAGCGGGTATTCTCCTTCGATCGGCACAATGCCGAAGAAAGGAGTGTCCGACTCGTGGAGCTCTTTGAGTGCAACCCCCAAGCCTAGGAGTGTCCGGGGGAAGGTGACGTTGATGTTGCTTCCCCTGTCCACTAAT
Organism: Zea mays; assembly: GCF_902167145.1. Taxonomy (NCBI): domain Eukaryota; kingdom Viridiplantae; phylum Streptophyta; class Magnoliopsida; order Poales; family Poaceae; genus Zea; species Zea mays. The sequence continues at coordinate 196,355,241 of NC_050096.1, read as the reverse complement.
ACTTTCTTTACCCTGCTCTCTCGGATCACCGGATCGACAAGGAGCGGGTACTTGCCCGGACGATCGAAGTTGAGCCACTGATCAGCCCGGGTAAAGGTGATTGGGCATTCTGACCACCGATAGGGGGCGGGGGCACAGGTGGTTGCCACCAGTATCTGTCAGTCGTTGAGCTTCTGCTGCTTTTTGTTCTCCTGCGACCCGTGTCCTCCGAATATGACGTTAACCTCCCCGTCAACGTGCGAGAATGCTCCATCTCCTCCCCCTTCCTGTTGTTGAGGTCGTCGAGGCTCGCCGGGCCCTCCTCGTGGTGGGGGAGGTGGTAGAGGTTGGAACGGTCGGCCATTCCCGATGGAATTCTTGAAGTCTCTACAATTTCGTAAGGTGTGACACATATCCTTGTGATACGGGCACTGGGCATCGAGGATGTCGTCTAGTGTCCGCTCGCCTCCGCGGGGTGCACCTCGACCACGAGAGACGGGTGGTCCAGCAGCATGAACCTCTTCACAGGGCCTCTTCTCCCAATGCTTGTCGGGTTGCTGGTTCGTGTCACGTCGTGGTGCAGACGGAGCAGGCTTCGCTCCTCCAATGAGGTCCTGAGCCCGTTCGTTGGCAGTGATGTAGAGGTCCGCTTCCCAGAACAGCTGCTCGGAGGTGGTCGGCGCCTTTTGCAGTATGGCTCGGTTGAAGGCCGGGTCATTAGATCCTCGGTAGAAGTCCTCAATCACTGCTGCCTCAGCGACCTCGGGGATGCGATTCCTCATGGTCTAAAACCTCTTGCGGTACGACCGAAGTGTTTCATCCCCTCGGCGCCTGATGGATTTGAGGTCCCATGGCTGCGCCGGTTTGTCGGAGAGGGATTGGAAGTTGGCGATAAAGCGCCGACTGAAGTCACTCCAGTCATCGATGCAGTGTCACGGTAGGTGTCGTAGCCATTGCAATGCATCTTGCCTCAAGGATGATGGGCAAGTACGCAGTCATTACGTCTTCGGTTGCGCCAGCGGCCCGGGCAGCGGTCGTATAGATGGCTAACCAGCCTCCAGGGTCCTGCTTGGGCTCGTATTTGTCGACGTTGGAGACTTTGAAGTTTGGGGGCCACTGGATGGCCCTAAGACGCAGAGTAAGCGCAGATACTCCACATGTGTCCTCCTGTCGACGATTGTGGTGCGGTCCCGAGGAGGGGAGTTGTTGATGTGTTGTTTTGTTCGTCCCCGGGTTGTGCCACCAGTTGAAGTCGTTGCTGACTCAACTCTAATGGCATGATTTCATGTCGGGACGCTGTGGTCCCGATCCTACTCCTCTCGGCGTCGTATCTCATTCTCGTGTCGTCGTTCGCGCGAAGCATTGATGCAGCTCCGCGCATCTCAGCGACTGTTGATGGCGTGCCGCAGATCGCCCGGGGGATGAGCGAGGGGTAGAAGATGATTAGCCACCAAAGTGAGCAGCCGCCGATAGCCTTTTGCGTCTGGAGTCCGAGGGAGGACATCAGCTATCCGAGCCAATACTCCTCCGACCTCACTCGGTGTGTTCATTGCGCGGGCGAAGTCAGGGTTCAGGTTTCGTGTGAAAAGAGGGTTCTCTCGGCGTAACCTCGCGTCCTGCTTCGCTTGCTCTTGCGCTTGCCGGCGATCACGTCGGCGAGAGTTCCTCCTTTCTCTGAAGACTCGCTCGTCAGGGGTTTCTCCTACCTCTGAGATTTCATCTCGGGATATAGGCTGTGCCGGATCCCGTTCCCCAGCTTCGTGATGTCACCGAATATTTCGGCGTCGGTTCCTCCGTCGGCGAGCTTCTCGCTGAGGAGGTTCTTCCCTAGGCATGGTTGGTTCGTCGTCGGAGATGGGAGACGACTCCACCCTCTCCCTGATGAAGAGGACGTCAGGGTAGAAAGGAGTAGCTACGGTGACGAACTTCTTTCTGTCCTTCTTTGAGGGCGAGGGTGTCGGAAGAGCAGCTTGACGGGCCTCTATCCCATTTGCTTTGTTTTTCCTTGTAACCCGTGTCCACTCTTCTGTGGACGAGGTGGACAACGGGGTCCTTCGGGTAAATGAATTCTCGACTCCTGACTTGTAGGAAGTAGTCTTCGTCCGGGGCGCTGGAGGTTGAGCTATCTGCTGCCTCGTTCCGGCTTTCTCGGAAATTATCTCCGGTGGATCCGTTATGTGACGCAAAATTCCTTCTTCATTCGCCATAGACGTGACAGTCCCGAAGCAAAACACGGATCCAGGGCGGGGAACGATCTTGTACTGGAAAATGATGGCCATTGAGCTAGCTTGGATCAACGACACACCCCCTACCTGGCGCGCCAGCTGTCGGTGTTTGGGGCCCGACCGCGCACCCAGGGTTGCCCCTCGAGGTGCTTTTAGGTAGGACAGTGTCGCTGATTGTAGCTCGATGGTTCGTGCGAGACGCACGAGAGACGATAGACAATTTTCTACAGGTTCGGGCCGCTTGGAGACGCGTAACACCCTACTTCCTGGTGTGAATTTTTATGTGATGGGTTACAGAGGAATTCTCTAATATGAAGAATGCTAGAGAACCGAGTACATGGTTGATGAATGACCTTTTTTGATGGGGTGCCCCCTAGGCCTTATATATCCGACCGTGGGGCACTTACATGCGTGTATGATAACGATGTATGCCTAAGTAATTGTGAACCGACCGAATTTATCTTTCCACAATCTTACCTCCGATGTCCAAGGTGGTCGCGCGGAAGAATCGAATCAGAGCTGTGGATAACGCTCAAAACCCCACGAGCCGCCTTGGCTCGTGCTCGCTCATTCCCTGCGTCGGCCCATTCTACCAGCAGTTCTCCCCTGGCTTACGAAGGGATGGCCTTGCGAAACAATAGATCCAAAGCCGTTCGCGAGGCCTTCTAGCCTTCTAGTGGATCCGAGGGATATCTGTCCCTCACAAGACATGTATCTTGACGAAGACACAGTGTCTTAGCTCTATGTTCGAGACAAGAGACTAGCTGATTGGTCATTTTAATTTATTGAATGTTTTAATTGGTATAATGAATATGGTAAGACACATGTTTTAGACATGTCCACTGTATTATATTATATTTTAGTTGTGTTTTATATTTAGAGTATCGTGCAACAGTGTTATACTTGAAGAACCATTTTGGTGTGACTCCAATTCCACTGTACATGTCCTTGGTCCAATCGACGTTTGTTCTGGCTCGCCGCCACAGACTCCCCCATCGAACAACGAGGCGCCAGGCGCCAGCTCACGCGTGCCCGCAAGTTATGGCAGGCAGGCGGGACCCGGCGGTGCGGGTGCGGCGGCGTGACAGGCACTCCTCCACAACTCGGCACAGCTGCACAGACGCACAGTGTTGGGACTGACAAGCCGGTCCCACGGAGCGCGTGGCGACCACCGCGGCCCACCCGTCATGCAACAGCCGCGCGTGGTCGCGGCGTCCAACGGCTGCACACCGCCGTGCGCCCCACTGGTCTCCCACTCATCCCGTCTCGTTTCGTCTCGGTCTCGCACCTCTCACGACGGCACCACCCCAGCGCGGCGCGAGTGGAGACGCCGCTGCTCCGTGCTTCGCCGCGCCTACCTAACCCAAGACCTGCTAGACCTGAGTGGCTGAGTGTTCGTGTTCGGTCAAAACCCACCGCGCGAGCGCCTCCAGAGTCCAAACCCGCTACAAATCTCGCGCTGCGCATTCTCCCCGTACGATACGGCGGCACGGCCCACGAGCCAGGCGGTGGCGGCAGCTAGCTAGCTGCGGAGTAGCACCAGCCACCGGAGGGAAGTGGGCGGCGCGATGGGGGACGAGCCGGACGGGGAGGCGGAGGAGTACCTCTTCAAGGTGGTGATCATCGGCGACAGCGCGGTGGGGAAGAGCAACCTGCTGTCCCGCTACGCGCGCAACGAGTTCAACCCCCACTCCAAGGCCACCATCGGGGTGGAGTTCCAGACGCAGAGCATGGCCATCGAAGGCAAGGAGGTCAAGGCCCAGATCTGGGACACCGCCGGCCAGGAGCGCTTCCGCGCCGTCACCTCCGCCTACTACCGCGGCGCCTTCGGCGCGCTCCTCGTCTATGACATTACCCGCCGCTCCACCTTCGACAACGTCGGCCGCTGGCTCCAGGAGCTCAACAGTACGTGCCCCGACGCTGCGCTCTTCTCATCCTCTGATCGCTGTTGCTTGCTTTTGGCACTGCTTGCACTCAGTGAATGCCTATGACTGGTACGGTGCTAGGGTCGCGTAGATCTGGGGGGTGGGTTTCGTGGAAAGGGGCGCGCATTTTAGCGTGGCCGCAGAATCCACTCGGATATTTGGGGGAAATAAGAACTGTCGTCACTTTCGCTTGATGTAGCTTGTAGATAGATGCCCTGATTGCATCAGGTGTTCTTTAGATGGTAAGAAAGAGGGAAAGAGGACACGGCAAGTGCTAGGCCGGATGGATTGAGCGACCTAGTCTGGATCTGGATCCTGCTGTCTCGCTTGTTGTGGAACATTCCATGAATGAATGCGTAGGACCACTTCCGTTAGAATTAGTAGTATTGTGCAAGGTAGGCTTCGAAATCGGAAGTGGTAGACTAAATTGTGTGTCAAGGTACTTGTGGTCGCAAATTTCAGAAGTTGTAAGCACTTCTGATTAAGGAGATCTTCTTTTTGTTGTTTGACGTAAGATTTAAGGAGATGTTTATATTCGAGAAGTTTGGGACCAGTCATGATTAAGATGTTTGTAGTACTTGTTGTCTTCCTGCAGTTCTGTGTGGAAGTTCAGTTGCTAATTGCCTAGGGTCTCTAGTGACTTAATGAGGCCTCGATGAGGAAGCACGATGCTTACCTTGTCCCAGACTCCCAGAGGGCATAATTGCTACACGGACTGCTTTACAGCCAGTAGAACATGCACTTTTTGCCATGACTTTGTCGGTCAATTGGAGTAGGAGGTGGGATTACTGGATTAGGGCTTGGCGTTGAGCTTGGGGTGCGGGGGGATCGGATAAGAACCACAAGGCTTAGAACGATGGACTCCAGTCTCCAGAGATGTGTTGGCAGGACTGCTGATGGTGGCTAGAAATCAAAACGATTATGCAAACGCGGTGTGGTGATTTTTGCGGCTTTCAGCCATGGTGGTAGGGTTCTTATTGGCAGGGGCAGTGAGGTGATGGGAGGGTGGTTACCACGCTGTTTGCTGAGGGGCAGGAACAAAGACCTGAATTGTAGCTGCTGTTTGCACCGTTTAAGAACACAGTGCATTCTTTAAGAGCAAGTAGTGCTCTTTCTAGCTACTTTGCATGTCAAAGAGAATCAGAATGCTATTGGGTCGGACAGCGCAATTTGCTCAGTACCACCCATTCTTGCGTAAGGAGCATGCATGAATGGGGATGATCTTAGTCTTTGTTTCCTGTACCATTCCTGGTACTAATGGCATCCTTTGATCTTTTAATCACATCACACTTACGGAAAAGCTTCAATGGTGCTTGATTGAGATCGTGACACGTCCAATTGTTCCGGAGAAATTAACCTTTACATGTATGTTGTACACTATAATCTGTACCCCATGCCATTACATACAAGTATGTGCGGTTATGTTCTTCTGGTCAGTGCCCTTCACAGCTTGGAATGCATGTATGCCAAATGCCACATTCACAACAAATTCATATCTGTCACATGTATATGTACCCAGGCGCTGTCTCCTGAAGATCCTACAACTAACGCATTATGTTCTTCATTTCCTTTCACCGGAGTAACCAACCTATCTTTGGAAACCAACGCAGCACATTCGGACACGACGGTGGCCAAGATGCTGGTGGGCAACAAGTGCGACCTGGGCGACATCCGCCAGGTGCCCGTGGAGGAAGGCAAGGCGCTGGCCGAGGCCGAGGGCCTCTTCTTCATGGAGACGTCGGCCCTGGACGCCACCAACGTGAGGACGGCCTTCGAGATCGTGATCAGGGAGATCTACAGCAACGTGAGCCGCAAGGTCCTGAACTCGGACTCGTACAAGGCCGAGCTGTCCCTCAACAGGGTGAGCATCGACGGCGACTCAAAAGACGAGCAGAAGCAGGGGAGCCGGTTCGGGTGCTGCTAGAAGTGGTTCGGGGGGTAGCGGTACATTATTGGATCGGGTTGGATTTGAACCGGAGATGATGCTTTTTCATTTTTTTTGGGTGGCGGGTGGGGGCTTGCTTGTAAACTGTAATACAAGGTTTGACTCTTTGTTTGCTGTTACGTTACACTTACACCCGTGTCACATACCGCAGAAGGGAGAGAGAGAGAGGAGCTGTTTCTGTTCACTGGAGAGTGCGAACAGCGTTGCCCTCTTTACTGGAATACCGGGAAAGTAGTGTGGCTGTTGAATAATTAGACAAATTCCAGTTTAAATTCCGAATATAAATCATGACCAAATCAGAAGAACTGAAATAACAAGCCAAATCAGATGATGCGTACTGATTAGACTTACTGATAGATGGCACGCGTCGGAATCAGCAGGGTCGACGATGTCGAAGTAGCGAAATCAGCAGGGTCGACGAGGTCAGCAGATCACGAGCAGTCGCGTGAAGACGCTTCCCAAAAACCTTATTCGCTCTCTCCCGGTGCAGGATCTAGAAGACAAAGGGTTCCGGAGACCTGCTCTCCTGATCGCAAATGCACCTCTGCGGTCGGGACGAAGGGAACTAAAAGGCGGCTCAGATATGAAGAGAGGCGAAAGCGAAACTGGGATTTGGGATGATTTGGAGGTTGGCTGTCGGGCTCCTTTTATAGGGCCAAGTCCGCGACCCCGTGCTTATCCGCCCACGAAAATCTCGCAATCAGTTGAGATTTTATAGCGATCGGTTAGGATAAGCGTAACAGCCAAGAAACCAAAAAATCAAACGGCAAAAGGTAGCCACGCCCCCGCAAGGCGAGGGGCCGGATTTCGGCGGACCATTCACGCGCATGTCGTGCGCCCGCGCCCTTCGCCCCGCCCCGCCCCGGCCAGGCGAGGCGAGCGAGCGCGCGCGCGTGTGGCTCTCCACACTCTCTCCTCTCATCCATGACTTGGTGAGTGAGTGTGGCTTCCATATTTAAGCTAGCTCTACTCCACTAGAGCTAGCAATATGGTGCTAATGGTTCCACCTATCCTCTAGCCATCCTCTTGTATGGGCTTTTGAGATTTTCTGGGATTTATTTGAATTTCTTAATTGGGCCAAGCCCATAAATCCTAACAATCCCCCACCAGATCTCAAATGCCCATCTGCAGTTTTCGCCACTGTTCACTACTGTTTAATATACTAGTTTTTCAGCAGAGACTGTTAAGTTGAACTTCCGCCTAGAACTCCAAGCTACACCAACCCACAACTTGGACAATGGACTATGCCTTGAATTGCAAGTTTTGCGTGAATGGGTTTCACTTGAAGTCATGACCAGTACTTGGCTACCAGTAGTCCCCTTCTCGGGTGGAGCATATACGTCGTACTCCAAGGTCTCTTCATGAGTTTACTAGAGATTACCCAAATCTCATAGACTGCGACGTTAGACAGTCTAACTCATATAGGTGTGTTCTTTCAAAGAATGTTCTGCAGGACAACATCTTCGCTAATACAAGCCAACAGAACACATTAAGGCACAAAGCCATCCTGCCTTACAGCATTTGAGAGTATTGCATCTTTACTTAGAGAGGGTCAAAAGTTACTCTCCTCAGTTCACCAATGGCTTGTTCTTCCCAGGACCTAATTCACGGGATCTCCGATCACATAGACTGGGTTTCCACCATGGCAACTTTATTCGGGTCTCATACCCATCTCTCTCGATGCGATTTCTATCACATTACGTGGTAGTCCCTTGGTAAAAGGATCTGCCTGATTTTTATCTGTTGAAATATAAGTCACACTTATAACTCCGGAGTTTCTCAACTTTCTGACAGACTTCAATCGTCTTTTGACATGTCTTGATGACTTCCCATTATCCTTAGAACTCGTCACTTTAGCAATCACTGTCTGATTGTCACAGTTCATAAGGATAGCTGGTATTGGTTTTTCAACCACCGGCAAGTCCATCAAGAGTTCACGGAACCATTCTGCCTCAACGGTTGCTCTGTCAAGTGCAGCTAGCTCGGCTTCCATGGTTGACCTCGTCAAAATGGTCTGCTTGCAAGACCTCCATGATACCACACCTCCACCAATAGTAAAGACATAACCACTGGTGGCATAAAGCTCGTCTGCATCAGATATCCAGTTCGAATCACTATATCCTTCAAGTACCGCATGCTGACCAGAATAGTGAATTCCATAACTCATTGTACCTTGCAGGTAGCGCATAACCCGCTCAAGTGCATGCCAATGATCAGTCCCGGGGTTTGACATGAACCTGCTCAATTTGCTCACAGCAAACGAGATATCGGGCCTTGTTGCACCAGCAAGATACATGAGTGAACCGACAATCTGAGAGTATCTCAATTGGTCTAAACCAATTCTCTTGTTCTTTCGCAGTGTCACACTGGGATCATAAGGTGTTGGAGAAGGTTTGCACTCAGAGAAGCCAAATCGCTTCAAAACCTTTTCAACATAGTGAGATTGCGAGAGAGTAATCCCACCATCTGCCTTAATCAGCTTGATGTTTAGAATCACATCAGCTTCTCCCAGATCTTTCATATCAAAACTCTTTGATAGAAAAGACTTGACTTCATTGATCACATCAATGTTTGTGCCAAATATCAATATATCATCAACATATAAGCACAATATAACTCCTTCGCCCCCACCACAGCGATAATATACACACATGTCTGCCTCATTAATGGCAAAGCCTGCAGACGTTAGAGTCGTGTCAAACTTCTCATGCCACTGCTTTGGTGCTTGCTTCAGACCATACAAAGATTTCAATAACTTGCACACCTTACTTTCTTGACCCTTTACTACAAATCCATCAGGCTGTTCCATATAGATTTCCTCGTCCAGCTCTCCATTAAGAAAAGCTGTCTTTACATCCATCTGATGAACAAGGAGACCATACGAGGCAGCCAAAGAAAGTAGTACTCGAATAGTGGTCATTCTAGCAACAGGTGAGTAAGTATCAAAGAAGTCTTCTCCTTCTTTCTGAGTATAGCCTTTAGCCACAAGCCTAGCCTTGTACTTTTCAATTGTACCATCAGGCTTAAGCTTCTTTTTAAACACCCACTTACAACCCACAGGTTTGCATCCATAGGGTCGATCAGTGACTTCTCACGTACCATTTGAAAGAATAGAGTCCATTTCATTATGAACTGCTTCTTTCCAATCATCTGCATCTAGAGATGCAAATGCTTCTGCAATGGTAGTAGGAGTATCGTCCACAAGGTACACAATGAAATCATTACCAAAGGATTTTTCAACCCTTTGTCTCTTGCTCCTTTTAGGAGCATCATTGTCATCCTCCTCTAGGACAATTTCATGTGGCTGTTCAAAACTCTCAATAAGTGTACTATGTTCAGGAGTTATCTCAGAAGAGTATCTAGAATTGCTATGAATGTCTTTCATTGGAAATATATGTTCAAAGAAAGTAGCATCACGTGATTCCATAATAGTATCAACATACACATAAGGAAATTCAGATTTAACTACTAAAAATCTATATGATATGCTACACGAAGCATATCCAAGAAAGACACAATCCACTGTCCTTGGACCAAGCTTGCGCTTTTTATTAATTGGTACATTGACTTTCGCCATGCACCCCCAAGTGCGCAAGTATGAAAGTGATGGTTTTCTCCCAACCCACTTCTCATAAGGGGTTTTCTCTTGTTTGCCCATAGGAATTCTATTCAGAATATGACATGAAGTCAGGACTGCCTCCCCCCCACCATGCCTTAGATAAACCACAAGTGTCTAACATGGCATTCACCAGGTCAGTCAACGTACGGTTTTTCCTTTCAGCAATCCCGTTTGACTCGGGTGAATAGGGAGGAGTCCTCTCATGAATAATGCCATGTTCTGCACAGAAATCGTCAAAGACTTTGGGAAAGAACTCACCACCACGATCTGATCTAAGACGTTTGATCTTTCTCTCTAGTTGGTTTTCAACCTCAGCCTTATAGATTTTAAAGTAGTCTAAAGCCTCATCTTTAGTTTTTAGCAAGTATACATAGCAAAATCTAGACGCATCATCAATCAATGTCATGAAGTATCTCTTACCACCTTTTGTCAACACACCATTCATCTCACAAAGATCAGAATGTATGAGTTCTAGCGGTGCCAGGTGTCTCTCCTCAGCAGCCTTATGAGGCTTTCGAGGTTGCTTCGACTGCACACAACTATGGCACTTAGAACCTTTGACTATGGTGATATTCGGAATTAAACTCATGGTTGCAAGCCGAGACATAGAGCCAAAATTGATATGACACAAACGAGAATGCCAAATACTCGCAAGATCATCAACATTAGCACAAATATGGTTCACAGACTTATTATTGAAATCTAACAAAGAAAAGCGGAACAAGCCTCCGCAATCATAGCCTTTACCAATAAATTGTCCAGACTTGGACACAACTAATTTATTGGACTCCAAAACTACCTTGAACCCATCTCTACATAGAAGGGTTCCGCTAACGAGATTCTTGTGTATAGAAGGGACATGATGCACGTTCTTCAGCTGCACGATCTTTCCCGAAGTAAACTTCAGATCCACCGTGCCAGTGCCATGAACAGAAGCATGTGACCCATTCCCCATTAGCACGGAAGAATCCCGGGCGCCCTGATAAGAAGAGAACAAGTTAATGTCAGAACACACATGAACATTAGCACCAGTATCAAGCCACCAACTAGGTGATTGAAATACTGAGAAGATGAAAGGTAGATTACCATACCCTTTGTCTTCCTCATTGCTAGCGATCACTGTGTTGACATTGCCCTTTTTGCCACGGCGATCCGCTCGATCAGGACAATCCTTGGCAAAATGACCCGCCTCGCCACATGCGAAACATGTCAATTCAGCCTTGTTCTTCTTCTTCTTGAAGTTGGTAGTTTTATTGGGCTTGTTAGATTTTGGCTTCCCTTTGCCCTTGTTGTGGTTCTTCTGAACCATGTTGGCGCTGGAGTGGCCCTCGCCTCCTTTAGATCCCGTGTCCTTAGCCCGAGCTTTCTCCTCAACATCCAGAGACGCTATCAGATTTTCAACTGATATCTCCTGTCTCTTATGTTTCAGAGCTGTGGCGAAGTTCCTCCATGTAGCAGGCAACTTTGCAATAATGCACCCAGCCACAAATCGGTCAGGAAGGACTATCTTAAGGTGGTCGAGCTCCTTGGCTATACACTGTATTTCATGAGCTTGCTCTACAATAGAGCGATTATCAACCATCTTATAATCATGAAAGCTCTTCATGATATACAGGTCACTGCCAGAATCTGATGCACCATACTTAGTAGTAAGTGCATCCCACAACTCTTTCCCGTCTGTGTACTGCATATTCGCATCAACCAGACGGTCAACAAGGGTGCTAAGAACAGCTCCCGTGAACATAGTATTGGCATGGTCGTACTCTTTCTCCTGTTCAGGAGTCAGTGGACCCTCAGGTCTGCCTTTACTAACATGGAAGACATTCATAGCAGTAAGCCAGAGCGTGGCCTTGACTTGCCATCTCTTAAAGTGCATACCATTGAACTTTTCTGGCTTGAGCGCATCGGCAAAAGCAGCCATAGAAAAGCTAGGAAATTGGCTACAATAAGTTTTTTGGATTGTTGAATAATTAGACAAATTCCAGTTTAAATTCCGAATATAAATCATGACCAAATCAGAAGAACTGAAATAACAAGCCAAATCAGATGATGCGTACTAATTAGACTTACTGATAGATGGCACGCGCCGGAATCAGCAGGGTCGACGATGTCGAAGTAGCGAAATCAGCAGGGTCGACGAGGTCAGCAGATCACGAGCAGTCGCGTGAAGACGCTTCCCAAAAACCTTATTCGCCCTCTCCCGGTGCAGGATCTAGAAGACGAAGGGTTCCGGAGACCTGCTCTCCTGATCGCAGATGCACCTCTGCGGTCGGGACGAAGGGAACTAAAAGGCGGCTCAGATATGAAGAGAGGCGAAAGCGAAACTGGGATTTGGAATGATTTGGAGGCTGGCTGCCGGGCTCCTTTTATAGGGCCAAGTCCGCGACCCCCCGTGCTTATCCGCCCACGCGAAAGCGAAACTGGGATTTGGAATGATTTGGAGGCTGGCTGCCGGGCTCCTTTTATAGGGCCAAGTCCGCGACCCCCCGTGCTTATCCGCCCACGAAAATCTCGCAATCAGTTGAGATTTTATAGCGATCGGTTAGGATAAGCGTAACAGCCAAGAAACCAAAAAATCAAACGGCAAAAGCCCCCGCAAGGCGAGGGGCCGGATTTCGGCGGACCATTCACGCGCATGTCGTGCGCCCGCGCCCTTCACCCCGGCTAGGCCAGGCGAGCGAGCGCACGCGTGTGGCTCTCCACACTCTCTCCTCTCATCCATGACTTGGTGAGTGAGTGTGGCTTCCATATTTAAGCTAGCTCTACTCCACTAGAGCTAGCAATATGGTGCTAATGGTTCCATCTATCCTCTAGTCATCCTCTTGTATGGGCTTTTGAGATTTTCTGGGATTTATTTGAATTTCTTAATTGGGCCAAGCCCATAAATCCTAACAGTGGCTGGGATGTGAAATAGTAGTAGAATCTTTTGGAGCTGCAGTTTTGGTTTGGCTCTCCTTTGTCCAATGGCCAGTAGAAAGAATTCACAGTCGAGCGTGAGCGTGACATCCTGTTTCGATATTTCTGTGCGCGCATCGTCGTTAAGCGACTGGGAGGAGGCTGGGGGGCCTGGCAGCGGACTGGGCCGACCGACAGGACTACAGGTGGAGAGGAGATCGGCATGGGCTGTGTCGGCCTGTTTCAATTGCTAGCAGCCTTAGCCTGCCGCCGGACACTAGTAGGAAGTTGGAAGCTACCGGGCACTTGCCTCGACGTGGCCAAGCAGGCTCTCAAGCAAGAACTCGTGCTGCTGCAAACGGACCACGGCTCAAATCGCGTGGAAAACGCAAGTAGCAGTAGTCGTAGTACAGTAAAATCCAGCGCATCCGGCAGATGGCATTTCCTTCCCGCGGTCCCAAACATACAGCCAGCTAGGCACGCGCGCGGTGCGATCGTATCATCGAACGCGCAAATGGTAGTGCCGAGCACGGAGCACGTACCTACCTACCACGACGAGCCAGATAATCCAGCCGCCCGTGCTTTGACTTGGTGGTGGTGGCACGTCCCGTCCAAAATTCGAGGCCCCAGCCCTCCCGTGCCGTGCCGTCACAGACAGCAGAGCCTGCCGTATGACCAGCCCGTCGCCATTGGCCAAAGGCTAACCCAAAAGGCTGCACGCCTGCCGCCCACCGCCGGGCATCCCTGCGCAGCGATAGGTGATTGGCCATTTACTCGTTCGCACATCTCACGAGCCGAAACGAAGCTCGGTTCATTGCACCAAGGAGCTCAATAACATGTTTCGGTACGCGAGCCGATTCAAATTCTTACACATCAACAGTTTTAAATAAACTAGCATAATATATAAGTAGATATTTGAGAGAGGGTTGATCGATGACAGAGTGGTTGAGGAAAACGAGATGGCTCGTATCTCTCTCCTTCGCTCTCCTGGTCGCCCCCCTCCTCAAACTCCCCACGCCAAAATCGCCATTGGCGGGAAACTTTCCCCCTCATCTCTAAAACCGAAAAGCTCCAAGCCCAGGAAGGTGCTACAGGATTGGGCCGCTCCCCGCGATGGTATTTGACGTGGATGGACTTCTGGAGTTGTGACTCCGATCAGGAATCAGCGAGGCGTGTCGGAGGGGTGCGGCCCAGGCCGGGCGTCATTTCCGTATCCCCTCCCCTTCTCTGCATTCTTCCTATCTCCCCCGTGCGGTAGTGCAGTCTGGAAAACTAGGGTTTCCCAATGACCTAATTGGGGGTCGCCCTCTTCCTCACCTCGCTGCCTTTCTCTCATCCCTTTGGCGATTGCCTTCCGCTGTGAAATCTAGCTTCTGTGGTGGTTGGATTTCGGTTCCCATTCGTCCTCCCCCTTCTCCGGATCCGTGACCGAGGGTAGGGATTGGAATCCAAATCCCTAAAGACTCGACTGAGATGGATCCGAAAGGGAAGAACGCGAAATGGGATCGCCAAATCCCTAAGCCACAACGTCAAAACTCACCTCCTTGGGGAAGACACCGGAACCTTAGCTGGCGTTTGAGACCCACCCAGGTGAAAACGGAGACCAAGCAAGATCTGCAGACTGCATCGTCGGGCGAGGGCGTTGATCCAGGTAACATGAATCATCCGACCCCCCCCCCCCCCCCCCGTTATTATGGATCTAGATCTTGGTCGCCGAGTTTTTTGCCAGAAATGTGGGGATGAAGGTCACCATGCTAGGGAATGTTTCAAACCACTTTGGTGCGAGATTTGTAGAAAAGAAACTCATGTCACTGCTAAATGTGTTTGGCCTAAACAAAGTAAACCTACCATGCCTATTGTTGGTATGGCGGCTGATGGATTAGGTTTCTATGCCTCTCAGTTTGCTAAAAATGTTGCCAAGAAACCTAGAAAAAGTTTTTTAGGTTTGGTGAAAGTCATTGTGGGAGAGATTAGATGTGAGGATCTGGAACAAGATTTTAGTTTCCACTTTCCCTGGGGAAGAACTTGGAAAGCCACCAAATGTCCATCTGGATTTTTAATGCAGTTCCCCTCACAGGAAAGATTGGAGGAGGTTGTTAACTTTCCTGAACTAAAACTGAAAATATCTGGGGTCAAAATTAGTGTTATACCTTGGTCCTCTCAAGCTAAAGCTAAATCCAGACTCCATACTACTTGGGTGGTGGCTGAAAATGTTCCTGAAGAACTTTTAAACTACCAAGCTATCTGTGAGCTTGGCTCAACTATTGGGGCTGTGGAGGAAATTGATTTGAATTCTCTTGAGTCCAAAGATATAGTCAGGTTTAAGGTTCATGTCAAAAGTATTGATATGATTCCAGAAGTCATAGAAGTGGGTGTGAAACCTTATCTGTATGATATATTCTTTAAAATAGAGAATATTGATGCAGAGGGGTGGAATGATGACTCAGTAAGTCTGGGAAAAAGGGCATCTGTTGATGTTCATAGATCTGGAAAATCTGTGATGGAAAAAAGTGGAAAAAAGGCAAAAAAATGAGGAGTTTGGAACAGAAGAAAATGATATGGCTATTGATTATCATTCTGGGTCGACTTCTAAAATGATGGGGAGTATGTTCACTTCTAAGAAAACTGGCAATCTGTCAGAAGTGATTAAAGACACTGGTGAAAAAGAAGGGTCTGATGGGGATGTGGAATTTAATGAAAGTGAAGATGATTTACTCAGTTCACAAGAATTGGATGTTCTAGTTAAAGATATGGGTGTTGAGGTCACAAACTCTCAGGAGGAGATGACTTCTGAAAAAGAAGACACAGGAAAGCAGGAAATGGACACAGATGAGAAAAATAAGAAAAATAAAGGAAAAGGAGCTGAACTTATGGAAGGAACCAGGAAAAGTACAAGATTGGAGGCAAATGAAGATATCAAGATAACTGAAAAGGCTATCTCAAGGGCGGTAGCTAAAGACGCTTTCCTAAACAAAGGTATGTCATCAAATCCGTTCTCTGTTTTGAATACTAGTGATAATGTTTTGATTGAGATGGCTGATTTGCTTAGTGTTAGTCTAGGAAAGAATGATGAGGAAATTTGTTTGAATCTCAGTGATATTAAAATGGTTGAGACTGAACGATTTATTGATTGTAGTTCTAATATTGCTCCTGTTGAAGAATTAAACTTGACTGAAACTGAAAAAGAATTTGAAATTTCTGATTCTATAGACAAAATGGTCCAGGATTTATTAGATAGTGAATCTGAGAAAGAAAAAATGTTGGTTTATAATAAAAAAGAGGATTTGAGAAGAGAGAAAAAATATTCTCTAAGAAATAAAAAGAAATTTAATTCTCCAAAGGTTAGGTGTACACCTAATAAAAGGAGGATTAAAAAAAGAGAGGCTTCAGACATAATGGTTCCATAATGATAGGGGTCATATGGAATTGTCAGGGTCTGGGGAAACCGGGAAAGTTTGAGTTCCTTAGAGAACTCATTACTAGACATAAAGCAGATTTTATTGGTCTTCAAGAGACTAAAAGAAAGGATTTTGATCAACGGTGGTTTGAGGCTATTAATCCTCAAAAAACTTTTATCTGGATTTCTACTCCCCCCAGAGGAAGATCTGGTGGCCTTCTGGTTGGTTTTAACTCTGATATGTTTGATGTCATTAGGCAGGACAAGAGTGAGTTTATGATTAACTGCTTGATTCATCATAAAGCTAAAAATGTTGATTTTAATTTTGTCAACATTTATGGTGCGGCCCAAGTGGAAAATAAGAGTAGATTTCTCAGTGAGTTCTCTTCTGTCTGTTCAAATTGCAATGGCCCGACCATTTTTGGTGGTGATTTCAATATAATTCGATCAAATGAAGAGAAGAATAAACCTAGGATTTTGAGTAGATGGAGTGTTCTTTTCAATTCGATTATTGAAATGCATGGACTTATTGAGCTTGACCTCTCAGATAGGCTTTATACCTGGTCAAATAATAGGAGTAATCCTACTTTTGAAAAACTTGACAGGTTTCTGGTAAACCCTGATTGGGACTTGATGTTCCATAATGCTACCGTTAGAGGTCTTGATAGATCTCTGTCTGATCATGTGCCTCTTGTTCTTCAGACTGAAGAAAAAAAAGTATTCCGATGAGTTTAGATATGAACTCAGCTGGAATCTTAGACCAAAGTTTAAAGATATAGTGATGAATAGCTGGATTCTTCCAGTTAGAAGTAAGAATAATATTGATATTTGGAAAGAAAAAGTTAAAAGGCTTAAGAGAGCTTTGAAGGGTTGGAATATCAATGAAGAAGGAAAAAATAGGAGAAAAATAAATACTCTGAAATCAAATCTGAACAGATTGGACATCAAAAGTGAGTCTACAAATCTTTCTGAGGAGGAAAAAGATGAAAAGATGGACTATGAATTTCAATTGAAAAACTTACTTTTGGAAGAAGAAACTAAAATGAAGCAAATCGCTAGAGAAAAAAATGTCATGGCTCGGGATGAGAATACTAAATATTTTCATCTAAAAGCTAATGGAAATAAAAGACGTCTGAGAATTCATTCTTTGCTTGATAATGGGTTACTTGTTGATAATGAGGATGAGATTAATAAGCTAGCCACTAACTACTATAGAGACCTTTTTGGTCCTTCAAATGTCTCGAATATTCATATGAATGATATGAATATGCGAAAACTTAATGATGATGACAGAAAATTTCTTACTGCTCCTTTTAGTCTTGATGAGATTCATAAGGTGGTCTCTGATCTTAAGCACAATTGTGCCCCAGGTCCGGATGGACTGCCTGCTGAGTTTTTTCAGGATTTTTGGGATATTATTAAAAAGGATTTGTGGAACATGTGTGATGATTTTAATAAAGGAACTTTGGATATTAAAAGGCTTAATTATGGCTTGATCACCTTAATACCTAAGGTGGATAATGCTATGGAAATGAAAAATTTTAGGCCAATCTGTCTTCTAAATGTTTGCTATAAAATCATGACTAAAACTCTGAACAACAGGCTTTCTACTTGCATTAACAAGGTGATTAGTGAGAATCAATTTGGTTTTGTTAAATGTAAGTATATTTTAGACTGTGTTGTGGCTCTTCATGAAATTATTCATGAAATAAAAAAGAAAAAGCAAAATGGGATTATTCTCAAAATTGATTTTGAGAAGGCATATGACAAAGTCAATTGGCATTTTTTATATAACATGCTCCAACAAAAAGGTTTTGGAGATAAATAGGGTGATTGGGTGATGAAAATTGTGAAAGGAGGGAAGGTGGCCATTAGAACTAATGGCATGATTGGCTCCTATTTTCCTACTCATAAAGGGGTCAGACAGGGTGACCCCTTTTCCCCTCTTCTTTTCAACATTGCTGCAGATGGCCTTGCATGTCTTATTGAAAAAGCTCAAGAAAAAAATTGATTGCTGGTTTGATCCCTCATATTATAAAAAATGGTGTGCATATCTTCAATATGCAGATGATACAATTTTGTTGCTTCAGGACAGTCTAGAATTTGCAAGGAATTTAAAATTTATCCTGATTTTGTTTGAAAAAATGTCTGGCCTTAAAATCAATTTTCATAAAAGTGAGGTGTATTGTTTTGGGAATGCTATTAATAATAAAGATGCTTATGCTGAGATTTTTACTTGTCCAATTAAATCACTTCCCATCTGTTACCTTGGTGTTCCTATTGATCACAAAACTTTGAGTATTTCTCAGTGGGCTAAGTCTGAAGAGAAATTTGAAAAAAAATTAGGAGTTTGGCAAGGTAGATATCTGAGTCTTGGGGGAGATTAACTCTGATTAATAGTAGCTTGTCTAATATTCCTCTTTATATGCTCTCTCTTTATCTGGCACCTGCTTCTGTTTTGAATAAAATGGATATATATAGAAAGAGACTTTTGTGGAATGGTGGAAGTAATAAAAATAAATACCATTTGGTGAAATGGGATACTGTATGCACTGCTAAAAACATTGGGGGTCTTGGTATCTTAAATTTAAGATGGATGAATATCAGCTTATTGACCAAATGGCTTTGGAAGCTGGAGAAAGAAGATGGTCTTTGGCAGACTATTGTTAAAGAAAAATATATGAAGGGCAAACCACTGTCTGTGTTGAAAAAAAACAAGGAGACTCTCAATTTTGGCGTGGCATTATGGATAGTAAAGAGGAGTATTGCAAAAACAGAAAAATGGAGATTGGAAATGGTTATGCGACTAGTTTTTGGATGGACAAATGGTGTGGGGATGAACCTTTTTGTATTAAATACAAAAGATTATTTGATTTATCCCTTAATAAAGAGATAAGTGTGAATAAAGCCTTGAGAGATAGTTGCAATTCCTTAATCTTCAGAAGAAGATTATTCGGAGTAGGAGCTAATCTGTTGGAAAGTTTAAAAATGGACTGTGATGGATACTGTTTTAAGGACAGTAAGGATAAACCTTATTGGATTCTTGATAAAAAAGGATTTTCAGTGAAGTCGGTGTACAAACAGTTCAAAAAAATATGACCAGAAAACCATACTGGTTCATCTGGAAAGCGAAAATCCCTCAGAGAATTAAAGTTTTTCTTTGGTTGATTTTAGAAGATAAAATCTTATCCAAAGAAAATCTGAAAAAAAGGAATTGGTATGGTAATGTAAATTGTGATTGGTGTGGTCGCCTGGAATCTACTAATCATATCTTTTACAACTGTCAGGTGGCTACTTTCACTTGGAAAGTGATTCAGATGGTTGTTATGTCTTTGTCCCTTCCCAAAAATGCCAATGAGATGTTTGGGTTATGGCTTTGTAACTTCAAAAAATATGAAAGAAATTTAATCACTATTGGTTGTAGTGCAGTGCTTTGGTCTTTATGGAAAACTAGAAACGATTGTTGTTTCAACAACATCACCTCTCCTAATATTGCTAACATTGTACTTCTGTGCTGCTCTTAGTTGGATTCTTGGACGATTCTTCAGAAAGAAACATCAAGAAAGATGCTGCTGGAAGGAAGCTCCCTTCTCAGAAGAATGGTTAAAGAGATCTTCAACAGAAATTTTGGCTGGGCGCTGATGGATAATCGCTTATGCTTCTAATGCCGAGCGCGTAGTTTTTTTGATTTTGTGATCTGGATGCTGAAAGGATACTTGCCGGTGTTCAATTTCTGTTATTTAGCTTGTCTGGCTTCTCTCAGGATTGTATTGGTCTGGTAGCTGTGGCCCTTACCAATTTCATGTTTGGTAAACTGTCAGGGTGACTGAGAGTGTTTGCATTCTGGTTAGAAGGTCTGTTTGGTTTCTGATCTCTTCTATGATCCAAAACTGTTATGGATAGTTAGAGTTTGACTGTTAGCTTGATGAGCTAAGTATTGTAATAAGTAGTTCGTTCTGTTGGAGTCTGTTAAACTGTGGTCCTATTTCTTAATGAAATAGGGGGTATCCCCTTGCTATTAAAAAAAATATAAGTAGATATTTAAATTATTATCACTGAATCTATAACACAACAAGAGAACAGACATAAATAAACAGTGAAGTGAATTATACGTCACCACGTACCAACACCAACAGAAACAATATGTTAAATCGTGCCCCTCACTCTCGTTGTCAATTAATGTCGTAGTGATATCCACACGTACATCGCATATTAATCTGGGCCATAAATATTCACAACAATCACCTTAAAATCAATTCACTGTAAAAACCAAGTTAGGTGAAGGACGGGATGCTACCGTATGATGTGAAAAGGGATAGTCGTAACAATGTCTATGCGTTATATGCAAACGATGGCCACAAATACCTCTAAGGATTTCACGGACCTCTCGTCAATAAAGTCGCTTTGAAATATCGTCAGATCGATCAAACCAAAATGATTCGGAGGCATTCCAAATACTTCTACTTTCACCTTCAATTAAATTGACAATCGTATGAGGTAGAATGATAATAGCACACACAACTCATGTATGTCGCTTTTTTCAACCTGAAAGTTATACGCACTATTAGCCCTGTGATTTCTAGCCGTTAGGGATAAGTTGTACAAGTGATCATGAGGAAAAAAACGAACCGATCTTATGTCCAACGGCGATTTCAGACTATAAAGACAAGTGAACTATGCGACAATTATAATCGGTGTTATAATTATTGAAAGAGTAGACCCAATTTAATGTACTACCAGTCTAGAACCGTGTACTCCTAACGAGATAAAAGACGACGGGATTGGGCACTCGCAACCTAAACATTTATTAACGTTTTCATGAACGATGATTGTCAAATGTTGGGGCATATAAAATCAACGCGTTCAGCACGTACGCAGGATGAGGTGGAGTGGAACCCAGCAGAGAGCTGGCGGATGGCGTGCAACGTGCATGCAGCATGCGTAGTACGCTCGTCTTTCCTTCTGACGGTGCTCCCACTTTTTCCTTTGCTGATAACGTGACGCGACGCTAGAGTCACCGCAGGGGCCCGGCCGGCGGCCGGCGGCCGGCGGGGCAGCCGTGGTGCGGATGGGGCCCTGCGACGGCGCCCTGGACGAGCTATGCGACTGTGTGTCGTATATATTAAATATATACTAGCTGAATGCCCGTGCGTTGCAACGGGAATATATAATACCAGTATACTACGATAACTTATATATAAAATATGTGTTACACCGTTATGAGAAAATGTTTCATAATCAATTTATGATTCTAGCCATACATAAATTTTGTTATTTATAATCTATCTGTTTCACCACTATATTGCAACCATCAGTATCATGCAGACTTCGATATATATCACAATTTGCATAGTCTCATTATTGGAGAGCACGTTTCACACATACCGGAAGAAATTTCCTCGTACATCGTTAGTCATCGGACACGTACCACAATACGCTTTTGCTTAAACAAAAAGGTAAGTGTGTGTGTTTGCAAGACTAATGGTCAAACATCGTATAACCATAAAGTTAGAATACTATATTAATATATTAAATAAATTAATCCAATAGACATAGATTAACCCAATTAACATAGGATGAATAAATATCTAATTATAAAAGTATGAAACATGGTATAATCAATGTTGTTACTGCGTAGTAAATATTCATACGAGACTAACACAACTGGAACGGTTCAATTTAGAATTAAAATGGGGAAGTTACGAATTTCCAAAGTTTCTGTGTATTTGATATAGGATTAATTAGGAAATCAATTTTATTGTTGTTTTCATGACAAAACAGAGGTATTATGTGATAAAAAATAATATTATAGAATTATAGAAATTGGAATGAACTCATTTGGATTTAATATGAAATTTCCATGAATTAAATGGGTTTCTGCAATTATTTTTAAACTAAAAATAAATTTCTAAACTCATTTTCCCTATTTTCTTTATTTCCTGGACTGCGTCCCAAATTCCAGAAAGATCAGGTGCCAAGCTATAAATGTTTTTCTAGACTCAGTGAGCATACAAAGTGGACGACCGGTTAAACACAAATAAAGTCTTAGTTTAAGTTGTACACAATTCAACATGAGTCACGTTGGCTAGAGGGTGCAAGACTAGGCATTCTACTCAATAGATCCAAGGTTCGATCCCTGAGTAGCCACTGCAGAACACGAGGAGGGCAGAACGGCAGACTACTCTGACCATAGATATATCAGGCTATGCGAGTAATTAAATCAAAATCTGCAACGGCCACTTGATCCAACATTTCCACCGTTTCTAGGCTAATCCCGCACGCGTGGCCACCAATTAGCTACTACTCTACTATATATTAGCCCGTTCCAGTTTCCAACACACAGTGCTGTTGCTAGAACGCTACCACAGGCGGTCGAAATGTGTGACAACATAGTAGGCATAAGCAACCAACTAACACGCCCACCGGTCCACGAGCGTTCCCCGCCGCCGTGGCACGTGCAGCGGAAGAGAGGCAGAGGCCACATGTGCCGCATCGACGGTGACGCCGGTACCCACCGAGGCCGTACCGTACGCCGGCAGCCTGCAGGCGCACTTAACCGCTAGAGCCAGCCATGCATCACGTTGTGCATGCGTGGTTCCGGCGGCTGCACTGCACCTGCACCTGCACGTCGACGCGCGCTCTTTTCGGCTAGCCTGGACCCTGGACCAAGCTTCGGAGCGGACTAGCGGAGACCCCCGGCGCGAGCCAGGAATGGCCCAGCAGGCCCACAGCAAATTCCGGCAGGAAATTAGCGGATATATATGCATGCTGAACAGCATGCTACTTGCTAGCTAGGGGGTGTTATTCTATCATTTATTATCAGCGATGATGAGTACACTCTATCAAATCAAGTGCTAGATGTTTCTGATTGTTATGCAAATTTCTATAATTTACATGTTTTTCCTAGCACGTTTGGGGGAGAGTTATGCGGTGTGTCTCCATCGGGGGTCTCTATTTAGTAATAGCAAGATGTGATACCGTTTTTTTTTTGAAAGAAAACTATCTGCTGTTAAAGTTTCAAAAGCCTAACTAAACCATGAAACATTTATGAGTAAAAGATAACATTGCACACCAGTGTACCAGATTGTTGGCTTCAGATTAAAGTCAGCTGTTCAGACTGCTGCAGGTGTAATTTATAGAGACAAAACATCGTATAAACAGTAGAAAAAAAACAGTACAAACCGATATGAATTAAAGCCGAGCAAAAACATGTTGTACTACTAGTCTACTACTGCTCTGCAGACGCAATATATTGCTTTTTTTTTGTTCAAAAAAAACGGAGTGCTGAATTGTAGCAGCAGGGGTAGGGAGAGGAGACGTAGGTTTGGTCGTTTGGACTGGCTCTGTCGATGGAGGGGAGGAGTGGAAGGAGCCTGCAAACTACCGTGCCCACACCGGACAGCACGGCATCCAACCTGGCCCACTCCATCGGACAAGCCTAACGGTACCCGACCTGTGGCTCCAGCGTCGTCCTCTTCCTCTCGCCCTTGGCCCAAAGCATAGGACCGAATAATTGCGAATTGATTGGAGGAAAGGTACAGTAAGGACCAGTTTAGAACCCATATTTTAAAAGGATTTTCATTTTTACCAAAAAAAAGTTCATTTTTTCTTGAGAAAATAAGAACCCTCGAAAGAATAGAGTTCTCAAACTAACTCTAAACACTATCTTATTGGAATCTTGTGTCTCCTGGGACCAAGAATGAACCCAGACTGGATGGCCTGCTCGACATATTGCCTGTATCCAGTAGCAATAATAATCTCGCCAGTGCAGTGAATTACAGACCGGCCACACGAATCCAGAACCATTGAACCAAGGACAGCTAGCAAAGGAGGCCTGATGCGAGATCCTCGTGAACATGACGTACATGAACAACGGCAGGGTCGCGGAACCAAGGGCACGCACCATACAGAGATCTCGCTTAATTCGATCTCTTCGTTTCCGCGTAGCACACACACATGCATCTCATCTCCCCCGTCGATCGATCGTGTTCCCTGTCCGGCCGGGCCAAACCCCGCCCATGGATAGGTAGCAGCTAGCTAGCGACGTTGGTAGGTCGGTCCATGGCGCCCGGCGGCATTGGGCAATATTGCACCGCGCCTGGTCCGTCGGGTCCGTGGTCCACCGTCCACACTCCACACGGACCTGCTGCTCCAGTAGATAGCAGGCTAGCTAGCTAGCTTTCATTGCCCACACCGTTAAGATTTAGGGGATGTTTGAATGTACTACAACTAATAATTAGTTAGCTAAAAATTATTAGTTGGATTAGCTAGCTAACAAATGACTAGCTAACTATTAACTACTTTACCAAAAATAACTAATAGCTGAACTATTAGCTAGAGCGTTTGGATGTTTCAATTAATTTTAGCCACTAATTATTAGTTTTAGACTTTAGTGCATTCAAACACCCCCTTAAGAAAAGACTTTACAGTTTACATGCACGCATGGGCATCAATATAATGCCTTTGTGGACCATACCATGACACCCTTCTAATCTTCTCCTCCTCCTCCTCCTTCCTCGTCGTCGTCGGTGACTGTTGGCGACGATTCGTTGATGCCAAAACTAAAGCTAGCAAAGCACGGGAGGCCGGGCCAGAACCGGCCCTCTCCCAGCTGATTGATTGGAACTAGTAGCTAGCTGTGGCATCGTCTCACCGACCCGGGGTTTGTCTTATTACTTTGCACTGCATCTGCATGCTAGAGGGATCGGAGGGTCGTTAGCTAGATTTGGGTGGGTACATGCAGCGCGCTGTGTCCGTCCGGCGAATCGGCCCGAAGGCGACGCCGCACCGAACAGCTGAATTGCGTCGTACAGGTCGTCCATCACTGCGGCCGGGTGGGGGTGTGTTGTGTTCATCACTTCATCGTTATACTCATTGCATCTCACGCCCGGCCGGCTCGGTCGATCCATGCATCCGCTCCCTCTCGCACCTGCGTTTCCTTTTCCCTTCATTCGCCGCGTGCGCTTTTTCTGCTGCTTTTTCCGTGGGCCCGTCGCCGACATGTACACCATCTGCTGCATGCAGAGGGCAGGCAAGGCAAGGCATCATGGTCGCGAGCGCGACGTGGACGCTGCCCCCGCCTGGACCCTGGACCCTGGACCCAGCCGGGCTGGGCCGGGGGACGTACGCCCTCGATGCATACGCCACCGTCGTTGCTTGGCCGCATGCATGCAGCATGTATACATAGTATCGGGAGTGTCTGTCTTTAGGACCGTGCATGCATAATTGCATGTGCATGCATGCAAGATCGTCCGTTACGTCTCTAGTAGTACGCGTACGTACTACCCTGGCCGGTGCATGTCGGCCGGCAGGCCCGCCGTCCGCCGCGATCTCGCTGTCAGTCTGCGGTCCAATCCCGTGCATCGATCCCTTGCGCCGCGCCGCGGCCGTACGCCCGCCATGGGATTCCCTCCGTCCGTATCGCGGGGCGTCCGTCCGGGGCTCTCGCGCGGTCGAACTGCCTGCTGACAAGCCTCCGCCGCGCCGAACGCGTCGTGATGCTCTGGTCGTGGTCGATGGCCACGGCACCGGATCATTTGATCGCCCGATCCAGATATCCTCGTGGCCACTGGCGGCCGGGCGCTTGGCGGGGCCTGCACTGCTATCTCTCTCTCTCTCTCTCTCTCTCTCTCTCTCTCTCTCTCCCTCCCTGGTCCGACACAGATCCGAACACAGAGGGGGTTCTGATCCGTCGCCTGCTGCTATATAGTGCTACGTACGGTCGCGGCCGATCCAACGGCACCTAGCTACGCTAGCTGCATGCATGGCTGACCTCACCGCAGGGAGCAGATGGACTGATGGAGGCAGGGGCGTAGTCGCGCTCCGGGAAATTAAAGGAGCACGTGATGATCGTGCGTGCGTGCCCGGCCGACTGGATTCGATCGTGTGGCGCTGCGCGCGCCGCACGGCGCCGTCGCGTCGCGTGGCGCGGTCGCCGCTCGCCGGGAAAGAACAAAGGAGCCGAGGGACCCGCCCGGCCCGATCGACAGAAAGCCGTGGGCTACGGTGTGCGAAGGCGCCCGGAGGGCGACGTGCATCTGGAAGTGATTTACTGATGCGTGGAAATGAGACGGCCGGGTCCTGTGGTCGACTGGTCTTCTAGTAGCGCGTGCGGCGTGCAGAGACGGTTGATCCGTTGCTCTGTCACTGGCTCACTGCTGTGCTGGCTGAGAGCGAGCCAAGTAGGCCACCACTAATGCGAGCGTCACTGAGCCAGAGAAGAAGTCCGAGCATGCATCACGGCCTCACCTCTCGATCAGAGGCGACAGAGTTACTACTGTGAGCAATGCATCTCCACGAGCAGGCAGCGCGGCAGTGTGGTTACCCGGTGGACCAGACGGCCGGCCGGGCGAGCACGCGCGGCGTTGAATCTGGCCGGCCGGCCGCTTTCGTTCGCTGCGTGCCTGCGTCACATACGCTTTGGCCGGTAACCCACGGCCACGCTGCGACCGACGTCCAACGCTTCCGGTACGATCCTTGCTGTGGTTGCATATATACACGTACAGCTCGCGCACGCGCACGCCCTTCGTCAACAACCTCGCGACGACGTCGCAGGCAGGATCTCGTCCTCCAGGCCGGTCGTCGTCGTCGTAATGGTGGCGTGGTAGTTGCTGGCCTTGCTGCCAAGTGACCGCCCTTTAGTCCGCTTGCTCCGCGCGCCCGTGTCGAAGCGGCCGGGTTTCCATCTTTCCACGTACGGCGCGCCACCTGCGCCGGAGGAGGGAGAGAGCTAGAGCTAGCTGCGTCCGTTGTCTTTGACTCTTTGGGAATTGGAGGGGAGATATGTAGAGGACAACAACGCGCGAGCGCGGTTGCACGCGACGCGCGCGCATGCAGTTGGCAGATATATGGCGTTTTCCCGGGCGGGGAGCCAGACCGAAGAAACGGCGGGCGGGACGCGGGAGAGCGACGGCGAACCTAACCGCGGACTCGAACGTACTCCGCACTCGCACGCACGCTGTATGGGCCAAGTTGCTCTAGTCACTCTCCTAAATAAACTTAGGCAATGTTTAATTTCACTAGAGTTAATAGTTCGTTGTTCAAATTACCCTAGAACATTCAAACAGCGAAGCACGTATTAGATAATTTTATCAATTGGCTATTTGTTAGATAGCTAACTCCATTGACAATTTTTTAGTCAACTAACTATTAATACTATTGCATTTAAACACCTCTAATCTCTACGCTCTGTAACATGTTCTCTCATTTGTACCTACTTTCAAAGATGAAAACGGTCAGGATAAATCCCGTTCCGTCCACATCGTTTTCTATATTTACCCCGATAAAAATCATATTTTTTGGATAAATTCGGAATTGGTACAAAAAACAAGATACTAAATTCGGAGCAGGTAGGAAAACGGTTTGGCATGTACCCCGACCGTTTTCATTTATACCGCGGATTATCCCGTTTATAGTACTGTCATTTCCTATTTTTGTCAGCAGACCATTAACCAACAAGCACTATGTGAGCCCTTTTGGCTAGCCAAAATGGCCATGCGTCCAACTACAAGCCAGCCACAACTCGCATTGAACATGTCAACACAAGCATCTATGGCTCAAAGCTAGTACTCCCTCCATGTCTAAAATTCTTGACGTTTTAGACAGAATCTCACATACCAAGAAGCCATTAACTAGAGTGCATGTTTCCCATTTTAGCTTTATTAAATAAGGTCATGTGGCATTGTAAGTTATTATATTCTCTTAGCTCATGTGGTTGGGATGATGTTTTTGAAGCCTATGGTCTCTGGTTCGACTCCTGGTCGTACATTTGAGGCCCTTTTTTCGCTGTATCCGCCATTTTTTCGTTCGCGCCAATATTGCCGCTGCATGCCATTTTTTGATCCATCCCTTAATACGCATGCATGTAGAGAAAATATGCGTAACATTGGAATCATGTAGGCTAAGCACGCATGCAAGGGGCAAAAATGGCTAAACTTACATGCAAAAGCTAAAACGTCAAAAAATTTGATTCATCCCTTCATATCCTTAAACGTCAAGAATTTTAGACCTAGAGGGAGTAGCCTACTAGGCTCACGCGTTTCACACAGCCACATAGGTACGCTAACCCTAAAGATGCTATGACTTTTTGGAAGTTTAGAAAAATACGGAAGTTTAGCCACCTTTTGATGACTAAATGACTAAAGTTTAGGAGGTCACTTTTAGTCACCGTGTCTTACAGTTTAGGAGGTGGAACCAGTCATGGTCTAAATATAATTACAACAAAGTTTCTATCTATATATACATTTGGGGAAAATATGTATTCATTGCCCACATGGATAACTATAGGAACCTCTTTAACGAAAATACATTTGGCTCTCTCCAAAGTAGATTGATCTCCTCTGAAAATAGAATCATTTCAAACTGAAAGTCGCCTAGAGGGGGGGTGAATAGGGCGAAACTGAAATTCTCAAAGATAATCACAACTACAAGCCGGATTAGCGTTAGAAATATAAACGAGTCCGCGAGAGAGGGAGCAAAACAAATCGCAAGCAAATGAAGAGTGTGACACGCGGATTTGTTTTACCGAGGTTCGGTTCTTGCAAACCTACTCCCCGTTGAGGAGGCCACAAAGGCCGGGTTTCTTTCAACCCTTCCCTCTCTCAATCGGTCCCTCGGACCGAGTGAGCTTCTCTTCTTAAATCACTTGGGAATCAAACTTCCCGCAAGGGCCACCACACGATTGGTGCCTCTTGCCTCAATTACAAGTGAGTGTTTGATCACAAGAAAGAATCAAGAAAGAAGGAAGCAATCCAAGCGCAAGAGCTCAAAAGAACACAAGCAAATCTCTCTCTCTAGTCACTAGGGCGTTGTGTGGAATATAGAGAGGATTTGATCTCTTTGGTGTGTCTAGAATTGAATGCTAGAGCTCTTGTAGTAGTTGGGAAGTAGAGAACTTGGATGCAATGAATGGTGGGGTGGTTGGGGTATTTATAGCCCCAACCACCAAACTTGACCGTTGGCTGGGCTGTCTGTTCGATGGCGCACCGGACAGTCCGGTGCACACCGGACAGTCCGGTGCCCCAGCCACGTCACCAGTGCCGTTGGAAATTGACCGTTGGAGTTCTAACTTCTGGGCCCCCCTTGATGTCCGGTGGCGCACCGGACATGCACTGTTCACTGTCCGGTGCGCCAGCATGGGCGTGTCTGACCCCTGCGCGCGCTGGCGCGCAATAAATGCGCTGCAGGTATCCGTTGGCGCCTGAAGTAGCCGTTGCTCTGCAGATGCACCGGACTGTCCGGTGTGCACCGGACTGTCCGGTGAATTATAGCGGAGCGGCTGGAATGAAAATCCGAGGCTGGCGAGTTCCTGAGGCCGCCCTTCCTTGGAGCACCGGACAGTCCGGTGAATTATAGCGGAGTTGCCTCTGGAAATTCCCGAGGGCGACGAGTTTGAGCTGAAGTCCTCTGGTGCACCGGACACTGTCCGGTGGCACACCGGACAGTCCGGTGCGCCAGACCAGAGGAGCCTTTGGTTGCTCCTTTGCCCTTTTGTTGAACCCAACTTTTGGTCATTTTATTGGCTAAGTGTGAACCTTTTGCACCTGTATAACTTATACACTAGAGCAAACCAGTTAGTCCAATATTTGTGTTGGGCAATTCAACCACCAAAATTATTTAGGGACTAGGTGTAAGCCTAATTCCCTTTCACAAACTAATCAAATATAAATTTGCTCCAACATAAAACAGAGCAGAACAATGATCTCCATGAAAGAGGGACCTGTAACCGCCTCTTGAAATTCTGACGTGAACCCTCATCGTTAGGCTGTACGCAAGAGATGCCGCGCGACGCCCCCTCCCTTTGCCCTGTAGCTTGCATGGCGGCTACAGGGCAGCCCCTAGTACCGCAGCGACTCCCCCTAGTAGGCGCCCTACACGGAGGTAAGTTTCTCTCTCCACCTCGTTCTGGCGTGTGTCTCTCTCCCCCTCTAAACACTGTTCACGTGGGCCCACTTCTAATTGTTAGTAGATAAAAAATTTATAGTAGATGAAAAATATGTATAGAAAATGATATTTTATAGTGTAGTGGGATATAGAGGGAGTATTTAGGGGGAATCGTTGCGGGAGATGAAAAAATAGGGGGTAAAATGTTGATGATGTGATAAAAAAGTGATATAAGGGGAAAATTTAGAGAAAACGCTTGCGGATAGCTTTAGTTGTCACTTTTTCGTGCGTGTATTGCGGATGCTCGCCTGTGGGCATATAGGCTGAAAAACATTGAGTCCGCCCAGGCAACTGTTTGGCGTGGATGCCTTTCATCACACGCCATCTCATTCTTGTAATCTTCTTGCCCTCCTTCTCTAGCTGCTAAAGCCTAATATATCAGATGGCCCTTTTCTACCCCCGCCGAAAGAAAAGTAAAAAAAAAAATGCAAACAAACCAACAAACTTCAAAAGGCCGACTAAGATGGTCAGCAATATGTAGATGAACATGGCTCCAAAAGCCGACATAAAAAACGAGCAATGTTGGAACGTGTGTTCCAAGGATTCTTCAAGATCAACTGAGCAAAGGGCACATGAATAAGACTATAGCTATACATGTCGTCTCTTGAGCAGATTTCTTGTACTAAGGCGATCTTTTAACAAGGGCCGAAAAAAAGAGTTTATGCTCCGGCCGGTTGGGATGAATACGTCCATAGCCAAGACAAACAACCGGGGCTTCGCCCAAGTGCCCAACGAGTGATCGGTACGCTTTCTTTTAAGGAAACAGCGGTGAGACTGAGACCCCAATGAGAGTTAAAATTCTGAAGGGGATTAGAGAGATTAAAACCTCTTTTCAATTTAAAATTAAATAAAAAGAAGATTTTAGTCACTTCAATTTCTTTCGGTGGTTTTGTATCCGCCCTTAAATATAGGGCTACTGATAGCTATTATCTGAAAGAGTGAACTGGTCCGAATGAAAGCTTACTGCAAACCATTGAACCGTTAGAAAGTGACCGACGACCGTGGAGATAGGAAGATCGAAAAGAGTGCGCGCGGTGATGGGGAGCTTCTTTTGCTTTCTGGAAGGATACGGTCGGTCAGATGCTTTGCAAATGAAAAAGAGCTCTGGATAACTGAACTGAACCTAGGAGCCCTGACACATACGTACCAAAGACCTTGCCAAACCCCTACTACACCTTTTGCTACGCTGGATACTCACTGAAGCCCAGACCTTTAAAGCTATCCAAAGGTCTAGGAGATCACGACGACACCAAAAGAATAAAGAACCTTTTGTTCGGACATGATTAGGCGATTTGTTGCATTGACAACAACATTCCCAAATCAAATTCACCCACCAAGGAACGCCCATCCGGTCAAGTGGCTGTTCGTTTATGCCGGAATTTCCTCATGTCTTGTTCGTTTGTGTCGGATTAGTGGGTCAGAACAATTCCTAACCGAATTACTTCTCTAATTTATATAAACTTTGATTAACTGTAATGATTTCGAGTACAATCCGATACAAACAAATAAGCCCTCAATAATAATCATTTGGGCTGACCTGAAGCTTATATAAATCAGGCAAGCAGTCTGACAAGAATTTGTTTCAGACGACCATTTGCAGGTAACCGAAACACACCTTAAGGGTTCGTTCGTTTCACCTTTAACCCATGTGGATTTGGTGGTATTAGGGTTGTTTAAATTCATAGTAAGTTAAAACCTAGATCCACACAGTTCATTTCAGTACACTTCAATACACATGCAATCGAAATAACCGATCAAAGGTCTAAATAATTTATGCCACTGTTGCAAAAGAAGTGCATGCTCCGTTCTGTGTCCTTAGGGTTCAAAGGAAGTAGTATAAAACATATCACATCATCACGTATTGGACATGGACAAGCACTCCTTTTGTGGGATTTTTCTCCCACGAAGACGAGAGGGCCACCTGTCTAACGTGCAGTAGCATCCGTACGCAGCAGAGCAGTGCAGTTCGGCGCGCGCGCGTGGCTGGCTGGCTGAGATGAGATCCGTCTCGGAGCGAGCCGAGAGCGAGAGGCCCTCGTCGAGTCGTCGTAGAAAAGCGACGCGTAACTAACAACTGCGTGCGACGACATGGGGTGGAGTGGAGTAGAACGCGACGACGAGCGAGCGGAAGCTGACAGGCGCGCGCGCGCGCGCGCACGCAGCAGCAACTACAGCGCCCCCGACGACAGAGCCGTACGTACGCC
This sequence comes from Zea mays, assembly GCF_902167145.1. Classification (NCBI taxonomy): domain Eukaryota; kingdom Viridiplantae; phylum Streptophyta; class Magnoliopsida; order Poales; family Poaceae; genus Zea; species Zea mays. The sequence continues at coordinate 196,323,111 of NC_050096.1, read as the reverse complement.
GGTGGATCGAGCGAGACGAGCACCTCCGCCCGCGATCGATTCAGAGCTTTGCTGCAATAATTCAGAGGCAAACTGGTGGCGGAAAGCAACGGGGCATCGGCAGCTAGCATTTGTGACGCACGCCGCCGCGAGGATACAGCCCGTCGCAGTCCACGCCACCCCCCGCAGACAGGCCGCAGTGCCTCACTCACCCTGGCCTCATGCATGTACATGGTTGCTTCCACTCCATCCAGCTTGCTACTCGGCCATCCAGCTCATACACATTACTACTTGAGAGAGATAGAGAGAGAGAGAGAAGCGCCGGTGATACTAATATCTGCACCATATGCATTATCTTATACACAAAAGTGACAGCTTCACTGTTCGGGTGATTGCTACGTACGCTATCGTCGGGGTGGCTGTGTTAATCAATCAAATTAATCGCCGGATCGAAAACGTTCAAAGAAATCACACGATCGCCCACCCCCTGGTTCACGCTACGGCGAGCGAAGAACTCGCCTCTCCAAGGGCAAGGAAGGGCCTACATGTACGGACTTGCTGTTAGCTATAGCTTCAGAGCTTCCGTCCCCGCCGCCGCCACCGCCGCTGGTGCTTTTGTACTTGTACCTCGAGTCTTCGCTATGTACAGGTCGCTCCCTCGGCCGTCGGCGGCTGGGTGTCGAGGCCCGATCAGAAGAACTCCATCTTCATGTGGCCCTCTTGTGGTTGAAGCTGACCTGTATCAGGCGGTAAGTTAGCTCTCAGCCAAACGGAGCGAAGATTCGGTACAGAGTTTCAGAGTTTTTCATCCCAAGGAGATCCTTGGGGTTTTTTCCCCTCTCTCTTTACCAACCATGGAAGCTTTGTGCTGAAGCTGAGGCCCCGTGCTCCTGGCTCTGCCCGTTGTCGTCGATGTGGAACACGCTCTGCAGGTCCTCCTCCTCCTCCTCCCAGTAGTTCCTTTGCTGAAGAATTTCAGTTTTTTTTCCCCGTCAGGATTCCCAGTGATTCATTCGATTCTTCAGCTCTATCCTCAAGCATCCTCAACTGGAGCTCACCTGCAGGTTTGTGCCGGCCGTTCCGTCCTGGAAACCGAACTGCCCGCCGGTAGCCTGGGACAGAGCCAGGTCCAGCGGGTTCAGGCCGCCGCACGGGTTCTCCAGGCCGTTCGGGACGAAGGACTGGAACACGTCCCCTTGCCCGCCGAACGGGAACCCCGGGCTGCAGCTCTCCAGCGAGAAGACCGAGCTCGCCGAAGCGCCGCAGGCCTGGAACATCTGGGTTTTGGTTGCCAGAGGCAGCGCCATGTGTGAGTACAAGTACATACAGGCGCACAGCTAGATGCTCGTTTGGAGGACTGGTCCATCACAGGAGGACATGATCACAAGGGGAAATCTTACGCTTACATCTTTTTGTAGGAGCGTGGGCAGGTTGCTCAGGTCCAGTGGGTTGACGGTTGCGAGCTTCATGGAGAGGAACTGGGGCCGGCAAAACAAACCAAGAAACAAACAAACAGTGAAATCAGTAAGAATTTCGAACGGTGAAGGTGAATGAACCCCATGCCGTTTGCAGCGGATGGTTTGAAGGGGGGGTGTAACGGGCTGTGCTGCTTACCTCGACCTGCCGTTGCAGCGACTGCACGTAGTTTATGATCTCGTCGAGCATCAGCGCCTTGCCGATCACCTGAACAAGCAGCATTTTGGGAAATAAAAAAGAGATGAGTTCCTGGTCTCCCCTCTCCCCTGTTCGTCGTTCAGGAACCGAACCAGCGATGGTTACCTACCTTGTTGCATCCTGGCACCAGGTCCTGAAGGACCTTCATCCTCTGGCTGATCCTCTCCCTTCTCACCTGTTACAATACACGAGACGGTTCAGCGAGACACCGAGATGGAGTTTGACTGGCTGGGTGGGTGGGAGGAGCAGCAGAGCACGTCAGCGAGTGCGATCAGAGCTACCGTACCCTCTCTGCGAGGCTGTGGCTGTCGGTAGCCTGCCCTCTCCTGGCCCGGACATGGACGTAGTCCCTGGGAGGCTCCACCGGCTTGGCATTCTTTCCCTTCACCGGCGGCGGCGGCTTCTGGTTCTGCGCGCCGCCGTCCTCGACGGAGCTGTCGCTGCCGGCCTGCTCCGGCTTGGGCAGCTTCACGGGGCTCCCCTCCTCCCCCTCGCCTCCCTCCGCCTTGCAGCACCTCTTGGCGTCCGGACCCTTCGGCTCCCCTGCCTGTGCCTGGACGGACACGGCACGAGGACGATGTCGGTGGCGCCGCCAAACGCGGGAACGGAGGCGAGGTCCGCGGCAAAAGCAATTCGAGCAGCGGAGTATAGAGACAGAAACAGACACGACACGCACCTGCGCAGATGGCTCCCTGCCTTTGCCCTTGGCCGCCGCCGCCGCGGGCGCCTTCCGCTTCTTGGCATTGGCGTCCTTCATCGCCGACGCCGGGTCCGACACCGACGACGCCTCCCGGGACCCGGCGAACTCGCCGCCGCCGCTCGCGGCGGGCAGCGGCGGGGGCAGCCCGAAGAGGCCCGCGGTGACGGCGAAGCGCTGCCCGCTGAAGCTGGACAGCCGCGCCGCGCGAGCCGCGAACCCCGGGTCGCCGCAGAACCTGTCCAGGCAGTCCTCCTCCTCCTCCCCGCCGAAGTCGAGCCTCGGCGACGAGCTTAGCAGGCTGGCAATGTAGTCGCCGGCGCCGGGTCTGCCCTCTTTCATCGTGGCCGCAACAGAGTGACCGGAGCCGAGGGCCGAGCGGATTTCCTGCGGTTGTTTCTCGGTGGTGGTGGATTTGGGGAAAGGCGCCTCCTTTAGGTGGCGAATCGGGAGCAGAGGGGGAGATTTTATAGCGGGTGCGGTGGGCGTGGATGGATGCTTGCGGGATTGGGCTATGGGCTGGAGGTCAAAGGCGTGGTGGTGAACTCTGAACTGGCGATGCTCCGCTGCAGCTGGAAGTGGAAGCCTTCTTTTGGTTTGGGAGAGAGAGAGAGACTTGGGTTGGGGGAGGAGGCTGCCTTTTTCTGGCTGCGCCATTGGCCACTGCGGTGCCCCTTTTAAGCCCCCTCCTCCCGCCGGCACCCTAACGGGTTCAGTACTTCCTCCGATAACGTAATTTCATTTATTTTATTTTATTTTATTTTTTACGTGCCTAACTTTTTTAGTTGTGACTATCAATATACGGGGAAAAAACATGTAGACGTAATCTCTACTATACTTAAAGCACCAGTTTCAACGGTCGTCGTGCGTCATTTATTTACGAAAACCCCCTCAGATTTTTTTTCAATTAACCCGCACTCACGTTCGCGTCCGCCGACCCTCGCACACACCGCCTCCCGCACGCATCGCAACCTCCACGCAACAAACGCCCCGCCCACTCCGCGTCTCCTCTATCTCCCAACTCCTAAGCCGTCGCATCCCTAGAGCTCCGCGTCCCAAGCCTCGCATGCGCGCCATTCGAGGTAACCAACCCCTTCTCTTCCGTTGTGCTGCAGGTGGAGTACGTGGCGCAGGAAGAGGCGGAGGAGAAGAAGGAAGCGCTCAACCCAAACTCGTGGTCGTCCACCAGCAAGTGCCACCACGTCTGAATCTCCGATTGCCCGCCGCCTTCGCCACGTGATCTCCGATTGCCCGCGCCGTGCTCGACGCCTCCATCCTTGCTCTGTCGTGGGTGGTCGCACCCTGCTCGGCGCGCACGCGGGGTGGCCTTCACCCCACCTTCCTCCGATTTGCACCAGCCGTGGCACTGCCACTGCACCAGCTCCGTTGTTGCCGTACACCATCGACGACGGCGTGGTATCTGCAGTGACCTCCAAGCCCGACCTCCCAAGGTAATGACGGTGTCTCTCCCCACCTGTACCTTGTACGCGCAATGATTGGGTTGGTGGGATGTAATTGTTTTTGTGGAAGGTGGGATTGGATGCCTTTGTTAAATCTATATCTAGAAACTGACCATCGTAATCATTGTGGAGTTGGCATGAATAAGCAAGATGCGAGCATGAAGAACTAAAAGAGGCAGTAGCTAAGATACTATGGCATATGACAAGGAACTATGCTGGTTGCATCTCCCAATGGTTGAACCATGAAGAACAGGTATAGAAATCAGAATCACAACCACAGCTGCTAATTCTATGTGCCAAGTGAACTAAAAAGCAGCTAGCACTCTAAACTCTAACCCATGTAAGAAGACCAATCAGGCTAGGTAGCATTAAAGAAAAATGGGAGAAAATCTTTCTCTTTTTTTAGGATAGGCTGAAGAAAATCCATAAACTTGAAAGCAGGGGAGAAATAGTCAAGGGGAAAAAGAGAAATAAGAATGCTTAGGTACATAGCTTTTGTTACCTCTATGATTCAGCAACCAGCACTTCCCATACTTCAAATTTTCAAAATTTGTAACTAAATACCTTATCACAGGAAACATGCTTAGCTGCTAAAGATGTTATGTCGTTTGATCTACTTAAGAAGAGTCTAATGTATCTATTGAACGCGATGGGAGTTCGTATCCGAAAAGTGTATGATGAGGTCAGAGGGTCGGCAATTCTTAATTCAAACTCATTCATATTCTGAAAGTAAACTAAAATGTTCTTGGTTTTAGGAATGGTCCTACATTTCTGTTGGATGGTCCTTACCAAACACAGATCAGAAAAATCTTGCATTTGGTGCTACAACAAGCATGGTGCATCCTGCAACCAGTACAGACGAATCATCAAGTTTTTACACACCAGTTTCCACCTAGCATATATTGACAACTTTTCACAAAATACATAGGGTACTTAGTGGTCAGATCTTTGTCTGGTGCTCCAAGATGGCAAGATATGCTTCTGTGATATCTGACATCGTAAGAAATTGAGTTCCTGAAGAATATTTGCTTGGAAATTCACAAAATTACATTCCATCAATGTTCGGTAAGCATTATTATGGTATTTATTCAACTTGGTTGGTTCTACTGTCTAAAGGTTCAGACAAGTTAGCAAAACTTTATGTGACCCACTATTATATGATGTTACAACATGGAGAATATTGTCGCCTCAAGAAAGGAAACACCAACAATCATTCTTCCTTTTTTGATTAGTGTTGGTAATCCAATTGAATAATGAGGCCATACAAAGATTTTTCGAAGCCTAGGGTGCCGTATCGATGAGTATGGTAAGGTTATTCTGAGCTTGTCAACCTCTTTCGACATGTATGGTAAGCTGAACTGTGCCAATTTCTAGCTTGTAAATACAACAAAAAGGATAAGTTGACTGCATGTTCATGTGCTCATGTGAAATGGACTACTGGGTGCTGCTAAGGATTGGGGTGACGGTCTATCATGGCATGGTGGAATAAGCATGTATTTTTGCATGACGCTTTGGTGGAAGCCGCAAAGGAGGAGGAGGCTCATTGAGGAGCATAATTTCATAGGCTACCAAGTAAAGTACTTGTGTCTTCTACTATGATTACTCACATTCCACGACTTGATAGTAGCTTAATCACTACTGAATGGCAGCAACTTTCACTCTTAGTTGTTCCTTGTTCCATCTCTGCATCATGTTCAAAGATCTCTCTATCTCTGTTTTCCCACCACCTTTTTCGAGGGAATGTGTTGTTTCTACTCTTTTGCACAACTCTCACGCAATTTCATTTAATGGCGCAACTCTACCATATGTGTTCGTTTATATGTGCAAAGCTTACATTTTGGATACTATGTGCGGGTGTAGCTGTTGTTTTTTCCTAGCTGTAAATATGTATTGCTGCTCTGTGCGTCTTCCCCTGATAACCGATTTAGTCAAATTATCTGAAGTTTATGTTCTCGTGAATTCAGTGCTAATAATCCCATGCCAAATTATCTAAAGCTTATGGTCTCCTTTATGTGAATCCAATGTTAATAATCCTATGTCAAATTATCTGAAGCTTATGGTCTCCTTTATGTGAATTTAGTGCTCATGTGCCAAATCATTTGAAGCTTATGGTCTCTTTTTATTATGTGAATTCAGTGCTAATAGTCCGGTGCCAAATATCTTCCATGAAATTCCAATGGCATGATTGTTGAAACGAATTTCCAATTTAAAATCTTCTACATGTGCAAGGAATTGACTCGGTTGCTTAAGCTTGTTTGGACTACATGCATTTTGGTACTTTTTTAATGAGACCTAGATCTATACAGGAGCAAGAGGTGGAAGTGTCCAGCGCTATATCTGCTTCGGCGTCGAGCTGCTCCTGTGCGTGACCTGCAAGTGCGACGTCCACAAGGAGTTTAGCTTCAACCACCGTGTCAGATCAGGTAGCTCATGTCCATCCTCATCTTTGGGTTTCAGGTTTTGCCTTACAATTCACTGTACAAGGTTAATCGCACCGAATTTTGAATCACACGATTATGTAGGTCGCCTCTCCTTCCCTCCTTTTTGTTCTGTTCTTCATTTTAATGTTATATGTGTTGACTAAATATTCTTCAGTGTTTGGTATCATTTTGTGACTTCGAGTTTAGAGGAGGAACCAATATTTGTCATACAAATGTGTTTTGTGTTTCTAAATGGAAGTATCTTTGAAAAAAATCAAGGAATTATTAGGGATGGATTGCACCCTTGAAATGATTATCAATTGAAATATGTTAACTTAGCTTTATGATTAGTATTATTGTAACACGTTTGAATATCTATCTTATTTAAACAAGATTCACGTATATAATATATAGAAACCGTAGCAACGCACGGGTATTTAACTAGTATCCTTTAGATGTACAACAAAGGCTATATGTATTCGAACAATTCGTCATCTTGAAGAAAGAATTGTACATATTGAGTGAAAAATACAAGACTGAGTTATACAGTACACTACCTATGGATCTTAGCTTATGTGATGGGTTTTAAAACTTCTACTCCCTCCGTTTCGTTCGCCCGTTCCGTACACTACGCAGATTTGTACATACAATTAGCACTTTGTTTAGAGAAAGAGGAGTAGATGCCGACCGTAATTATCCGGTTCCGGACTTGCAAATAAATCCGCCACGTTCTGTCCGATCCGAATCGTTCGCCCGTTCGAAGGCGGCGACACGAATCCATCGTCGCTAGGAAAAAAAAGACAAAGGAAAAAAAAAGGGAATGAACAAGCCGACGATGCAAAACCTAGCACGGCCGAGAGGCTATACAAAACTGACACTACTTTGTGCGAGCATGGCTGAGGCCTCGTCATTGATGTGTCAAGGACACTTTGAACCTTTTGCGTTTTCGGCAACGCTAGCTACGCACAGCCAGCCGATAGTGCGTGTAGGATACTGACGGACGGGGACGGTGAGGTGGACGTTATAGGTGCCGGCGTATCGCAAGAAACCATTACTTTTTACCCTTCTAAATCCTATAAACTCTTATATATTTCCCCGCACGTAATCTATACGATAATTAGATTTGTAGTCAGATTTTTAGAAAGAAAAAAAAAAACCCCCCGAATCAAACAGACAGACCCAGTGTATGAAGTAGACAACGCATGCATGCGGTTCGATTTCACCCTATCAAGTGCGCTTGTCGGAGCTGTTTATTTCTTGTCGTCGTGGGTCTTTCGCTATGCATGGCATGGCATGGGAGATCGATTTGGCCGCGCGCACCCCTTATCCTACTGAACTAGGCACAGCCAATGCAATGCAAGCTCCTTTCATATGCCATAACTCGTACTATAGTCGTAGTATATGGCCTTTAATCTGCGCTGTACTCCTCCTCCGTGCTGTTCCTTTGTTAGTTAATTAACGAACGCGGTTTATTACGTACGCTAGTAGAAAAGGTAGGGCGCCTGCGGCACTGGAAGCTCGGACGATGATAGATCCTGCGCCGAAACGAAAAGCTGCAGACGTGTCGATCGTGTGCAAGAAGACGTGCGTAGCGGTAGGCGGCCGGCACCGGCAGGCATTTATGCAGGCTATCTATCTAATCATATCGGGGCACTATTAGGCGCGATATATGCATGGTCGTTCTCCGCTGCGCCGCTTCTGCCCAACGTTCCATCGGCCTAGCTTGTCGTGCTCCTCGCATGGCGATATGGCCTTACTCGCCTCGTCCGGACCGTGCCCGATGATCGCTGCTGCCCTTTTACTAAATTTATTATTTTACCATCTTTTGCTAGCAGCACTGGTGGCAGAGCTTACTTAGCAGCGAATGCGTGGTTTTCGTAGCTCACACCGGCCGCCACGCATACACATTCTCTCTCCCGGTTTTTGTTTCGTTTTTTTTTTAATTTGTTTGTCAACGGCCGGACGCGAGAGCGAGGAAGGATCGAAAGAGCGAGGCCAGACCGCGAACATGCATGCATGGAGACGACGACTGACGGTACATGGAAATGGAATGGAATAATCTCTGGCAAGCCTAATCAAGGCTTTTAATATTTCTCTCTCTCTCTCTCCTCCCCGTTTAATTAATTTATTCTAATCGCCTCGGGATCGCTGCGTCGACGTTCACGACTCACATGCATGCAGCCAGTACGCGGCCATCATCAACAAACAACGCGATCAAACCTAAATAATCCCTCCCCAACCGCAACCGTGTTCTCACCAGCAGATAATAAATCCCATGCGCGCGGCCTTCTTTACAAAATAGACTTTTTGAAGGAAAGAAAAAAAAGGCTTATGATAAGGTAAAAACAGGACTTATTGCTTCAACAAAGTCTAACAACGAAAGGTTTCTCGTCCAAAGTTTCTCAGACAATAATCGAAGGCTACTAGCTACCACTGTTCACTGGCATGCAGCATGACCGTCTCTCTCTGTCTCATCGCATGCGATCGGTCGCTGCGCGTCTCAGCAACTACGTACCCCGGCCCGGCTGGAGGACGGGAGTCGTAGCTAGGGTGGGAGCCGAGGTGAGGTGAGGCTGGCTGGCCATGCCCATGCATGCATGCACACGGACACGGTTCTTGAGCACGTAGGTCCTGTTTGACACAACTTATTTTCAGCTTATTCGCAAATTTAATCAGAAGTTCTGCTAAATAGACAGCTTCTGTAGCAGCTTATCAGTTCGGCTGATTCTCATAATGAACTAAAAGCAGCTAACAAGCAGAAGCTGTTTTTCACCGGTTTCTCAAATAAGCTGTTTTTTTAACGAGCAGCAACAGCGACAGGGTCGTAAGGCCTTGTTCGGTTATTCCCATTATATATGGATTGGATGAGATTGGAAAAAATTAGAAGAACTTTGACTTCCTTTAAATTTAAACTCATCAAATCTCACTTAATATACATGGATTAAAAGTTAACCGAATAAACCATAATGTGAAAAAACGTTAGCTCAGCGACAGCGGGAGGCGCCGCACCGCTGGACAGATCTGCAAGGAATATAGTAGTGCGGACTAGGGCAGTAAAGAGAGGAGATTAGGGTTGGCCGGCCGCGACATCTATGAGGGTTGAGGAGGGTTCTACTTTAATAAGTACAAGGAGCTGTACTTGTTTATTCATTAGTCTGAAGAGAGAGAGAAAAACGGGGGGGGGGGGGGGGGGTCGGGTTCTTCCGTACTAGTATATGATATTGATATGTTTTTTTAAACTTAATTAACTCGTCTTCCTCGTCGAGCTCAATCATTCGAGCTGTAGCTCGGTCGGTCATGCCATGCAGCAGGGAGGAATAAAGGCCAGCCGAACTGTCGTTGTTCTTTTTCTCTTGTTTTTTTTAATATGACAAATAATTCAGGGGAGGGTGTGTGTGGGTGTGTGATTCCATTAGCAGTCTGCTTGCGTGGTCGTTGGATCTCAACTTACAGCATAAGTTTGGTGGATCTGGAACTTACTAGCTAGGCTATACTACTTTTATCAAGAAGAAGGTGTAGCGTAGCTAGTGATGATCGTAGACGGTAGAGAATAGTATTCCATTACCGGGGTAGATATATAGGGTGGGTCAATCATTGCTCCCTCGCCCTCGCTCTGTAAGAGAAAAAAAAAATCTTTCTTTGTCTACCAAGCTAGATTACTTTTATGAAAACTGAAATATTCGCAACAATTGCATCTCGATCGAGCTGAGTCAAGTTTCTAAGCCCTGTTTCAATCTCAAGAGATAAAGTTTAGCAGTTTTTAGGTACTTTTAGTCATTTGATGGTCTAAAAAGAAGAGTTAATGGTAGTGTAATAAAATTTAACATCTATTATCTCGTAACCTGCTCACGGGGTGCTAAAAGGAGGTAGACGTGGGCCAAGGAACCTCATTTTCCACCCATACCCTCTAACCTCATTCTCTCTCCGCATTAGGGGCATGTGTATCTTTTTATTCCAATATGGTAAACTTTATTAGATTAGTCCAAACACTCAAGGAGCTAAACTTTACCACTTCAATTCATATGGCTAAAGTTTAGCAGGAAGCTAAAATTTATCCTGTGAGATTGAAACGAGATTGTCGGAGAGGAAATCTCCAGCCGGGTGGCGGAGTGCACCCGCCCTAAATCCTAAGATGAGGAGGGGTCTAGGCGTTTTCTTTGTTAGTTGGAAAATGGGAGGAACACAAGAACACACAAGGATTTAGAGTGGTTCGGGCCGCCGGAGCGTAACACCCTACTCCACTCTGTGATGTATTGCTTGAGGGCTTGTATGAACTTGTGAGTGTTTGAGTGAGCTTAAGATTGGATATGTTTGTAACGTCGCATGCCTCCCCTTTTATAGCTGAAGGGGGGCATGCACAAAGGTACTGGGTCCCGACATGTGGGCCCAGGGACATAAAGAAAATAACACTTGGGGTTACAAATGTTTGCTGCTGGGGCAATCTTCTAGTGCCCTGACGCCCGAGATCTGCGTATCCTCAGCGAGCAGGGGAAGCTTCTTGTAGAAGGGATGATGAGTACAGTGCGCTGCTCGGCACGGGCGCACTGTTTGTCAACAGACTGGTCAGGCGCGTCGTCTGCTGGATGACCCTGACGTCGTCTGCCAGCGGATTGGACAGGACGCATTAAATGCTGAGAGGGCACGTCGCCCGCCAGCGCGGTGGCAGGCGGCGCGTCCTCTCCGCAATAAATACAGAGGCAGCGCGACTTTATGGGCCTTGCGTCAGACTTGTGTAATACTCAAAATTGTATACAAAGAATATATATAGTGAATTCCTTATTTTATGTGCCATATTTGCATCATAAAAAGAGCACACATATAATTGAGAGTGATTAATTAAAACCAATGATACCAAAATAAAAGAAAATGCATCATGTGGAGTTTATATGTTTGTGCATTAAATTAAATAATAAGTATAATAATAATAAGTTAATAATTTTTAGAAGTTGAATTAAAACCTAAATTTGGAAGTAGTGTAACACCCGGATTTTAGGGGTCCAAAACCCGGGCGCTAACATAAACACCAGGTATGCTGGGACCAAGTCTCACACATATGATGTAAAGTGGCACAGGATCGAATGTCACATCTTTATATATAACAGGAGTTCTATACAAAATAAATAATTACATTATAAGGAGACAACGGTCCAGCAACCCAAAGTTGACTGGGAGACGACGACCTAGACCACTCACGAACTCATCGCAGCATCCTCCATGAGCATCATCCTGCAGTACCTGGTCTTGACCTGTGGTGTATGTGAGACAGCAAGAGTGAGCTCACATACGTTCATCGCTCAACAAGTTGTGGGGAATAATGTGCATGAACTCGCCAAAGGTGGGAGCTCACGTGAAGTGTAAGGCTTACCAAAGAAGATGGTTAGAGCTGAGCATTGCTTTTAAAGTTGGTCCAAATTTTATTAGCAGTTACTAAGTATAAGTAAATACCAAACCCAATTAAGTAGTAGAACAAAAATAACAACTTCACCCGCGATGCAATGCATATGACAAATTGAATTTAGTTCCATAATTTAATCATCAGAGAGTCCTGAGCTGCTCATGACCGTGAGCTCGGCTAGTATACCAGTTTTACACTCTGCAGAGGTGGTACCCTTTACCCACAAGTCATGTTACCCATCTGCCAAGAGATCGCGACTTCCCATACACCTCTACCGAGGAGGCGAGGCAGGGTAACACTACGAGGCCTTTACAAAGTTCCACTAGCTTCAGAAAACCCGCTACAGTTTATAGGAAGCTCCAATGCAGGAATCCCTTGCAGGACCGCCATCACAGCAAAATCCTCCCGAGGGCCTCCCCAGGAATCCCTTGCAGGACCGCCATCACAGCAAAATCCTCCCGAGGGCCTTCCCAGGAATCCCTTGCAGGACCGCCATCACAGCAAAATCCTCCCGAGGGCCTCCCTACACTGACCACTCCCCTACTGCCCTTGCCCCTTTCGGGTAAGGTAGTCCTCCACTAGCTTTCCTAATTAGTCAGCCAAGGGCGTCCCATTAAACCCTTGTGGTGGCACGTGGTTCTCAAGTTAAGCTCTATGTTCCAATTAACATTTAATGATCTTGTCATGAACATAAATAGAATAACAACATAATTGGAACATAGATGCAATGAAATATTAACCCAAAACCATATAAAGCAGTAGCAGAACTACCCAAGTGATTGAGGGGTAAACAAGGTATTCAGGATGAACAAACTAGGGTGACCTATTGGGTCCCATCAAAATTAACCTATGCAGATCATTATGATTAATCAGAACATGAGTGGGTAAAAGAAGTGATCAAGGGCACAACTTGCCTGGGACTTGAGATTCCAGGTACCAGGATGATCTTCAGGTGACACGTGACCTCACTGCTAGTCGTAGCAATTCAACCAAACATGGTATAGGCAAAATTAACATTACACCAAACATAAGAACAAAATACACATTAATAATATTCATATTAAAATAAGATCACAGGAAAAAGAATTATTAATTTTTGAGTTATAGAATTCAAGTTATGAATTTCCTAAGATTTAAGGTGATTATAATAGGATTAGATGATAAATTAATTTCCTAACAGAGTTCATGTCAAAACAGTGATTCTAAATGATAGAGAATATTATTACAAAATTTTAGGAATTGGAATGGTTCAATTTGGAGCTAAAATGAATTTTCTATGAATTATCTAAGTTCTAGCAATTATTTTTATATTAAAAACTCATTTTCTAATTCATTTTCCTGATTTTATAACTCTCTGGACTGGGCCTCAATTAATGGAAAACGCAGGGGGCTCGGTGTAAGTTGTCCCAGACACAGAGAACAGTAAAGCGGGGATGGCGGGTTGATTCCAGAAATCCCCAGGGTCTCTTTAACAAAAATCCCTGGCCGAAGGGGTATCGGCCGCGATTAGCCGTCCGATCAAAACCTGAGCGCTAGGATTAGATCCGTTGTTAAAGCGAAACGGTACACTCTGCGCACCGCTGGATCACAATCGGATGGCGCATGATCACTCGCTCGCCCACGACCGCGGGATCGCTGATCTACGGCACAAATAAAACCCCGAACCGGTATCCCTACGTTTAGATCTGTGCCATCCACGGACGAACCAACGGCCCGATCGCCATCTCTTCTCCCTCCCCAAATGCGGCAGCGCCGCCCGATGGCACTGAGCAGAGGCACGGCGGCGCCATTGCCGCATGCGGCACGCCGGCACCCCAGCTCCCCATTCCCCGATTCAATCGACGTACACGATGCCACAAGTGCTACCAAGAGGATGGATGACATACCAGGGCAAGAGACGTCTCGAGAGAAGCTGCCCACGGCGAGACGCGGCTTCACGGTGGCCCACGCACGACGGTGAGGAATTGGGGCCGCCTCGAGGCTCAATCCCGACGAATACTTGGCAGAGATGTCTCCCCGGTGACACGGCGAGGCCCCACGACCCTTTCTAATGCTTCGACGATAACGAGGCCGGGAATTTAGCCGCGGCGGCGGAGCTCACCCATCCTCACACGACGATGACGGACGGTCTCGGCAATGGCACTTCGATTCGCGTCCGTGGTCCGGGAAGCACAGGGGTGCGCATCGTTGGCTATATAGCCCGAGGACTCGGACCCAAGCGAGATGGACGTAATCAACACCGAGATCACCGGCGCACGCTCCGCCATGGCCGGGTTCTGTTGGAGGAACGGTCTGGCCGGCCGGGTCCACATGCCAGTGACACAAACGGGAGACGCGAGGGGGAGGGGCGATCCCGACCACAAGGCCCCACATGGTGGAGACAGGTGAGAGCGAGCGCGCGATGAGTGAGGCACTGACAACGCGGACCCACTCGTCGGCGCACGGCATGAGGGAAATAGTTGGGCCGCGCGGTGAGGCTTCCTTAAGTGGGCCAAAAATGGTACAGCGAGCCCAGGTAAGCTTTTCTTCTTTTTCTTTTTATTTTGTATTTTCTTTTCTCCATTTTCAAATCCAATTCGAGTTCAAGTTTAAATTCAAACTTTGTGAATAATCTTGTCCTCAGTTTGAAAGGTATAATTTAATAATATAAGTATGAAGGATGTTTATTCTGATTTTTATTTTATTTTATGTAATATTTTTCTTAGTTCTTCTCTTCTCTTTTATTTTCTATTTTCTATTCCAAATTCAAATTTATACTTCTATTTTAGTTTTCAGATTTTTCCAATGTATCAATTGAAATCCAAAGGTGAATATAAACCATATTATTTTAATATTACTAATTTAAGTTTTATTCTCCTTGCTATTTATCTCATGGGATGTATAAATGGTTTCCTTTAAAAGAAAAATCCTTTTTCTCCCCATTTTCTTATTTCCCAATTTTCAAAACATTATGATACTTTGTTTATATATTTTTTTTCCTCTACTAATTTTGGGTCTTACAAATCCTACCCCCCTTAAAAATAATCTCGTCCTCGAGATTTGTAAGAAAAGGGATACAATCGGTTTGGTCTAGAATTTTAGTTTCTCATTTGGTTTTGGGAATCAAAGTTTCGTTCAAGTTTTTTTTTTACATAACAGTTAGTAGATGATTTGGAAAATATGAATATTATATGTCTAGCCATTTATTAGGTCAGATGAGGTAAGGTTATGGCAAGTAGAGGTTGTGGCAAGGGTATATTAAGGAAAGACTTCATCCTGAACTCTGGATCTTGATTCTTCTAGCGATCTAACTTGATTTTTTTGAAGACTTGAGTTGATGCTTATCCTCCTTTGACATGGTTGGTCTTCTTTGGCCTTTATTCTTGGAGTTGTCATCCGAGTTAAGGACATATGGCTAAGGATATATAGTTAGGATAGCCGAGGTACATGAGGTAGGTAGGTTTGAACAGAGTTTTACTTTGCTTTTGGAATAGATGAACTAGGCAACCTGTGATGTAGGTTAGGTTGTTGATCATTGACGAGTTGGTGTAAGGCACCAATTTAGGTTCATGTTTTATCGGATCAGGGTCTAATCTATTTCACCAATATAACTAATATGTTTTAGTAGACCACATTAGGTTAGATCACATTAGATTAAATCTAGGTTAGATTGTTATGACTAGATAGACTAGATAAGATCTCATTGACTTGGATTAGATCATGGTGGTTACTTTGGAATGAGATAAGTAGGATGGTTAGGATAAGGTGATTCTTTCAAGATAAGATGAATTCAAAAGGATAAGGTAAAACCTTTAGAGGTCAGTTTGATCTATTCAGAGAAGATAAAATCTTTTCAAGATAAGATGAGTCTACTAAGGTAATAGGGTATCTTTTAAGATAAGATGGATCTATTAAGCTAGATATATTTTAATGGAGGATATTCTAAGTTGATTAGTTATCTTATGAATTTTATTTATTTATAATTATGCCTATATGTATATGCAGATGTAATTGTGGACATTACTCCACAACTCATCACACTCGATCAAAGATCCAAATCAGACAAATATCATAAGAACAAACATTCAAGTGCATAGATAAAATAGTTTTGTTTTTGTTCCTAAGATTAGGTTTCCTATTCCTAAAAGTCAATTTAGGCACAAGATTTCAAAGGGTGAAATCCACATTTGTCTTTAGAATAAAAAGATAAGAATAATCAGAGTAAAGCAGAAATAGATGAGAAAAGATTAAGAAAAGTTTAGAAAGAATCAGAGTAGCAAAGGTAAGTAGATAATGTTGTCCAGTTCTATCTAGGTTTCGTCCTACAGTCAACATTCCTCTGATACCACTTCTGTAACACCCGGATTTTAGGGGTCCAAAACCCGGGCGCTAACATAAACACCAGGTATGCTGGGACCAAGTCTCACACATATGATGTAAAGTGGCACAGGATCGAATGTCACATCTTTATATATAACAGGAGTTCTATACAAAATAAATAATTACATTATAAGGAGACAACGGTCCAGCAACCCAAAGTTGACTGGGAGACGACGACCTAGACCACTCACGAACTCATCGCAGCATCCTCCATGAGCATCATCCTGCAGTACCTGGTCTTGACCTGTGGTGTATGTGAGACAGCAAGAGTGAGCTCACATACGTTCATCGCTCAACAAGTTGTGGGGAATAATGTGCATGAACTCGCCAAAGGTGGGAGCTCACGTGAAGTGTAAGGCTTACCAAAGAAGATGGTTAGAGCTGAGCATTGCTTTTAAAGTTGGTCCAAATTTTATTAGCAGTTACTAAGTATAAGTAAATACCAAACCCAATTAAGTAGTAGAACAAAAATAACAACTTCACCCGCGATGCAATGCATATGACAAATTGAATTTAGTTCCATAATTTAATCATCAGAGAGTCCTGAGCTGCTCATGACCGTGAGCTCGGCTAGTATACCAGTTTTACACTCTGCAGAGGTGGTACCCTTTACCCACAAGTCATGTTACCCATCTGCCAAGAGATCGCGACTTCCCATACACCTCTACCGAGGAGGCGAGGCAGGGTAACACTACGAGGCCTTTACAAAGTTCCACTAGCTTCAGAAAACCCGCTACAGTTTATAGGAAGCTCCAATGCAGGAATCCCTTGCAGGACCGCCATCACAGCAAAATCCTCCCGAGGGCCTCCCCAGGAATCCCTTGCAGGACCGCCATCACAGCAAAATCCTCCCGAGGGCCTTCCCAGGAATCCCTTGCAGGACCGCCATCACAGCAAAATCCTCCCGAGGGCCTCCCTACACTGACCACTCCCCTACTGCCCTTGCCCCTTTCGGGTAAGGTAGTCCTCCACTAGCTTTCCTAATTAGTCAGCCAAGGGCGTCCCATTAAACCCTTGTGGTGGCACGTGGTTCTCAAGTTAAGCTCTATGTTCCAATTAACATTTAATGATCTTGTCATGAACATAAATAGAATAACAACATAATTGGAACATAGATGCAATGAAATATTAACCCAAAACCATATAAAGCAGTAGCAGAACTACCCAAGTGATTGAGGGGTAAACAAGGTATTCAGGATGAACAAACTAGGGTGACCTATTGGGTCCCATCAAAATTAACCTATGCAGATCATTATGATTAATCAGAACATGAGTGGGTAAAAGAAGTGATCAAGGGCACAACTTGCCTGGGACTTGAGATTCCAGGTACCAGGATGATCTTCAGGTGACACGTGACCTCACTGCTAGTCGTAGCAATTCAACCAAACATGGTATAGGCAAAATTAACATTACACCAAACATAAGAACAAAATACACATTAATAATATTCATATTAAAATAAGATCACAGGAAAAAGAATTATTAATTTTTGAGTTATAGAATTCAAGTTATGAATTTCCTAAGATTTAAGGTGATTATAATAGGATTAGATGATAAATTAATTTCCTAACAGAGTTCATGTCAAAACAGTGATTCTAAATGATAGAGAATATTATTACAAAATTTTAGGAATTGGAATGGTTCAATTTGGAGCTAAAATGAATTTTCTATGAATTATCTAAGTTCTAGCAATTATTTTTATATTAAAAACTCATTTTCTAATTCATTTTCCTGATTTTATAATTCTCTGGACTGGGCCTCAATTAATGGAAAACGCAGGGGGCTCGGTGTAAGTTGTCCCAGACACAGAGAACAGTAAAGCGGGGATGGCGGGTTGATTCCAGAAATCCCCAGGGTCTCTTTAACAAAAATCCCTGGCCGAAGGGGTATCGGCCGCGATTAGCCGTCCGATCAAAACCTGAGCGCTAGGATTAGATCCGTTGTTAAAGCGAAACGGTACACTCTGCGCACCGCTGGATCACAATCGGATGGCGCATGATCACTCGCTCGCCCACGACCGCGGGATCGCTGATCTACGGCACAAATAAAACCCCGAACCGGTATCCCTACGTTTAGATCTGTGCCATCCACGGACGAACCAACGGCCCGATCGCCATCTCTTCTCCCTCCCCAAACGCGGCAGCGCCGCCCGATGGCACTGAGCAGAGGCACGGCGGCGCCATTGCCGCATGCGGCACGCCGGCACCCCAGCTCCCCATTCCCCGATTCAATCGACGTACACGATGCCACAAGTGCTACCAAGAGGATGGATGACATACCAGGGCAAGAGACGTCTCGAGAGAAGCTGCCCACGGCGAGACGCGGCTTCACGGTGGCCCACGCACGACGGTGAGGAATTGGGGCCGCCTCGAGGCTCAATCCCGACGAATACTTGGCAGAGATGTCTCCCCGGTGACACGGCGAGGCCCCACGACCCTTTCTAATGCTTCGACGATAACGAGGCCGGGAATTTAGCCGCGGCGGCGGAGCTCACCCATCCTCACACGACGATGACGGACGGTCTCGGCAATGGCACTTCGATTCGCGTCCGTGGTCCGGGAAGCACAGGGGTGCGCATCGTTGGCTATATAGCCCGAGGACTCGGACCCAAGCGAGATGGACGTAATCAACACCGAGATCACCGGCGCACGCTCCGCCATGGCCGGGTTCTGTTGGAGGAACGGTCTGGCCGGCCGGGTCCACATGCCAGTGACACAAACGGGAGACGCGAGGGGGAGGGGCGATCCCGACCACAAGGCCCCACATGGTGGAGACAGGTGAGAGCGAGCGCGCGATGAGTGAGGCACTGACAATGCGGACCCACTCGTCGGCGCACGGCATGAGGGAAATAGTTGGGCCGCGCGGTGAGGCTTCCTTAAGTGGGCCGAAAATGGTACAGCGAGCCCAGGTAAGCTTTTCTTCTTTTTCTTTTTATTTTGTATTTTCTTTTCTCCATTTTCAAATCCAATTCGAGTTCAAGTTTAAATTCAAACTTTGTGAATAATCTTGTCCTCAGTTTGAAAGGTATAATTTAATAATATAAGTATGAAGGATGTTTATTCTGATTTTTATTTTATTTTATGTAATATTTTTCTTAGTTCTTCTCTTCTCTTTTATTTTCTATTTTCTATTCCAAATTCAAATTTATACTTCTATTTTAGTTTTCAGATTTTTCCAATGTATCAATTGAAATCCAAAGGTGAATATAAACCATATTATTTTAATATTACTAATTTAAGTTTTATTCTCCTTGCTATTTATCTCATGGGATGTATAAATGGTTTCCTTTAAAAGAAAAATCCTTTTTCTCCCCATTTTCTTATTTCCCAATTTTCAAAACATTATGATACTTTGTTTATATATTTTTTTTCCTCTACTAATTTTGGGTCTTACAAGTAGGGTTTTGAAAATGAGAAGAAGAGAAATAATATGAAAATATAAACAATATAATTATATTTCTAAAATTGGTATTTTTAATTTCACAATATGAATTGAGGACAAAATTTCACAATATGAATTGAGGACAAAATTTCACAATGTTTGAATTCAAAATTCGAATTCGAATTGAACTTGGAAAAAGAAAATAGGAAGAAAAGATAAAAAGAAAAGAATAAAAGCTTCATGGGCCGTCTGCCTCTATTTAGGCCCAATTTCCGTTTCCTGTGCGCGGCCCACGAAGAACCTTCACCGCGCCAGCCCTGTGGCCACCTCCGCGTCAATGACCGATGGGCCCCATTTGCCAGCAAACCACGCCGCGCGCATGCGCTGGCGCTCTCTGCACTTGGGCCCCATCGTCCGGTCTCAGCCGCTAGCCATCCGCTGCGCCGCGCGCTCGTCACCTAGTCCCTCTGGCACGTGGGCCCTCAGCTCCTCCAGCCTCCTTGCTCGCGGTGTCACTACATCGTGGGACCAACCTGTCGGGTCGGTCTTCTTCACTCCGCGCGGGCCGCTCGGGGCATGCGGGTGGCCTGAGTCCGTGGACGAACTCCAACCCCGCGCACCCGAAATCGATTACTCCGAGGGAAATCACCTCCAAGTGGGACTCGCTGGTCGGATTCGTCCTCATCCAGTGCGCGGACTCCGTCAGCTCTATCCTTTCCTCCCCTCGACTATTTCCACGGCGCGCTCGGCTGAAAATTCGCCGGTGACTTCGGCATGGCGACCGCGCACATCCCACCGTGACCGCACCTATCCGGCCGTTTAAACCTCCCTCACAGTTATTCCGCCCCACTTCTTCTTCTTCTTTCCGGCGCTCGCGTCTTCCTCCCATGCTCGCATCCTCTCTGCTATCGCATCACGCCGCCGCCACAGCCATCTCGCGCTGTCATCGTCATTGGTGCCCAGGGCTTGGTTCAAGAGCTTTGGACTACACCATCGCATGTGTATCTGGCGAATCGGAGCACTGCGTTGTCGCTGTGGCGCGCGAATTGCTCGCCGGAACTAACTCTCCCCCGCGGATCTGGGTGTGCGCGTGGGCAGCTTCACCATTCCTCCTAGCTCCGGTAATAACTCCCCTACAACATTGGCTACCCTCTAGGATACGTGATGCGCCAGATAATTTTAGGATTAGCGCGCCAAGGCGTCGGTTCGGCTAGCTCCGGCCAAGCTCCGCCGCGGCCCCCTGGACATCGCCGCTGGTATCGGCTGGGTGGAAGAAATCACCTATGTCGTTGATCACAAGATGGATGGCCGTGATCTAATCTATGAATACCCGTTCGTCCGAAGGAAACCTAGCCGTAGATTTCTGATCGGTCGGATCAAAGCGAATCAGGTTACATTAAAATCTGGGTCGTAGATCTTTCATCCGATGGCGCGCGCTGTGTACCGCTTCGGTTTAACCTAGATCTAATCTTGCGCGTCCAATTCTGATCGGACAGCCAGTGCTATCCGATACCCTTTCGCACTGGCACTTTAGCATAAGAGACCCTAGGCTTTTTGAAATAGAACTCGTCGTCCATTTGTGGCGCACCCTGTGTCTTAAGAGTTTTAAACCTGAGAATTTAAATTTATAAATGGATTTTTAATATATAAATAAGTGCTAGAACTTATAAAATTCATAGAAATTTCATTTTTAATCCAAATCAATCCATTCCACTTTCTAAAATTTGTAATATTATTCTCTATCACTTAGAGCCTCTGTTTTGGCATGAAAACAGTAAGAAAAATAATTTCTTACTTAATCCTATTTTAAGCACATAAAACCTTTGAAAATTCATAACTTAAAATCTATAACTCTAAAATTTATGATTCCTGTTGCTAGGATTTTATTTTAATGTGTAGATTATTATTATGTGTTTTTGTTTACATGTTTGGTGTGATGTTAATTTTCTCTATATGCTGTGCTTGTTTGTATTGTGGAGAGTAGAAGAGCCTGTGACCGAGGATCCTGGTGACCAGCAGATAAAAGTAGCTGAGCAGGAGCTCATTGAAGGCAAGTTGTGCCCTTGACCACTTTTGTTACCCAATAATGTTCTTTATAATCATTTACCATGCATAGGTTTAATTTTGATGGGACCCAATAGGTCACCCTAGACTGTTTATCTCTTTACCTTGTTATCCCTGAATCACATGGGTAGATTTGCTATTGCTTTACATGGTTTTGGGATAATATTTTATTATATCCATGTTCCAGTTATTTTGTTACTCTATTTATGTTCATGTCAAGATCATTAATGTTAATTGGAACATAGAGCTTAACTTGAGAAACATGTGCCACCACAAGGGTTTAATGGGACGCCCTTGGCCAACTAACTAGGAAAGCTAGTGGAAGACTACCTTACCCGAAAGGGACAAGGGCAGTAGGGGATTGCATGTAAGGAGGTTCTCGGGTTGATTTTGCTGCGATGGCGGTCAGATGGGGGATTCTTGCAAGTGCTCTTCCCATAAACTATAGCGGGTTTTCGGAAGCTAGTGGAACTTTGTAAAGGCCTCGTAGTGGATCCCTAGCCATTCACCTCGGTAGTGTATAAGGGTCTAGCTAACCCTGGTGACATGGGATACACGACTTGTGGGTACATGTTACAACCTCTGCAGAGTGTAAAACTGGTATACTAGCCGTGCTCGCGGTCATGAGCAGCTCAGGACTCTCTGATGATTAATTTATGGAACTTAAATTCAATTTGTTATTTGCATTGCATGGGATTATTATTAATTTTGTTCTATTACTTTATTTAAGGTTTGGTATTTACTTACATTTAGTAACTGCTAATAAAATTTTGACCAACTACTTAAAAGCAATGCTCAGCTTTAAACCCCTGTTGTTGAATAGCCTTACACATCACATGAACTCCCACCTTTGGTGAGTTCATGCCACATTATTCCCCACAAATTGTTGAGCGATGAACATGTGTGAGCTCACCCTTGTTGTCTCACACCCCCCCACAGGAGAAGAACAAGTGGTTCAAGAGGAGTCACATATCGAGGAGTTCGATTCGATCTAGGTGGCGTTTCCTAGTTGACTTTCTGGTGACAAGGATGGATTTTAGATCCTGTTATATTTATCTTTTATTTTGTAAGACTTCCGCTATGTAATAAGTACTTTGAATATTGGGACATTTATTTCTATACACTCTGTTATTATATATGTTGTATTCTTTGGCGCATGTATGAGATGCACCCGGCTTTGTCCCTTAAAGCCCGGGTGTGACAACTTGGCCCATTGGCTTATGTCACGGGCCACAAGCCACGCGTCAGCAGCGGGTTTCCGCCTGAGCGAGAAGCGTAGGGTAAGGCCTGGACAAGTGCCGGCACCGGACCCCTACTCATGCCGGGGTCCTCCTTATCCCGGGGCCTTGCCAAGGCCCGAACTTTACTCGGAGGGACCTGGGGCTCACCCGAGGGACCCGGCATGCCCTCTTGGGAGCTCCGGACTTGTACGTACAGGGGTCCGGTGTCCCTCTGTGGAGGTTCGCACCCAACGACGCATCCTGGGATGTATTACCTTTCCGCGCCATGTGCTGCCCTTAGACCTGCCCATGTGGTAGGGTTGGGTGCCATTCTCCGTGTGGCTTGGAGGTGTCGTACGGGTGCAGCGTCTTCATATTGTAGAAGAGGGTACCCCTGATTCAGGATACCGACAGTGGCCCCCGGGTCCGCCTCAGGGGAGGGTGCGAGCCTGCAGGTGGGGCCAGTGTCTGATTAGTGGTTGGCCTGCTGCTCCTGCGCGCCTGTTGGCGCAATTACTGCCGGCCCGCTTAGGGTCATGCCGACTGCTACGCCTATTCCCACGGTTGACTGGCTCGTGACCTTCACACTTAATGTCACTGTTGGGCCTTGCGCGGGATGCCTCAAGTCGCTGCACTTGTTCTAAAAACTTATCTTTTCAGTCTGCCGCGACGGCCCCGAGAAGACGTGGCATTGGCGCGAGCGGCGGTGCAATTTTTCCGCACCCGACAACCGGCCCGCCGGTTGCATGACATGTGGGTCTGGGCCCCCATGTTGGACTACCGGTTGCAGCGAAGCTGAGGGCGCACAACCGCGGGGATTGGCGCTCTTCCGTCATCATTCGACTTCAAGGATTTTCATCGTTCAGCCCGGCCGCAACCTTCGGCCGGTGGTCATCCACAAGGATGACTACCAGCCTTGTGGTGGAGAGAAGCGAGCCGGGCTGCGGCCTCCCCCTGCCCTTAGCTTCAAGGATGTTCATCATCCTCGCTGGGGCGGAAGGCGAGCTGAGTTGGGGTCCTGCCTTCCGCATGGGTTGGCGACGCGCTTCTTCCTCCAGCATTCGAGGGAGAAGGGCATTCACCAGCCTTGCGGAGGAGGCGAACTTCGGCCACGTGGGGTCGGCCGACTGCAGGCGCCGTCAGCTGTCGCGTGTCTGGCTCTTCGGCCTGGATGGCTTTTGTGCCGCCTCCGGCGCTGCCTCTTACTGCTTGGTCGGGGCGTAGCTGTTCGTCCACCGCACGGGCGACGGTCGCGCCGTGCATAGGTCGGCCACATCCACGGCTTCTCCTGCGCCGCCGGCCGCACTGGGGGGTCGTACAAGACGTCGTACGCCACGGGGGCGACGTCCGCGTTCTTGGATGGTCTTGTCCTCACTCCCGCAGTGAGGACGGGAGCGAGGACCTCTTCGCGCGCACTGGGGCGGCCGCCATTCGCCAGTACGGCACTGGTGCGCAGGTGGCCGCTGTCGTTGGTGCTGAGGTGGTCGCCGCCGCTGGTGAGGCTCCCCACTGCAGAGGTGGTTGCCTCCGCTGGCGAGACCGTCAGTGCCACCTGCCGCGGGCCTCCGACTCTTTGGCTTTAATGGCCTCGCTATCGCCCCCCATAGGAAGATGGGGGCGAGGACCTTTTCGCAGTGGCGTACGTGCTGAGGTGGTCGCCACTGCTGGCGAGTCGTTGGTGCAGAGGTGGCCGCCGTCGTTGGTGCTGAGGTGATCGCCTCCGCTGGCGAGCCGCTCGGAGCTAGCTATCCCGCGGCCCTACCCGTGTGGAGGTAGTTCATACCTGTAGAGTAGAGATGGAACTAGGGCTCCACTTGAAAACAGATGTAATACTTTTGCTTTTTGTAAGGTACTCAAGAGTACTATTTATTAAGCAATATTAGCACTTATCTATTTTCAACTTGTTTCTGCTGTGTGCGATATTGTTGACTCCTCCTTGGTACCTGGTCCCCCGCCTGGGATGCAGGCTTGTTGTGTTGAGGCTGGATACCAGCGCTTCTGAAAAGGTTGTCAACAATTCTCGGGAGGCAACCTCGTCGGGATCTGGATGTGTACACAGCTTCAGCTAGGGAGCGTTAGTAGTACACCCATAGGGTTCCCTGTCTGACATTTTCCATCATTTGATACAAGCTCGGGACCCGCAGGTTTCAGTCCGGGTGGCCAAGTTGCGTGTCCAGACCCCCTTGGGTCGTGGTTCTAGATACAAGGACACTTGTCGCAGGGCGGTGGAGCGTGCAGGCCCACGGTACGGGACCAGGCTGAGCGGCTGCACGGGCTCTGGACCACCCGAGGAGACTAATGTCCATTCTCTAGCTCTGGTCCCGAGGTTGTCGGACCCGCAAGACTTATAGCCCCAAATACTAGGTACCCGTCACGGAGTGATGGAGCATGCAGGCCCATGGTACGGGACCAGGCTGAGCGGCTACATGGGCTCCGGACCACCCCATGGAACGCGATCCCGTACTCTAGAGCCGGCCCCCAGGATGTCGGACCTCCCAACTTTCGTATCAGGGGCCCTAAACTGCAAGCCTGGCTGCTCAATTCGGATGCCGTCATGTCAGACAGATGGAAACCGTACGGGTGGGTTAGATAAAAAAGTACTATCTGAAAGTCTGCAAGGTAGGACCGTGGAGCAGCAAGATGGAACTATCATAGGGGCACAACTGAGGGGGTAGTTTTTCTTTATAACTCATCATGCATGTGTGCAGACCAATAGGTCAGGTTTATGGGGACAGACCCCAACGGGTTGTCATACACATATGCTTTACCTAGTTACAAAAAATGGAAACATTTTTGACCCCTCAGACTTGCTCTATGGATAGAACTTACAGAGATGTTTCAGCATCGGGGTAAGGTACTCCTCCAGTCGTAGCTAGATGGTTGCCCTTGGGTCGGTGCATTCCCGTTACCTCGAAGGGTCCTTCCCAGGTGGGGGAGAGTTACAGAGCCCTTCTTGGTTTGGTACTTGCCGTAGGGCTAGGTCCCAACCCTGGGTTCCCATCTGCATTTGACACGGGAGCCCTCGTCTTTGGCTGTGGCCACTCCTGCGTGTACCTATCGGCAGCTTGGACCCATGGGGAATCCAGAAGGGTTTCCAGAGGAAGGCACACTTCAGCTCCGTAGACCTAGGAACTCGGGGTCCCTCTGGGGTTCGTCTAGTTGTCTCCACTGGAGTAGGAGCCTCCAGCGAAGACATCCTTCAGGTCCCCCTCGGGTGACTGATACCCGAGGTCCTGTTCAGCTGCGGCCACCTCGCCGTCGTCCACCTTTTCTTTGCCAGGTCGGCGACGGGGTTGGGAGCCGTCTTTGGAAGACTGCTCGTGCCGCTCACTGACGCGTTTCGCGAGGTCAATGATCTCGCGACACTCCGCGGCGCTGTGGCGATCGTTGGGGTGCACAGGGCATGCGCCGCGGTTACCCCTCTGCGGTCGTGGGTGATTGTTGCGTTCGCCCTGGCCTCCGGTCGCGGCTGCGACCACTAGAGCGGTGGACCGCGACTTCTGGTAGTCGCGGTTGTTCTTCTTTTTCTTCTTTCCGTTCTGGGGGATGGCACCCGAGCCTCCCGATTGGGTAGCTCCGGTTTGTGGGGCTGAGTGCCATGCATGGCCCTCGACGACTCTGGCGCATTTATCGGCCAGAGCGAAGAGTGTGGGGACAATTTCCATGTCATGTGTGGCCAACTTCTCCAACATTTTTTCATCACGTACTCCCTGTCGGAAGGCCGTGATGATGGAAGCATCAGAAATACGAGGTATAGTACCTCGCACCTTGGTGAAGCGGGAGATGAACTTTCGGAGGGTCTCCCCGGGTTCCTGCCTCACCGCATGGAGGTGGGGCTCCACACCGTGCTGCTGGTAAGCACTGGCGAAGTTCGCAATGAACCGCGCGCAGAGCTCCTCCCAGGAGTAGACTGACCCCGGGGTGAGGTTCATGAGCCAGGTCCGGGCAGGTGCAGACAAGGCTACATGAAAATATGTCGCCATCACAGCGGTGTTTCCACCTGCTGTCGTGATGGCGGTGACGTACACCTGCAGGAACTCCGACGGGTTCGATGTTCCGTCGTACTTTTCTGGCAGGTGCGGCCGGAACTTGGGTGGCCATGACGCCGCGCGGAGATGATCCGCAAGAGCGGCGCAGCCCACACCGGCCAAGGGGACACCCGTTTGGGACCGGGTGCCCATTAGTGTCTGCGGTGCAACCGGAGTGAAGTCTTGATCGAGGTTGCGACCATCTATGTTTTGGCAGCGCTCGCGCGCCCTTTCCAAAGAGACCCAGGCATCCTCTCCCGCACGCCTGCGGTTGAGTTCTGCCCGGAGGTCGTTGGTCTGTGCACCCCTTACTGAGGGCGAGCGCACAGATGCTGACGCCTCGTGTTGGCGCCGGGATGACCGCGTCTGAAGGAAACGGGTGACGCCTAAGAGGGGGGGTGAATTGGGACTTCTAAAACTTTTACTAAACTAGGCCACAATTAAATCCCTAGAGCAAAACCTATGCCAATAATCAAACTAGAATGTGCAAACTAGGTTTTGTCTAAGTGTTGCTTTCTCTACCGCAAAGGCTAAGTTTCAATCTACACTAGATAAGTATGAATACAAGATTGAAACTTAAATGCTTAATATAAATGCGGAAACTTAAAGAGCAAAGTAGAGAAGCAAACTCTCGTGGATGACGCCGATATTTTTACCGAGGTATCCAGAACCGCGCAAGGTCCCAACTAATCCTCGTTGGTGCCCCTACACAAAGGGAAGCCCACGCGAGGGCCAAGCACCTCGGTCGAGTAACTCCGTAGAGAGCCGCGGGCCTTCTCCACGCGCAAGTGGTGCTCCGCTTCCGGCTCCTCTCGGACGCTCCCCGCCGTCTCCACTATCGAGCTTTCGGCCAAAACGCCGCGGGCCTCGTTCCCTCCGGTACACGGTGGCGGCCGTGACACAAACGCGGTTATCACGGTCTCGCAAGACTCTCGCCCCACTCGGTACAATTACAACGACTCACGCAAGAGCCGAGGGGTTGTGAGGTTTGTCTAAGCTCACTCAACAATCTAGGGTTCACCTAGAGCAAGCACTAAAGCGGTCTAACTAACCTAAGCACTTCGCAAAGCACCTACGCTAATCACCGAGTGATTCTATTAAGCACTTGGGTGTTTGAGCTCCTGGAAATGTGCACTATATGCCTTGGTATGTTGCTTGGGCTCCCACACCTCCAAATGGCCGGTTGGGTGAAGTATATATAGGCCCCAACTCAAATATAGCCGTTGGAAAGCAGTTCTGCAGCTTTCTGCGGCGCACCGGACAGGTGCACCGGACTGTCCGGTGGTGCACCGGACATGCCATGTGTACTAGCCGTTAAAAGTAGCCGTTGGAGCTTCCGAAGATGGCGCACCGGACATGGCGCACCGGACGGTCCGGTGTGCACCGGACATCCCATGTCCGCTTGTCGTATTTTGGCCATAACTTTTAGCTCCGAACTCCGATTTCGATGATATTGTACTTTTTGGAAAGCTTATGAAATTCTCTACATCCTAGAGTTGAAGCCATATCAGTTTGAGAAAATTTGGCACACCGGACAGGCCAGTGTGCACCGGACATCCCATATGCTACTGCAGTTTTTCAGCAATTCCGACTTCGTATTGTGGGCATAACTTTTAGCTCCGAACTCCGATTTTGATGATCTTGGACTTTTTGGAAAGCTTATAAAATTGTATACATCTCAGAGTTGAAGCCATGTCAGTTTGAATATATTTGATGTTGTGAAACACTTCCAATTCAGTCAGCCCTTCCTCTCAACTTTATCAACTTCACTTTTGTTTTGTAGCTTTGTATCTCACTTCTACTTCTTGATGTGTTGGAATCTTAGCATATATAAAGTGTCTTCAATATTACTTTGTAATGTCTTCTATGAGTCTTATAATGTCTTCTTTGAGGTGTTGCATCCTCATAGCCTCAGTCCAATCCACTTCGCATCCTGTGAACTACAACACACAAATACTTGGGAAATACATTAGTCCACAGGTTATGTTGATCATCAAACACCAAAACCTATTGAGCTAAATGGCTCGGGGTCATTTTCCTTACAATCTCCCCCTTTTTGGTGATTGATGACAACACAACCAAAGCAAGCAAATAATACAATTATTTGAATGATAATATGCAATCTACTTGCTAAGATGCATGTTTGTCCCCACAATGTGATATTATGGACTTAAGCCTCCCCTAACTCCATAATTCACTTCCTTCCTATTTTTGGACCAAATAACCAAAACCACTTGAAAGATCAAAATTTTAATTTGGTGGTGTTTGGTGTTTGATAACATTTTCATTGCTTTGGTCCCTACAACTTCTCCCCCTTTGGCATCAACCACCGAAAAGGAAGACATTAAAAGCATATAGGAAGCAAATAAGACTTGCCCTCTCTAAAGAATTATCAATTAATATCAATAGAAGCACTAAAAGATTACTCCCCCTAAATGAGTGTTCTCCTTTAGAAAGAATTTTCTCCACCTTTAGAGACGAAGAAAAAACTCCCCCTGACAGAGATCTTCTACTTAGGAAAAAGCATGTGAGAAATAAAGGTGTAAGACATAATTTGAATAGACTAACTTCCCTTATGCATAGGTAACAAAATATGAGTTAATAGTATACACATTTATAGCAACATGGGAAGTATAAGATATGAAATATAGTCTAATCAAATATTGGAGAAGACATGTAAATGATACTTAATGTAGTCTCAAAGATACCAATCGAAAGTCAATGGTGGACCAATTGAAAACCAATGGCAGGCTTGTGAGACATGAAAGTTCTTGGAGATTTTGCAGTGGAAGATTGTTGTCATTCTCCGGGGACTTCATTATCCTTGCAATGAGACTATCACATAAAAATAGACTTGAAAAGGTGTTAGTCTTAGATTATAGAGTAACCTCCCCCTGGATTTGTGCATACAAATTTTGAATACTTGTAGGAGACATGCACTTTGATTTGATATCAAGAGGGGCAAATTATCTATAATCCGAACTTTGGCACATATAAGTTAAATGATACAACTTGTAGAATATGAGTGTTTTACCTGTAGCATTTAAAATTATTAATTGATGTATCATTTACTATGGAGTGATAAAGAAGCTATGTGTCGTGCTTAAATACACATTTTAAACCGTGTAGGTTTGCTTAAGTGTATGAATTGAAAACAAGCAGTCCTACCATGTGATTTACCTAGTATGCATGCGTTTAAGAAAAAGTAAGTACAAATTGTAATACTAGGTATGAGAGGTAAAACTAGATACAAGAAAATAGATACGCATATCTAAAAATAAGGAATACAATAAATCTAGTTACCTTAGTCATGGGTGGGGAAATTTGGGTCCAAAGTATCTACTAACCCTCTTGGCAATAAACTTGATCCAATGTGATGTATCCCATGATATACATCCTAACTTTGCCAAGTCTCCAAATTTCCCGTTGACCTTCGGTCCACTCACTTCCCTTTCAGGATCCAAACCTTCTTGGTGTTTTTCATAGTTGAAATTATTTCCTTTGGCACCCAGATGCGTTTGGCCCCCTTTCCTTTGTTGGCTTGCTTGTTGGCCTTGATTGCTATCACCTTTCCATTCTTTTTCTTCTTGATCAAATATGGTGTAGCAGCCTTTTTGTCCACCTTTTTGATGTAGGTGTTGGAGATTTTGCTTGATGGCTTTTGCTTGAGCTTTTGCCTTTGTTTATCCCCGGTCGTCGCCTTGCATTGGAAAGACTTATGGCCTTCCATGTGGCATAGCCTACAAATCACAGTTTCTCCCTCCATAGGCTTGTTCACTCCCGCAGTGTTGTTATCCTGTGGAGGTCGGATTTGTTTGGCTTTGCCTTTCTTGTCATACAAAGCCTTGCCAAGGCGAGCCACTTCCTGCCTTAATTGTTCATTTTCCTTTGCAACCTCATCCGAACATGTTTCTACAACAATATTCTCAACAAAAACTTGGTTGCAAGGGTTAGAATCATCAATTAAATCAAAGCAAGAAGTAGAAGCATCTTTCTTAATAATTTTAGGTATTTCAACTAAAGATGTTGCTGGGGTGCTACCGATGTTCTCTAGCTTAGTAGTTAGCTCATTATTGTGTATGCTAAGAATTTCCATTTTCTTTAGCAAATTTTCAATAGCTTCTTGGGAGCTAGCTAACTTAGCCTTAAGTTTTTCATTCTTTTTAATCAGACCATCATCAGTAGTAGTGGATGGAGCACTTGACTCTAATAGCTCAATTTTAGTTGATAGCTCACAATTTAGGTTTGCAAAAGTTTCAAATTTTTCTAGCAATCCTTTGTAATCATTTTGAGAGTTAATCAACTTATTTTTCAAAGTTTTAAGTTGAGCTTTTTGCTTAGCGCAAACATCCTGGAAAAATTTAACGGCTTTCGCAAGTTCATCTACAGAGGGCTTTCCCTCACCATCATTATCACTACTACTATCATCACTAGAGGATGGAATGCTCATTTTACCTTTTGCCATAAGGCATTTCTGTGATGACCGTGATGAGCGTGATGAGGACCGATGGCTGCGCGTTCTTGGAGGTTCATCTTCACTTGAAGAATCATCCCAAGTTCTGACACTTGTTAGCGCCTTGCCTTTGCTCCTCTCCTTTTTGGGTTTGGGCATAGTTGGACAGCTGTTCTTGAAGTGGCCCTTCTCCCCACATGCGAAGCATCCTCTCTTTCTTTGCTTTTTCCTGTCAATGTTAAAGAGAATATCTTCGACCTGCAGGGGCACACCCATTAGATTAATCTTGCAGATCATCCCCATTACCTTTCCGACGCGTCGAATTGTTTCTTCGTCCTCAGAGGATGATGTGCATGGTTGATTATCTTCATCATCATCACTTTCTTCTTCTTCCTCTTCTTCACTTGCGGAACTTGGAGTGGGGGCCTTCTTTTTACCCTTCCTTTCATCACATGCAAAAGCATATGGCCTTGAGGAAGTTGGCTCCTCTCCCCGACACATTTTTCGCGACATCTCAAAAGCCGCGATTTTCCCAATTACAATGGTCGGGGTCATGTTACTCAAGTCCTCCATGTTGTGAAGGATGGTGATGATGCTCCCATATCTCCGTTGTGGTAGCAGGGAGATAATCTTCCTCACAATGTCCGCATCACCTAGCTTATTTATGCCAATAGAGTTGAGCTCATTGATGATTAGATTTAAACAATAATACATGTCTCTAAGAAGCTCATCATCTCTCATAGCAAAAGTATTATACTCATTTAAGACTAGGCAATGTTTTTGCTCACGGACATTTGATGTGCCGTCATGGAGCTCATGCAATTTTAACCAAGTCTCATTAGCAGTTTTCAAGGTAAATACTTGATTAAAAATATCCATGCTAAGAGATTCATACAAGCAATTTTTGGCTCTAGCATTTAAATGAATTTCTTTTTCCTCACTCGCGGTGGGTTTCTCGGGATTCTTGGGGGGTTTCAGCCCGTCACGAGTGACTCTCCAAACACCTAGATCAACTGCCTCTAGGTAACAAGCCATTCTAGAACTATAATATGGGAAGTTAGTGCCGTCGAAGTGTGGTGACCTATGGGTATCCATCCCTTCCTCTAAAAAGCGTCGGCTCTTTTAGCGGTGAAGCTAAAGCGTTTCAAATGAGCCAAAACCAGGCTCTGATACCAATTGAAGGAAACGGGTGACACCTAAGAGGGGGGGGGTGAATTAGGACTTCTAAAACTTTTACTAAACTAGGCCACAATTAAATCCCTAGAGCAAAACCTATGCCAATAATCAAACTAGAATGTGCAAACTAGGTTTTGTCTAAGTGTTGCTATCTCTACCGCAAAGGCTAAGTTTCAATCAACACTAGATAAGTATGAATACAAGATTGAAACTTAAATGCTTAATATAAATGCAGAAACTTAAAGAGCAAAGTAGAGAAGCAAACTCTCATGGATGACACCGGTATTTTTACCGAGGTATCCGGAACCGCGCAAGGTCCCGACTAATCCTCGTTGGTGCCCCTACACAAAGGGAAGCCCACGCGAGGGCCAAGCACCTCGGTCGAGTAACTCCGTAGAGAGCCGCGGGCCTTCTCCACGCGCAAGTGGTGCTCCGCTTCCGGCTCCTCTCGGACGCTCCCCGCCGTCTCCACTATCGAGCTTCCGGCCAAAACGCCGCGGGCCTCGTTCCCTCCGGTACACGGTGGCGACCGTGACACAAACGCGGTTGTCACGGTCTCGCAAGACTCTCACCCCACTCGGTACGATTACAACGACTCACGCAAGAGCCGAGGGGTTGTGAGGTTTGTCTAAGCTCACTCAACAATCTAGGGTTCACCTAGAGCAAGCACTAAAGCGATCTAACTAACCTAAGCACTTCGCAAAGCACCTACGCTAATCACCGAGTGATTCTATTAAGCACTTGGGTGTTTGAGCTCCTGTAAATGTGCACTATATGCCTTGGTATGTTGCTTGGGCTCCCACACCTCCAAATGGCCGGTTGGGTGAAGTATATATAGGCCCCAACTCAAATATAGCCGTTGGAAAGCAGTTCTGCAGCTTTCTGCGGCGCACCGGACAGGTGCACCGGACTGTCCGGTGGTGCACCGGACATGCCATGTGCACTAGCCGTTAAAAGTAGCCGTTGGAGCTTCCGAAGATGGCGCACCGGACATGGCGCACCGGACGGTCCGGTGTGCACCGGACAGCCGATGTCCGCTTGTCGTATTTTGGCCATAACTTTTAGCTCCGAACTCCGATTTCGATGATCTTGTACTTTTTGGAAAGCTTATGAAATTCTCTACATCCCAGAGTTGAAGCCATATCAGTTTGAGAAAATTTGGCACACCGGACAGGCCAGTGTGCACCGGACATCCCATATGCTACTGCAGTTTTTCAGCAATTCCGACTTCGTATTGTGGGCATAACGTTTAGCTCCAAACTCCGATTTTGATGATCTTGGACTTTTTGGAAAGCTTATAAAATTGTCTACATCTCAGAGTTGAAGCCATGTCATTTTGAATATATTTGATGTTGTGAAACACTTCCAATTCAGTCAGCCCTTCCTCTCAACTTTATCAACTTCACTTTTGTTTTGTAGCTTTGTATCTCACTTCTACTTCTTGATGTGTTGGACTCTTAGCATATATAAAGTGTCTTCAATATTACTTTGTAATGTCTTCTATGAGTCTTATAATGTCTTCTTTGAGGTGTTGCATCCTCAGAGCCTCAGTCCAATCCACTTCGCATCGTGTGAACTACAACACACAAATACTTGGGAAATACATTAGTCCACAGGTTATGTTGATCATCAAACACCAAAACCTATTGAGCTAAATGGCTCGGGGTCATTTTCCTTACAGCGTCCTCAACCTGGTCGAGGTAGAATGTGCCATACTGAGTAGTCGGTCGACGTCGTCCCGCCATTACTTCATGGCCCCTGGTGAGGCCGTAGAGCTTGGAGGGTGTCGCAACAACTCCCTGGCTACTAACAATGCCCCCGGAGTCGCCCTCGATGGAGTCCGGGACGTTTGCGCAGCCATGTGCTATCGTGTGGCGTGCATAGCAGCAGTGCTTGGCACAGGGCGGTTGGGAACCTACGGTGTGGAAGAAGCGTCTTCTCCCTCCACCGTGAAATCTACCGAAGTCTTGGCACGGTGCTCTATGATTTGCACCATCATGCTTGAGCAAGGAGACAAGCAAAAACTTAAAGCCTAGCTCCCTACCTGGCGCGCCAAATGTCGGAGAGGAAATCTCTGCCCGGGTGGCGGAGTGCACCCGCCCTAAATCCTAAGATGAGGAGGGGCCTAGGCGTTTTGCTTGTTAGTTGGAAAATGGGAGGAACACAAGAACACACAAGGATTTAGAGTGGTTCGGGCCGCCGGAGCGTAACACCCTACTCCATTGTGTGATGTATTGCTTGAGAGCTTGTATGAACTTGTGAGTGTTTGAGTGAGCCTAAGATTGGATCTGTTTGTAACGTCGCATGCCTCCTCTTTTATAGCTGAAGGGGGCATGCACAAAGGTACTGGGCCCCGACATGTGGGCCCAGGGATATAAAGAAAATAGCACTTGGGGTTACAAATGTTTGCTGCTGGGGCAATCTTCTAGTGCCCTGACGCCCGAGATCTGTGTATCCTCGGCGAGCAGGGGAAGCTTCTTGTAGAAGGGATGATGAGTACAGTGTTGTCAGGGACCGTAATTAGGGGTACCCCCAATGCTCCTTAACCTGGCTGGAAAACATCTTCAGAACAAACTGCAAAGACTGATAAGCATGGTTCAAGTCAAAGCCTCGGGACGCGATCTTGCCTCGCCCGAGCCCGGCCTCGGGCGGGAACAGTAGTCCCAGACGGATTCACGCCTCACCCGAGGGCCTCCTCAGGCAGTGGGCGCACCCTCGGCTCGCCCGAAGCCCAGCTCGGGCAGACTTTGTCGTGCAGCGACCTCGGCCAAATCGCCTTACCAACCGACCGTATCGCATGCACATTTAATGCGGGGATCGCCTGATACCTTATCCTGACACGCGCGCCTTAGTCGGCAAGGTCAAAGTGACCGCAGTCACTTTGCCCCTTTACTGATCGTTCTGACAGGAAAACAACACTATTCACCATGTTCCGACTACTGTGCCAACCACCAGGGTAAAGCTGAGCACGACCTCCCCCGAGTTCAGCCTCGGGTGCGACAAGGAGCTCCGCTTCGCCCGACCTCAGGCCTCGGCCTCAGCCTCGGCCTTAGGAGAAGGTCTCCGCCTCGCCCGACCCCAGGCCTCGGCCTCTGCCTCGGCCTCGGGAGGAGTCACATCCTCGCCCGACCTCGGCCTCGGCCTCAGGAGAAGTCTCCGCCTCGCCCGACCTCAGCCTCGGACCGACTACGCTACAGGGGATACATCATTACCCTACCGCTAGCTAGCCACCCCTTGCTACAAAGGAACAAGACCGGAGTCACATCAAACTACTCTGATAGCAGGTAATGATGGTTACCCATGTGCGACCATGACGTCGATGGTTCTCAGCTCCTTACGGAAGCAAGGAAACGTCAGCAGGACCGCGGGCCGCACCGTCAGCTACGCTTCTACGGGGCTCAATCACTTCTTCGATGGCCACGTTAGCACGTGTACAGGGCTCAAGGTACTTCTCCGCCAGCCACGTTAGCATATAGCTACACCCCCATTGTACAGTTGGGCATCTCCTTGTATCTATAAAAGGGGATGTCCAGGGCCTTCCTGGGGAGAGAGGAAGGGTGAAGGCAGGCGAGCAGAGGCAGGCAGAGTAGGAGAGACGCGGTGGAGGCAAACTCAGACAACTCACCTCAAGGCCAAACCCTCTCTCTCTCTCTCGCGCTCTCGCTCTCTCGCAATGCTTATAACCCCTACTACGAGCACCCTGGTGCAAGATAATATAAGCCTCATTCTCCCGCTTGTGTTCCATCTTGCATCAACCCATCTGGGCAGGGACACGCAGCAATAAATTCACTAGTCGGTTGACGGTCCTCGCGGGTCCAAAACACCGACAGTTGGCGCGCCAGGTAGGTGCCTGCTGCGTGTTAACAAATACTTTCCCTTGAGTTCTAGATGGGTAGCTTTCAGTAGCCTCTCCAGCCCGGGACGGTGCTCCGCTTCGGGAGTCTCGAGTTCATGTCCCGCGACAGCAGCTACGACATGGTACTCCTCCCCTTGCAGCACGACAACAACGACGGTCGTCAGCTCGCCCGGCGACGGCGAACTCGACAACGACATCTCCCCGCGGCAGAAGAGGAACACTCGGGTTTGCCCCGCCACCCTCCTCGTCGGAGGAGGAGGAGACGGGGCAACCGTGGCCAGGCAGGAGGCGGCACCTCGTCGGCTGTCGGACCAGAGCGAGTCGACGACGCCGGCACCCCTGCGGGGGACATGTCGGGTGTTTTCCTCGCACCTGAGACAACGACAGGTGTCGCTTCCCAGCAACGTGCCAACCCCAACCGGACTGATGACGCCAGCACCCTCGCGAAGGACTTGTTGGGCGTCAGCCTCGTACCTGAGATAACGGTGCATTCCGTCCCCGATGCGACTTCACCACTGTCCATCAACCAAGAGGTACCATCCGTTTTCCACCCTGTTTCCTTTAGATTCAGCTTCGATCCACCAAGCGACCCTGCTTCGGTGAGCGCTTTCGCAAGGGCATATCCTGACCTTCCAGGGTACCATATGTGGTCAACTTGGGACCGACTGACGGTCGTCTCAACCTTGAAAGGGAATTAGGCTTACACCTAGTCCCTAATTAATTTTGGTGGTTGAATTACCCAACACAAACAATTGGACTAAATAGTTTGCTCTAGTGTATAAGTTATACAGGTGTCAAAGGTTCACAACAAGCCAATTAAAAAGACCAAAGTTAGGTTCAAAATAGAGAGCTAAAGGCATCCCAAAAGGCTCCCTGGTCTGGCGCACCGGACTGTCCGGTGGCGCACCGGACACAGGGAACCTCGCGCAGAACTCCTCAGCCTCGGGAATTCTCAGAGTCGGCACGCTATAATTCACCGGACTGTCCGGTGTACACCGAACAGTGTCCGGTGCTCCAAGAAGACGCGGCTCTGGAACTTGGCAGCCTCGAGAAATCATAACGGCTGCTCCGCTATAATTCACCAGACATGTCCGGTGTACACCGGACTGTCCGGTGCAACTGCGGAGCAACGGCTACTTCGTGCCAACGGTCACCTGCAGGCGCATTCAATGCGCGCC
Organism: Zea mays; assembly: GCF_902167145.1. Classification (NCBI taxonomy): domain Eukaryota; kingdom Viridiplantae; phylum Streptophyta; class Magnoliopsida; order Poales; family Poaceae; genus Zea; species Zea mays. The sequence goes on along the minus strand of NC_050096.1, from coordinate 196,285,771 downwards.
AGAAGCGCGCAGAAGTCAGGCACGCCCATGCTGGCGCACCGGACACTCTACAGTACATGTCCGGTGCGCCACCGAACATCCAGGCGGGCCCAGAAGTCAGAACTCCAACGGTCGAATCGCAACGGCTTTGGTGACGTGGCTGGCGCACCGGACATGTCCGGTGCACCATACGACAGACAGCCTCCACCAACGGTCATGTTTGGTGGTTGGGGCTATAAATACCCCCAACCACCCCACCATTCATTGCATCCAAGTTTTCTAGCTTCCAACCACTATACAAGAGCTAGCATCCATTGCAAAGCACACCAAAAGAGATCAAATCCTCTCCCAACTCCACACAAAGCTTTAGTGACTAGAGAGAGTGATTTGTAGTGTTCATTTGAGCTCTTGTGCTTGGATCGCTTCTTTTCTTTGGCATTCTTTCTTGTGATCAAACACTCACTTGTAATTGAGGCAAGAGACACCAATTGTGTGGTGGTCCTTGCAAGAAGTTTGTTTCCCAAGTGATTTGAGAAGAGAAGCTCACTCGGTCCGAGGGACCGTTTGAGAGAGGGAAGGGTTGAAAGAGACCCGGCCTTTGTGGCCTCCTCAACGGGGAGTAGGTTTGAGAGAACCGAACCTCGGTAAAACAAATCCACGTGTCTCACTTCATTATTCGCTTGCGATTTGTTTTCACGCCCTCTCTCGGACTCGTTTTTATTTTCTAACGCTAACCCGGCTTGTAGTTGTGTTTATATTTGTAAATTTCAGTTTCGCCCTATTCACCCCCCCTCTAGGCGACTATCAATTGGTATCAGAGCCCGGTGCTTCATTAGAGCCTAACCGCTCGAAGTGATGTCGGGAGATCACGCCAAGAAGGAGATGGAGACCGGCGAAAAGCCCACCACAAGCCACGGGAGCACTTCATCGGAAGAGTCCCGCACCAAGAGGAAGGAGAAGAAAGACTCCTCCAAAGGGAAGGAGAAGAAGAAGGACTCCTCCAAAGGGAAGGAGAAGAAATCTTCTTCACACAAAGAGAAGAAGGAGAAGTCTTCCTCCCACAAGCCGCAACGGAGTGGGGACAAGAAAAAGAGGATGAGGAAAGTGGTCTACTACGAGACCGATTCTTCATCGGCATCCACCTCCGGCTCCGACGCGGCGTCCGTCACTTCTAAGCGCCAAGAGCGTAAGAAGTATAGTAAGATTCCCCTACGCTACCCTCGCATTTCCAAACATACACCTTTACTTTCCGTCTCATTAGGCAAACCACCAACTTTTGATGGTGAAGATTACGCTAAGTGGAGTGATTTAATGCGATTTCATCTAACCTCACTCCACAAAAGTATATGGGATGTTGTTGAGTTTGGTGCACAGGTACCATCCGTAGGGGATGAAGACTATGATGTGGATGAAGTAGCCCAAATCGAGCACTTCAACTCCCAAGCCACAACAATACTCCTTGCCTCTCTAAGTAGAGAGGAATATAACAAGGTGCAAGGGTTGAAGAATGCAAAGGAGATTTGGGATCTACTCAAGACCGCGCACGAGGGTGATGAACTCACCAAGATCACCAAGCGGGAAACGATCGAGGGGGAGCTCGGTCGCTTCCGTCTTCGCCAAGGGGAGGTGCCACAAGATATGTACAACCGGCTCAAAACCTTGGTGAACCAAGTGCACAACCTCGGGAGCAAGAAATGGGATGACCACGAAGTGGTTAAGATTATTCTTAGATCACTCATCTTCCTTAACCCCACTCAAGTTCAATTAATTCGTGGTAATCCTAGATATACACTAATGACCCCCGAGGAAGTTATCGGGAATTTTGTGAGCTTTGAATGTATGATCAAGGGCTCAAAGAAGATCAACGAGCTTGATGATCCCTCCACGTCCGAAGCACAACCGGTGGCTTTCAAGGCAACGGAGGAGAAGAAGGAGGAGTCTACACCAAGTAGACAACCAATCGACGTTTCAAAGCTCGACAACGAGGAGATGGCTTTAATCATCAAAAGCTTTCGCCAAATCCTCAAGCAACGGAAGGGGAAGGATTACAAATCCCATTCCAAGAAGGTTTGCTACAAGTGTGGTAAGCCCGGTCACTTTATTGCTAAATGTCCATTATCAAGTGACAGTGACAGGGATAACGACAAGAAGGGCAAGAGGAGAGAAAAGAAGAGGTACCACAAGAAGAAGGGCGGCGATGCCCACGTGTGCCGCGAATGGGACTCCGACGAGAGCTCCACCGACTCCTTCGACGACGAGGACGCCGCCAACATCGCCGTCACCAAGGGACTCCTCTTCCCCAACGTCGGCCACAAGTGCCTCATGGCAAAGGACGGCAAAAGGAAGAAGGTTAAATCTAAATCCTCCACTAGATATGAGTCCTCTAGTGATGATAATGCTAGTGATGAGGAAGATAATTTGCGTACCCTTTTTGCCAACCTTAACATGGAACAAAAGGAAAAATTAAATGAATTAATTAGTGCTATTCATGAAAAGGATGACCTTTTGGATTCTCAAGAGGACTTCCTGATTAAGGAAAATAAGAAACATGTTAAGGTTAAAAATGCTTATGCTCTAGAAATTGAGAAATGTGAAAAATTATCTAGTGAGGTAAGCACTTGCCATGAGACAATAGACAACCTTAGAAATGAAAATGCTAATTTGTTAGCTAAGGTTGATTCTCATGTTTGTAATGTTTCAATTACCAATTCTAGAAATAATGATGATGATTTACTTGCTAGAATTGAAGAATTGAACATTTCTCTTGCTAGCCTTAGGATTGAAAATAAAAAATTGCTTGGTAAGGCTAAAGATTTTGATGTTTGCAATGCTACTATTTCCGACCTTAGACACTAAGAATGACATGTTACAAGCTAAGGTTGTAGAATTAAAATCTTGCAAACCCTCTACATCTATTGTTGAGCATGTATCTATTTGTACTAGATGTAGAGATGTTGATATTAATGCTATTCATGATCACATGGCTTTAATTAAACAACAAAATGATCATATAGCAAAATTAGATGCTAAAATTGCCGAGCATAACTTAGAGAATGAAAAATTTAAATTTGCTAGAAGTATGCTTTATAGTGGGAGATGCCCTGGCATCAAGGATGGCATTGGCTTCCAAAGGAGGGACAATGTCAAAATTAATGCCCCTCCTAAAAAAAATTGTCAAATTTTGTTAAGGGTAAGGCTTCCATGCCTCAGGATAACGAGGGTTACATTTTGTACCCTGCAGGTTATCCCGAGAGCAAGATTAGGAGAATTCACTCTAGGAAGTCTCACTCTGGCCCTAACCATGCTTTTATGTATAAGGGTGAGACATCTAGCTCTAGGCAACCAACCCGTGCTAAGTTGCCTAAGAAGAAAACTCCTAGTACATCAAATGATCATGACATTTCTTTTAAAACTTTTGATGCATCTTATGTTTTGACTAACAAATCCGGCAAAGTAGTTGCCAAGTTTGTTGGGGGCAAACACAAGGGCTCCAAAACTTGTGTTTGGGTACCCAAAGTTCTTGTTTCTAATGCTAAAGGACCCAAAACCGTTTGGGTACCTAAAGTCAAGAACTAAAATTGTCTTGTAGGTTTATGCATCCGGGGGCTCAAGTTGGATCATCGATAGCGGGTGCACAAACCACATGACAGGGGAGAAAAGGATGTTCTCCTCCTACAAGAAAAACCAAGATCCCCAACGAGCTATCACATTCGGGGATGGAAATCAAGGTTTGGTCAAAGGTCTTGGTAAAATAGCTATATCTCCTGACCATTCTATTTCCAATGTTTTTCTTGTAGATTCATTAGATTATAATTTGCTTTCTGTATCTCAATTATGCAAAATGGGCTACAACTGTCTCTTTACTGATGTAGGTGTCACTGTCTTTAGAAGAAGTGATGATTCAATAGCATTTAAGGGTGTGTTAGAGGGTCAGCTATACTTAGTAGATTTTGATAGAGCTGAACTCGACACATGCTTAATTGCTAAGACTAACATGGGTTGGCTCTGGCACCGTCGACTAGCCCATGTTGGGATGAAGAATCTTCACAAGCTTCTAAAGGGAGAGCACATTTTAGGACTAACCAATGTTCATTTTGAGAAAGACAGGATTTGTAGTGCATGCCAAGCAGGAAAGCAAGTTGGTACCCATCATCCACACAAGAACATCATGACGACCGACAGGCCGCTTGAGCTACTCCACATGGATCTATTCGGCCCGATTGCTTACATAAGCATCGGCGGGAGTAAGTATTGTCTTGTAATAGTGGATGATTATTCTCGCTTCACTTGGGTATTCTTTTTGCAGGAAAAATCACAAACCCAAGAAACCTTAAAGGGGTTCTTAAGACCAGCTCAAAACGAGTTCGGCTTAAGGATCAAGAAAATTAGAAGCGACAACGGGACGGAGTTCAAGAACTCTCAAATCGAAGGCTTCCTTGAGGAGGAAGGCATCAAGCATGAGTTCTCTTCTCCCTACACGCCACAACAAAATGGTGTAGTGGAGAGGAAGAATCGAACTCTATTGGACATGGCAAGGACCATGCTTGATGAGTACAAGACTTCGGATCGGTTTTGGGCCGAGGCGGTCAACACCGCTTGCTACGCCATCAACCGGTTATATCTACACCGAATCCTCAAGAAGACATCCTATGAACTCCTAACCGGTAAAAAGCCCAATATTTCATATTTTAAAGTCTTTGGTAGCAAATGCTTTATTCTTGTTAAAAGAGGTAGAAAATCTAAATTTGCTCCTAAGACTGTAGAAGGCTTTTTACTAGGATATGATTCAAACACAAGGGCATATAGAGTCTTTAACAAGTCCTCTGGACAAGTTGAAGTTTCTTATGACGTTGTGTTTGATGAGACTAATGGCTCTCAAGTAGAGCAAGTTGATCTTGATGAGATAGGTAATGAAGAGGCTCCATGCATCGCGCTAAGGAACATGTCCATTGGGGATGTGTGTCCTAAGGAATCCGAGGAGCCTCCAAATGCACAAGATCAACCATCCTCCTCCATGCAAGCATCTCCACCGACTCAAAATGAGGATGAAGCTCAAGTTGATGAAGTAGAAGATCAAGCAAATGAGCCACCTCAAGATGATGGCAATGATCAAGGGGGAGATGCAAATGAGGAAGACAAGGAGGATGAGGAACAAAGGCCGCCGCACCCAAGAGTCCACCAAGCAATTCAACGAGATCACCCCGTCGACACCATCCTCGGAGACATTCATAAGGGGGTAACTACTAGATCTCGTGTTGCACATTTTTGTGAGCATTACTGTCACACCCGGTTTTTAGAAGGCAAACCGAATGCGAACCATGTACGTGCCAGGATCAGTTATTCACGTACACAGCAGTTACATAATATGGACATCATCACACAGTGCTCAAAATAGTATTAAAAAGGGATAATAGTCGATTACATCATACGTCTGAGACGTCCATATAGGTCTTACAATAAATCAAAGTGCGGAAAAGAAACGTAGATAACGCGGCCTTCACAGGCAGCCGACTGGGGGTTGCCGCTAACCCACACCTAGAACTCGTCGTAATCTTGGAACTCCTGGAAGTCTCCTTCCACAGCTTCATCTTCGCCTGAGCAGTGGTTGCAATGCTGACAACCTGGGGGGGGTTTGGTGTGTAGAGCAAGGGTGAGTACACATCAACATACTCAGCAAGTATCCTGTTTGGCTGTAGTGGACTAGCTTTATGTGGGGATAAGTCAAGCAGTTGCTTTTAGTTGGTCAGATTATTATTTACTAGTAGAAAGCCAAGTTTTAGCATTAACCCAAGTTATTAACCCGATGTACCCTTTCCAAACGGAAAGAATACCACTTACCAGCACCATAATCATAACCAGAACCATCAATCTCATAACCACCTGTACCACAATGTCTCTGATCAAGTACCACTAATCACTGGAGCTCCCTTGGCCGCTCATAACCGCGAGCACGGCTGATATATCAGTTTCATAACACTCTGCAGAGGTTGTGCACTTTACCCACAAGCCGTGATTCCCTCTTGCCTCGGGCCGATCAAACCCTTAAACACTACCAAGGTGAATAGGCAGGGTTTCACTACGTAGCCTTTACAAAGATTCCCCGGGGCTGTAGCCACCCGTTAGGTTTCCTAAATGCACCGCACTCCTCCCCAAGGGGCGAACCCACACTTGGCAGAGCGAGCCGCATACACCGAGCCCCATTGACGGCACGACGGCTAAGTGAACTACACCCCGGATCCTCTAATTATTCAGCTAAGGGCACCCCATTCCACCCTCATGGTTGCACTGTTTTCCCGGGCGGTCATCCATAGAACAGGTCCTTACGGAGAGGCACTCGAGAAACCGCTCGAGTCCCCTTGAAAACCACAAGTATAATCATAAAGAAGAACGGGAAAACAGCGTATCATAGATAATCACATCATGTTCATTGATTAGAGTTGAGCAATAGCATCAGACTAAGTAGTAATAATCCGACCCAAATAGGTAAACAAGGACATGGATAACAAAAGCTAGTCAATCCTTAGGTATAAATGTGTAATGCGGGAGGTGAATTAAAGAATGAATAGGACATAGATAGGTCAAAGGACACTTGCCTCCACCAAACGACTGCTGCTCAGGGGCTTCTCCTGCGAATTCCTCGGGCTCTTCGACCAAATCGTTCTCTATGCGAGCGCGAACATACATACATCCATCCACATATTTAATACAAAAGAACAGTACACCATACAAGATAACAAATAAAGCGAATATGCATCAAGTATGACATTCGATAACGCATTTGTTATGGTTAGAAAGAAACGGGAAAGGTCTCGCAGGGGGTTAAATCTTATGCACTAATGACACAATTGGTTTTTAACAAAATAATTCTGTTATATATATTTATATATACTGATGGAAACCTAATCACTTTTAGTTGATCAACATTGCACAGGGTAAACAATTAACTACGTGAATCAATAACATAACGGAATTTTAAATTAAACTTCCTATTTTCCCATAGCATGAACAGTGATTAGCCTACTTAAAATACAGTAATTATGATCGCAGAAAGTAAATAAAATAAAATAAAAAAAATAAAAAAAACAGAGGGGGGGGGGGCGGTTGAACCGGCCCTAGGGCGGTTGAACCGGCGGCGGGCGGCGCAGGGGGCGGCCGAGCCGGCCGAGCAGGGGGGCGGGGCGGCCGAACCGCTGGGCGCGCAGGGGCGCGGGGCAGGGCGCGGGGCGGCCGAGCGGCCGAGCCGGCGGGGTGGGGCGGGCGGCCGAACCGGCCATGGGGCCGAGCGGCGAGGGGAAGGGGAGGGAGGAGAGGGGGAGGAGGGAGAGAGGGAGGAGGGGGGGGCTCACCGGTGTCGGGGATCGACGGCGAGGGGCGGCCGGCGGCAGGGGGCGGCGCGGCGACCTAGGGCAGGGGGCGGGTAGGGGGTAGGGGCGGCGGCTTAGGTGGGGAGGGAGAAAATGAGGGGGAGAGGGAGAGGGTTAGGGAATAAGGGAAAGAGGGGGGGGCGGCTGGGCCTTCCAGGCCCAAGAGGGGGGGCGCGCAGGGGCCTGGGCCGGCCGGGGTCGGCCCACGGCGCGGGAGAGAGAAAAAGAGAAGAGAAAAAGAGAGGGAGAAAAAAAGAAAGAAAAGATCTTCTCCACATTTTCGAAATCCGATCTTTCTACATGAATGCAATTGCGCTTTCAAAGCAATCAAAAGAAATGCAAGGTTCGGCATGGTGCATCAAACAACATAAAGCATTTAGGGTTTTTGTACGTACGGGAATTCCAAACCGAATCCCGCTAGAACTTTGGAAAAGGTCAAGGTTTAGCGAGGGGAAAAAGAAAAGGAAAAGGTAACGCCCGAATTTTGGCGAGTAAAGAAAAGAAAAAATTCAACTGCAAAAATTCGGGGCGTTACAAACCTATCCCCCTTAAAAGAATCTCGCCCTCGAGATTCAGGGCTGGCTAGCAAAGAGCTCCGGGTACTTGGCCATCAGATCATCTTCACGCTCCCAGGTTGCTTCTTCCTCAGAGTGGTGACTCCATCTGACTTTGCACATTCTGACGGTCTTCCTTCGGGTGACTCTATCTGCAACCTCAAGGATCTGAGCTGGCTTCTCAACATAGGTCAAGTCCTCCTGGACTTCCAGACCTTCCACTGGCAACTGCTCTTCTGGCACACGCAAGCACTTCTTCAACTGAGACACATGAAAGACATTATGCACAGCAGACAAATTCTCTGGCAAACTGAGCTGATAAGCCACTTCTCCTCGTCTTGCAAGAATCTGATACGGACCAATGTAGCGGGGTGCTAGCTTGCCTTTCACTCCGAATCTTCTGACTCCTCTGATCGGTGACACTTTCAGGTAAACAAAGTCTCCGACTTCGAAACTCAGCTCTCTTCTTCTTGTGTCTGCATAGCTTCGCTGCCTCGATTGCGCTATCTTCAGATTCTCTCGGACCATCTTGATGTTCTCTTCGGCTTCAAGCAAAATATCTGGCCCAAACACCTGCTTCTCTCCAGGCTGATCCCATTGCAACGGAGTTCTGCAACTCCTTCCATACAGCGCTTGAAACGGTGACATCTTCGAACTGGCCTGGTAACTGTTGTTATAGGAAAACTCTGCATAAGGCAATCGCTTGTCCCATCCGGACTGATCTTGCAACGCACAGGCTCTCAACATGTCTTCGAGAATTTGATTGGTTCTTTCAGTCTGACCATCTGTCTGCGGGTGATAAGCTGAACTGAAATTCAGATGCGTGCCCAAGGCTTCATGCAACTGCTGCCAGAAATGAGAGGTGAACTGCGTTCCTCTGTCTGACACTATCTTCTTTGGCACACCATGAAGACAAACGATCCGAGACATATACAATTCTGCCAATACTGCACTGTTGTAGTTGGTCTTGACAGGTATGAAGTGGGCTGACTTGGTCAAACGGTCCACTACTACCCAAATGGAATCGTAGCCGGCTCGAGTGCGAGGCAATCCGACTATGAAATCCATACCAATTTCATCCCATTTCCACTGAGGGATCTGCAACGGTTGCAACAATCCAGCTGGTCTCTGGTGTTCTGCCTTAATTCTTCGACAACTATCGCACATAGCCACATGCTCTGCGATTTCTCTTTTCATTCCGTACCACCAGAATTTCTTCTTCAGATCCTGATACATCTTCTCACTGCCAGGGTGAATCGAATAAGCTGTCTCATGAGCTTCCTTGAGAATCAACTCCCGAATAGACTGGACATTGGGAACACACAAGCGGTCTTTGAACCATACCACACCTTCTGCATCTTCTCGAAAATCTTTGCCTCTGCCATCTAGAATCAATCGCCGAATCTCACTGATCTTCTCATCATTTTTCTGCGCTTCTTTGATTTCGCGCTCCAAGGTAGGTTCCAATTCAACTGTGACTCCTCGCGAATTGTTCAGAAATCCGAGACTCAACCTGTCAAACTCTTTGGCCAACTCATAAGGCATCGGACGAGCGACCATCAGATTGACTTGACTCTTTCTGCTCAGAGCATCTGCCACTACGTTTGCTTTGCCTGGATGGTAATGAATTTCCAACTCATAGTCTTTGATCAATTCTAACCATCTTCGTTGCCTCATGTTCAATTCTGACTGAGTGAATATGTACTTCAGACTCTTGTGGTCTGTGTAAACATCGCATTTCTGTCCATACAGATAGTGCCTCCATGTCTTCAGTGCGTGAACCACTGCTGCCAACTCTAGATCATGGATTGGGTAGTTCTTCTCATGAACCTTCAACTGTCGGGACGAGTAAGCCACAACTCTTCCCTCTTGCATCAACACACATCCCAAACCTGTGTAACAAGCATCGCAATACACCGAGAAGGGCTTGTGCACATCAGGCAAGACTAGGACGGGCGCTGTAGTCAACTTCTCTTTCAGCGCTTCAAAGGCCTCTTGGCATTTCTGGGTCCACTTGAACTCAACCTTGTTGCCTAGCAACACTGTCATTGGCTTCGCAATCTTCGAAAACCCTTCAATGAATCGCCGATAATATCCGGCCATTCCAATGAAGCTCTTGATTCCTCGAGCATCCGTTGGCGCTTTCCAGTTTAGAATGTCTGCCACTTTCTTCGGATCCACAGCCAATCCTTCTTTGTTGATTATGTGACCCAAGAACAGGACCTCACTGATCCAGAACTCACACTTGCTCAATTTTGCATACAACTGGTGCTCTCGCAATCTCTGCAATACCATCCTCAAATGATCTGCATGCTCTTCTTCGCTTTGAGAATAAACCAGAATGTCATCAATGAATACCACCACGAACTTATCAAGATAATCCATGAATACACTGTTCATCAAGTTCATGAAGAATGCTGGCGCATTGGTCAAACCAAAAGACATCACTGTGAACTCATACAAACCATACTTGGTAATGAATGCCGTCTTCGGAATGTCCGAAGGTCGGATCCTGAGCTGATGATAACCTGACCTTAGATCGATCTTGGAGAACACACTGGCTCCTCTCAACTGGTCGAACAGATCTTCTATTCTGGGCAAAGGATACTTGTTCTTGATCGTGACCTCATTCAAAGCTCGATAATCGATGCACATCCTCTTGGTGCCATCTTTCTTCTCCACAAATAGGACAGGGGCGGCCCAAGGCGAGGTGCTTGGCCGGATGTAACCTTTCTCTGACAGCTCATCAATTTGCTTCTTAAGCTCAACCAACTCTGGTCCAGATATTCTGTAAGCTCTCTTGAAGATAGGGGCGGTTCCAGGAAGAAGCTCTATAGCAAATTCAACTTTCCGCTCTGGTGGCATACCCGGTAAATCCTCTGGAAACACATCCGGGAATTCAGACACAACCTTGATACTCTCAATTGGGTCTGCTTCACTGCTATCGACAGCCATCTGATAACAACTTCCTTTCTTTGGCTCAGGCGGGACTAACTCGGTCACCACTTCCTCTCCTAGTGGGGACACCAACTTGATTGTCCTTTTATCACAACTGATAACTGCCTGATACTTATCTAACCAATTCATCCCTAGGATGACATCTATTCCCTGAGTACCCATTACTATAAGGTTGGCGGGAAACGCTATCCCCCTTATTTCCACACTTACATTTAAACAAATGCTATCAGCTCGAATTCTACCACCGGCTGAGTCAATTTGAATGGGGGTTAACATGGTAGTAGTTGGAAGATTATGTGCTTCTACCCATGATGCAGTAATGAAAGAATGTGTTGCTCCAGTATCAAATAACACTTCTGCAATATGGGAATCGACTGGGAACATACCTACTGTCATGTCGGGGGTCTCCTGAACTGCTTCAGCCTCCAAGTGATTCAATCTTCCATGATTATAGCGCTGCTGAGAGCGATTGCCTGCTCCAGGCTGAGGCACATTCTGCTTTGCTGGGGCATTGGGGCCTGACTGCTGCTGGGCTGCCTTCTTCGGACATTGCATCACCCAATGGCCTTGCTCTCCACAGTGGAAACATGCCCTGTTTCCAACCTGAGCTGGTGCTGCCTGACTGTTCTGCTGATTTGCTGGGGCAGGAAGACGAGGTGTCTGCTGATTCTGCTTTTGAAACTGACCTCCTGACTGATTGCTCTGACGGTTCTGGTACTGATTCTGAGGGTACTGCCTTTGGAACTGCTGATGCTGACGCTGCTGATGCTGCTGAGGTGGACGCTGGTTCTGCCTGAACTGCTGAGGTTGATTGCCTGAGAAACGGGGACGGCTGCTGCTTCCAGGCTGGGGTCCACTGATCTTGCGCTTACGATCTTCCATCTCCTTGCGCTTTCTCTCTGTCATGATTGCTCTGTCAATCAGGTGCTGGAATGTTGGGAAGGTGTGATTCATCAGCTGATACTGCAGAGGGTCAACCAAGCCTCTGAGGAAACGGTACTGTCGCTTGGCGTCGGTGTTGACATCTTCAGGAGCATAGCGAGACAATTGCAGAAACCTGTCTCGATACTCACTGACAGACGATGACCCTTGCTTGAGGGCCAGGAACTCCTCCTTCTTCACTGTCATCAGACCTGCAGGCACATGGTACTGACGAAAGCTACCTCTGAATTCTTCCCAGGTGATGGTGTCGGGGTTGGCATGGGTGGCGAGGTAAGACTCCCACCATGACTGGGCTGCTCCTCTCAACAGACGGGGACCATACAGAACTTTCTCCCGGTCATCGCACTGAGCGGTATGCAACTCCCGCTCCACAGTGCGCAGCCAATCTTCAGCATCCATGGGGTCAGAAGAATGAGCGAACGTTGGGGGATGACCTCTCATGAATTCAGCACGCTTGTCTCTAGGCATCTGAGGCATCTGAGGCTGAGGTGGTGCTTGCTGCTGTTGCTGCTGCTGCTGCTGCTGAATAGCGGCCAGAGTCTGACCGATGGCTTGAACTGCCTGAGTCTGCATCAGAAACATCTGCTCGATCGACATCGGGGGCGGGGGCGGCAGGTGCTGCTGCTGGGGCACCTCATCCTGCGGAGCGGCTCGCTCCTGCTGAGCACGCCTTCCTCCTCTACGCCTGTTCTCTGACATCTGCAGAACGCAACCACACATCAGAACTGATCTGGCAAAGCTTGCAGCATAAGAAAAGAGTATAGAATTCTCCAACAGCACTGAACAGATGAGCATCTTCACTGATCTCCAACACAGACCACACAGCTTCTCAGATAAAGAGGAAAGGAGAATAATGGGTTTCCCAACTATATAACTAACTTTATTAACATAGTATGTAAACCAAAATGCAGGGGATACCCACACTCTGGTGACAATCATTACAAAGATCCAAACCACACATAGTTCATCATGACAAACATAAATGCACAGGATATAGCAAACTACCCTGTCTAACTAAAACTAACTAAGACCGGGACTAACGCTAAGACTGAAGCTTCCATGTATATATTTATTTCGTATTAATTACAAGATCCAACTCTAACGATCTATGGTTCTAGGTTTATCTTGGTCTTGCAGGCGGGATTGCCATAAGACTGGTGTCCACGCTGAGGTGAGCGGTACGGGTGCTGAGTCCCAACGGGAGCGGGGGAACCACCGTCCAGATAACGACGTTCCGCGCGCTCAGCCCGCAGCAGGGCGATCTCAGCACGAGCCCTACTCAGCTCGTCTAATGCATGGTCCAGCTCCGTGTTTAGCACGGCGGCTAGGTTGACTGTGCTGCTCAACCTAGGATTGCCCTCACCGACAGGTGAGACAATCACGCCTCCTGTGCTGCCAGATGAACGGCGGGGGTAATACTTCAGGTCAAGACCGTCAGCTGCCCCACCGAAAACCGAGCAGTAGTGCGAAAGCGCACGCCGTGCAGCATCTTGCATGGCTGCCTCAGCTGAGTCCCGCTCAGAGATAGAATAGTGCTCTGAACAGGCCTCTGCACCCTGGAGACTGTCCTCCGGGCAGCGCACCAAGCAAGTCGCCTCCCAGCGGTCCGGGTAGACCCCGCGACTATGCTGGTAGACCACACAGCGATACTCGACGGACCAAGTATGCCGGTCAAATGCCCGACGTAGCAGGGTGTCGAGCGCATCATGGAAGTGACACCCGCGAGCAGCGTCGCGAGTGATGGGTCGAGCAACCCATCCTTCCGGCTCAGGGTTAGCAGAGAAGTCGGTGTCGTGGCTCGAGCTGTCGTCGCCTCCTCCGTCGTCTGGATCTCCTCCAGCAGCTACTCCAGAGGCTGGGGCGCCCAGTGGTGGTGCAGGGGGCGGCTCCAGAGGAAGCACAGGGGAGCAGCTCCTCACAGACTCTATCTCCTGGTGGAGCGAGAGGGAAGAGCTCTGCTGCTCCTGTCGTCGACGTTCCTGCTCCTCACGCAGGCGGTGGTGTAGTCTCTCCAAGTGGCTGGACTGTCCGGCCACGGGACGGCGAAGCGGACGCTCAGCAAGGCGGGAGGGTAAGAAGGGGATGACTGACTTTCGTGCAGTGTGTCTAAGTCGAGCCATCTACAAAAGACATCGCAAGCAAAAGGGTAAGAACAGAATTAATATGACCATCAAGTAATAAGTAAATGAAGGATCAGAATGAAACACAATTTTTTTAGCAAGGTATAATATATAGTAGAACATAGGTTTGGTCGGTAGGACCAACTTTTGAAGGGATATCAAAGTCAAGGAAGAGACAGAGGTCTATAGTCCTTAGAACGACCATTCTACTCTAGGTTAGCGGTCCTACAGTCAGCCTGGCTTTGATACCACTTATGTCACACCCGGTTTTTAGAAGGCAAACCGAATGCGAACCATGTACGTGCCAGGATCAGTTATTCACGTACACAGCAGTTACATAATATGGACATCATCACACAGTGCTCAAAATAGTATTAAAAAGGGATAATAGTCGATTACATCATACGTCTGAGACGTCCATATAGGTCTTACAATAAATCAAAGTGCGGAAAAGAAACGTAGATAACGCGGCCTTCACAGGCAGCCGACTGGGGGTTGCCGCTAACCCACACCTAGAACTCGTCGTAATCTTGGAACTCCTGGAAGTCTCCTTCCACAGCTTCATCTTCGCCTGAGCAGTGGTTGCAATGCTGACAACCTGGGGGGGGTTTGGTGTGTAGAGCAAGGGTGAGTACACATCAACATACTCAGCAAGTATCCTGTTTGGCTGTAGTGGACTAGCTTTATGTGGGGATAAGTCAAGCAGTTGCTTTTAGTTGGTCAGATTATTATTTACTAGTAGAAAGCCAAGTTTTAGCATTAACCCAAGTTATTAACCCGATGTACCCTTTCCAAACGGAAAGAATACCACTTACCAGCACCATAATCATAACCAGAACCATCAATCTCATAACCACCTGTACCACAATGTCTCTGATCAAGTACCACTAATCACTGGAGCTCCCTTGGCCGCTCATAACCGCGAGCACGGCTGATATATCAGTTTCATAACACTCTGCAGAGGTTGTGCACTTTACCCACAAGCCGTGATTCCCTCTTGCCTCGGGCCGATCAAACCCTTAAACACTACCAAGGTGAATAGGCAGGGTTTCACTACGTAGCCTTTACAAAGATTCCCCGGGGCTGTAGCCACCCGTTAGGTTTCCTAAATGCACCGCACTCCTCCCCAAGGGGCGAACCCACACTTGGCAGAGCGAGCCGCATACACCGAGCCCCATTGACGGCACGACGGCTAAGTGAACTACACCCCGGATCCTCTAATTATTCAGCTAAGGGCACCCCATTCCACCCTCATGGTTGCACTGTTTTCCCGGGCGGTCATCCATAGAACAGGTCCTTACGGAGAGGCACTCGAGAAACCGCTCGAGTCCCCTTGAAAACCACAAGTATAATCATAAAGAAGAACGGGAAAACAGCGTATCATAGATAATCACATCATGTTCATTGATTAGAGTTGAGCAATAGCATCAGACTAAGTAGTAATAATCCGACCCAAATAGGTAAACAAGGACATGGATAACAAAAGCTAGTCAATCCTTAGGTATAAATGTGTAATGCGGGAGGTGAATTAAAGAATGAATAGGACATAGATAGGTCAAAGGACACTTGCCTCCACCAAACGACTGCTGCTCAGGGGCTTCTCCTGCGAATTCCTCGGGCTCTTCGACCAAATCGTTCTCTATGCGAGCGCGAACATACATACATCCATCCACATATTTAATACAAAAGAACAGTACACTATACAAGATAACAAATAAAGCGAATATGCATCAAGTATGACATTCGATAACGCATTTGTTATGGTTAGAAAGAAACGGGAAAGGTCTCGCAGGGGGTTAAATCTTATGCACTAATGACACAATTGGTTTTTAACAAAATAATTCTGTTATATATATTTATATATACTGATGGAAACCTAATCACTTTTAGTTGATCAACATTGCACAGGGTAAACAATTAACTACGTGAATCAATAACATAACGGAATTTTAAATTAAACTTCCTATTTTCCCATAGCATGAACAGTGATTAGCCTACTTAAAATACAGTAATTATGATCGCAGAAAGTAAATAAAATAAAATAAAAAAAATAAAAAAAACAGAGGGGGGGGGGCGGTTGAACCGGCCCTAGGGCGGTTGAACCGGCGGCGGGCGGCGCAGGGGGCGGCCGAGCCGGCCGAGCAGGGGGGCGGGGCGGCCGAACCGCTGGGCGCGCAGGGGCGCGGGGCAGGGCGCGGGGCGGCCGAGCGGCCGAGCCGGCGGGGTGGGGCGGGCGGCCGAACCGGCCATGGGGCCGAGCGGCGAGGGGAAGGGGAGGGAGGAGAGGGGGAGGAGGGAGAGAGGGAGGAGGGGGGGGCTCACCGGTGTCGGGGATCGACGGCGAGGGGCGGCCGGCGGCAGGGGGCGGCGCGGCGACCTAGGGCAGGGGGCGGGTAGGGGGTAGGGGCGGCGGCTTAGGTGGGGAGGGAGAAAATGAGGGGGAGAGGGAGAGGGTTAGGGAATAAGGGAAAGAGGGGGGGGGGGGCGGCTGGGCCTTCCAGGCCCAAGAGGGGGGGCGCGCAGGGGCCTGGGCCGGCCGGGGTCGGCCCACGGCGCGGGAGAGAGAAAAAGAGAAGAGAAAAAGAGAGGGAGAAAAAAAGAAAGAAAAGATCTTCTCCACATTTTCGAAATCCGATCTTTCTACATGAATGCAATTGCGCTTTCAAAGCAATCAAAAGAAATGCAAGGTTCGGCATGGTGCATCAAACAACATAAAGCATTTAGGGTTTTTGTACGTACGGGAATTCCAAACCGAATCCCGCTAGAACTTTGGAAAAGGTCAAGGTTTAGCGAGGGGAAAAAGAAAAGGAAAAGGTAACGCCCGAATTTTGGCGAGTAAAGAAAAGAAAAAATTCAACTGCAAAAATTCGGGGCGTTACAATTACTCTTTTGTTTCCTCTATTGAGCCACACAGGGTAGAGGAAGCACTCCAAGATTCGGATTGGGTGGTGGCGATGCAAGAGGAGCTCAACAATTTCACTAGGAATGAGGTATGGCATTTAGTTCCACGTCCTAATCAAAATGTTGTAGGAACCAAATGGGTCTTCCGCAACAAGCAAGATGAGCATGGTGTGGTGACAAGGAACAAAGCTCGACTTGTGGCCAAGGGATACTCCCAAGTCGAAGGTTTGGATTTTGGTGAAACCTATGCACCCGTAGCTAGGCTTGAGTCAATTCGTATATTATTGGCCTATGCTACTTACCATGGCTTTAAGTTTTATCAAATGGACGTGAAAAGTGCCTTCCTCAATGGACCAATCAAGGAAGAGGTCTATGTTGAGCAACCTCCCGACTTTGAAGATAGTGAGTACCGTAACCATGTCTATAAACTCTCTAAGGCGCTTTATGGGCTCAAGCAAGCCCCAAGAGCATGGTATGAATGCCTTAGAGATTTCCTTATCTCTAATGAATTCAAAGTCGGAAAGGTCGATCCTACTCTATTCACTAAAACTCTTGATAATGACTTGTTTGTATGCCAAATTTATGTTGATGATATTATATTTGGGTCTACTAACAAGTCTACATGTGAAGAATTTAGTAGGATCATGACACAAAAATTCGAGATGTCTATGATGGGGGAGTTGAAGTACTTCTTGGGATTTCAAGTGAAGCAACTCCAAGAGGGCACCTTCATTAGCCAAACGAAGTATACTCAAGACATTCTAAACAAGTTTGGGATGAAGGATGCCAAGCCCATCAAGACACCCATGGGAACCAATGGGCATCTCGACCTCGACACGGGAGGTAAGTTCGTGGATCAAAAGGTATACCAGTCGATGATAGGTTCTTTACTCTATTTATGTGCATCACGACCGGATATTATGCTTTCCGTATGCATGTGTGCAAGATTCCAAGCCGACCCTAAGGAAGCTCACCTTACGACCGTAAAACGAATCTTGAGATATTTGGCTTACACTCCTAAGTTTGGGCTTTGGTATCCTAGGGGATCCACATTTGATTTAATTGGTTATTCGGATGCCGATTGGGCGGGGTGTAAAATCAATAGAAAGAGCACATCGGGGGGACTTGCCAGTTCTTGGGAAGATCCTTGGTGTCTTGGGCTTCAAAGAAGCAAAATTCGGTCGCTCTTTCCACCACCGAAGCCGAGTACATTGTCGCAGGCCATTGTTGCGCGCAATTGCTTTGGATGAGGCAAACCCTGCGGGACTACGGTTACAAATTAACCAAAGTCCCTTTGCTATGTGATAATGAGAGTGCAATCAAGATGGCGGATAATCCCGTCGAGCATAACCACACTAAACACATAGCCATTCGGTATCATTTTCTTAGGGATCACCAACAAAAGGGAGATATCGAGATTTCTTACATTAACACTAAAGATCAATTAGCCGATATCTTTACCAAGCCTCTTGATGAACAAACTTTTAACAAACTTAGGCATGAGCTAAATATTCTTGATTCTAGGAGCTTCTTTTGTTAAATTGCACACATAGCTCTTTTATATACCTTTGATCATGTCTCTTTCATGTGCTATGACTAATGTGTTTTTCAAGTCTATTTCAAACCAAGTCATAGGTGTATTGAAAGGGAATTGGAGTCTTCGGCGAAGACAAAGGCTTCCACTCCGTAACTCATCCTTCGCCGTCGCTCCGAGCCACTCTCCATCTTTGGGGGAGAAAACAAAAGGACTTCGTCTTTGATATAATCTTAACTCATTTATTTATGACCAAAAGGGAAGAAAGCACTTCAAGGGCTCTAATTACTCCGTTTTTGGCGATTCATGCCAAAGGGGGAGAGAGTATGAGCCCAAAGCAAAAGGACCGCACCCACCACCTAATTTTAAAATTGGAGATTTTCAATTGGTAACTTTCAAATTGGTATCTTATTGTGTTCAAAAGGGGGAGAAAGTAGTATTTCAAAAATGATATATCAAAACCCTCTTGAACACCAAGAGGAGGATCTCATTTAGGGGAGTTTTGTTTAGTCAAAGGAAAAGCATTTGAAACAGGGGGAGAAAATTTCAAATCTTGAAAATGCTTTACAAAATCTTATTCATTTACCTTTGACTATTTGCAAAAGAACTTTGAAAAGGATTTACAAAACAGTTTGCAAAAACAAAACATGTGGTGCAAGCGTGGTCCAAAATGTTAAAAACGAAGAAACGATCCATGCATATCTTGTAAGTATTTACATTGGCTCAATTCCAAGCAACCTTTGCACTTACATTATGCAAACTAGTTCAATTATGCACTTCTATATTTGCTTTGGTTTGTGTTGGCATCAATCACCAAAAAGGGGGAGATTGAAAGGGAATGAGGCTTACACCTAGTCCCTAATTAATTTTGTTGGTTGAATTACCCAACACAAACAATTGGACTAACTAGTTTGCTCTAGTGTATAACTTATACAGGTGTCAAAGGTTCACAACAAGCCAATTAAAAAGACCAAAGTTAGGTTCAAAATAGAGAGCTAAAGGCATCCCGAAAGGCTCCCTGGTCTGGCGCACCGGACTGTCCGGTGGCGCACCGGACAGTGTCCGGTGCACCAGGGAACCTCGCGCAGAACTCCTCAGCCTCGGGAATTCTCAGAGTCGGCGCGCTATAATTCACCGGACTGTCCGGTGTACACCGGACAGTGTCCGGTGCTCCAAGAAGACGCGGCTCTGGAACTTGGCAGCCTCGGGAAATCATAACGGCTGCTCCGCTATAATTCACCGGACATGTCCGGTGTACACCGGACTGTCCGGTGCAACTGCGGAGCAACGGCTACTTCGCGCCAACGGTCACCTGCAGGCGCATTCAATGCGCGCCAGAAGCGCGCAAAAGTCAGGCACGCCCATGCTGGCGCACCGGACACTCTACAGTACATGTCTGGTGCGCCACCGGACATCCAGACGGGCCCAGAAGTCAGAACTCCAACGGTCGAATCGCAACGACTTTGGTGACGTGGCTGGCGCACCGGACTGTCCGGTGCACCATACGACAGACAGCCTCCACCAACGGTCATGTTTGGTGGTTGGGGCTATAAATACCCCAACCACCCCACCATTCATTGCATCCAAGTTTTCCAGCTTCCAACCACTATACAAGAGCTAGCATTCATTGCAAAGCACACCAAAAGAGATCAAATCCTCTCCCAACTCCACACAAAGCTTTAGTGACTAGAGAGAGTGATTTGTAGTGTTTATTTGAGCTCTTGCGCTTGGATCGCTTCTTTTCTTTGGCATTCTTTCTTGTGATCAAACACTCACTTGTAATTGAGGCAAGAGACACCAATTGTGTGGTGGTCCTTGCGGGAAGTTTGTTTCCCAAGTGAGTTGAGAAGAGAAGCTCACTCGGTCCGAGGGACCGTTTGAGAGAGGGAAGGGTTGAAAGAGACCCGGCCTTTGTGGCCTCCTCAACGGGGAGTAGGTTTGAGAGAACCGAACCTCGGTAAAACAAATCCACGTGTCTCACTTCATTATTCGCTTGCGATTTGTTTTCACGCCCTCTCTCGGACTCATTTTTATTTTCTAACGCTAACCCGGCTTGTAGTTGTGTTTATATTTGTAAATTTCAGTTTCGCCCTATTCACCCCCCCCTCTAGGCGACTATCAAACCTCTAGACCCGCGGGTTCCGAGGAAGAAGACGACCCTGACTTCGGTTGGGATTTCTCTGGACTCAGTGATCCTAGTGCCATGCGAGACTTCATGTCCGCATGTGACTACTGCCTCTCCGGTTGCTCTGATGATGGCTGCAGCCTTGACAACGAGGGTTACGACCCAAGTCGCGAGTGTTTCCACATTGATCGGGGGGATCACGACGAAGACAACCGCCTCATCATGCCGGAAGATGACGACGCCCCTGTGCCTGCGTCTCGCGTCGAGATCCCGCGAGAGCTAGCTGTGGTCCAAGTCCCTGTGGGGGGTCAGGACACACAGCTCGAGCAACTCCGCGAGATGCAGGCCAAGCTCAACGAAGAAGCAGGGCGGCTTGTGCAGCTCCAACAAAACTTCGAGTAGGAATGGGCAGGCCGGGCACTCGCCGGAGGAGCGCGTCATCGGGCCCGAGACGTCCAGCGCCATATCGTTGATGATGTCAGGGCAGGACTACCCCTGGCATTCAGCGGGGCCGGCCAGAACCTGGCTGCAGCGGTGATGCTACTTCGAACAATGTTGGAGCCATCCACCACCGAGGGGCGACGTATCCAGGGCGAACTCAAGGATCTCCTGGAAGATGCCGCAGTTCGACGAGCCGAAAGCTCTGCCTCCCGAAGGCGAGGGTGCCCCTCGGAGCATCACGCAACATCCTCCCGATGCATGTGGGAGGCCTCGGTCCACACCGAGCGCCCACGGGATGGGACGCGTGCAGCCCCGGACCGCTTCGGCAGCGAACAAACACCGCCGCGACCGACGAGCCCGCCTCGAGGAAAGGGTGCGCTGAGGCTACCACCCCAGGCGCGGAGGACGCTACGACAGTGGGGAGGATTGGAGCCCCTCGCCCGAACCACCAGGTCTGCGAGTCTTCAGCCGGGCCATACGACGGGCGCCGTTCCTGGCCCGGTTCCGAGCCCCGACTACCATCACCAAGTACTCAGGGGAGACAAGGCCGGAGTTATGGCTTGCGGATTACCGGCTGGCATGCCAGCTGGGAGGGACGGACGATGACAACCTCATCATCCGTAACCTCCCCCTTTTCCTCTCCGATGCTGCCCGGACATGGCTAGAGCATCTGCCTCCTGCGCAGATCTTTGACTGGGACGACCTGGTCAAGGCCTTCGCTGGAAATTTCCATGGTACGTACGTGCACCCTGGGAACTCGTGGGATCTCCAGAGCTGCCGCCAGCAGCCAGGGGAATCCCTGCGAGAGTACATCCGGTGGTTTTCCAAGCAGTGCACCAAGTTGCCCAACATCATCGACTCGGACGTCATCGGGGCATTCCTCGCAGGCACCACTTGCCGAGACCTGGTGAGCAAACTGGGACGCAAGACTCCCACCAAGGTGAGCGAATTGATGGACATCGCCACCAAGTTTGCCTCTGGTCAAGAGGCGGTCGAAGCCATCTTCCAGAAGGACAAGCAGCCTCAGGGAAGACAGAAGGAAGACGCCCCCGAGGCGTCCGTCCAGCGTGGCACAAAGAAGAGGCCAAGAAGAAGGCGCGAGCAAAACGCGACGCCGTTGACGCGGATCTCGTCGCTGCTGCCGAGCACAGGAACCCTTGGAAACTTCTCGGAGGGGCCAACATGTTCGACAAGATGCTCAAGGAGTTGTGCCCCTATCACAGGGGTCCCGTCAAGCACACCCTTGAGGAGTGCGACATGCTCTGGCGTTACTTCAACAAGGCTGGACCCTCGGCAGAAGGTGGCAAAGACCAAGGCAACAACAAGAAGGGGGCGACAAGGAAGAGGAGTTCCCGGAGGTCCACAACTGCTTCATGATCTACGACAGACAGGTGGCGAACGCCTCGGCTCGGCACCGCAAGCAGGAGTGCCGGGAGGTCTGCTCGGTGAAGGCAACGGCGCCGGTCTACCTAGACTGATCCGACAAGCCCATCACCTTCGACCAAGGCGACCACCCCGACTGCGTACCGAGCCTAGGAAGGTACCTGCTTGTTGTCGACCCTGTCATCGGTAACGCCAGGCTCACCAAGGTCCTCATGGACGGAGGCAGCAGCCTCAACATCATCTACGCTGAGACCCTAGGGCTCTTGGGGGTCGATCTATCCACGATTCGGGCCGGTGCAGCACCTTTTCATGGGATCGTCCCCGGTAAGCGCATCCAGCCCCTTGGGCAACTTGATTTGCCCGTCTGCTTCAGAACTCCCTCCAACTTCCGAAAGGAAACCCTCACTTTCGAGGTGGTCGGGTTCCGAGGGACCTATCAAGCGGTGTTGGGAAGACCGTGCTACGCCAAGTTCATGGCCGTCCCCAACTACACGTACCTCAAGCTCAAGATGTCAGGCCCCAATGGAACCATCACTGTCGGATCCACATACCACCACTCTTACGAGTGCGACGTGGAATGCGTGGAGTACGCTGAGGCCATCGCCGAGTCTGAGGCCCTCATCGCCGACCTAGATTGCCTCTCCAAGGAGGCGCCAGATGTGAAGCGCCACGCCGGCAACTTTGAACCGGCTGAGGCGGTTAAGTCTGTCCCTCTCGACCCCAGCAACGACGCCGGCAAGAAAGTCAGGATCGGCTCCGAGCTCGACCCCAAATAGGAAGCAGTGCTCGTCGACTTTCTCCGCGCAAACGCCGAAATTTTTGCGTGGAGTCCGTCGGACATGCCCGGCATACCGAGGGATGTCGCCGAGCACTCGCTGGACATCCGAGCCGGTGCCCGACCCGTGAAGCAGCATCTGCGCCGTTTTGATGAAGAAAAACGCAGATCCATAGGCGAGGAGGTCCACAAGCTAATGGCTGCAGGGTTCATCAAAGAGGTATTCCATCTAGAATGGTTAGCTAACCCTGTGCTTGTAAAGAAAAAAGGTGGGAAATGGAGGATGTGCGTAGACTACACTAGTTTAAACAAAGCATGTCTAAAGGTTCCCTACCCTCTGCCTCGCATCGATGAAATTGTGGACTCCACTGCTGGGTGCGAAACCCTGTCTTTCCTCGATGCCTATTCAGGTTATCACCATATCAAGATGAAAAAATCTGACCAGCTCGCGACTTCTTTCATCACACCCTTTGGCATGTATTGTTACACTACTATGCCATTTGGATTGAGGAATGCAGGTGCAACCTACCAAAGGTGCATGAACCATGTGTTCGGAGAGCACATCGGCAGAACGGGCGAGGCTTACGTCGATGACATCGTTGTCAAGACAAGGAAAGCCTCCGACCTCCTCTCTGACCTTGAGACAACATTCAGGTGTCTAAGAGCGAAGGGCGTAAAACTCAATCCTGAGAAGTGTCTTCGGAGTCCCCCGAGGTATGCTCCTAGGGTTCATCGTCTCTGAACGAGGCATCGAGGCCAACCTGGAGAAAATCGTGGCCATCACCAACATGGGACCAATCAAAGATTTAAAAGGAGTACAAAGGGTCATGGGATGCCTTGCGGCTCTAAGCCGTTTCATCTCGCGCCTCGGCGAGAAAGGATTGCCCTTGTACCGCCTCTTAAGGAAGGCCGAGCGCTTCACTTGGACCCCCGAGTCCGAAGAAGCCCTCGGAAACCTTAAAGCACTCCTTACTAATGCGCCCATCTTGGTGCCACCCGCTGAGGGAGAAGCCCTCTTGATCTACGTAGCCGCAACCACTCAGGTGGTCAGCGCCGCGATCATAGTCGAGAGACAAGAAGAGGGGCATGCACTGCTCATCGAGAGGCCGGTATACTTCATCAGCGAGGTGCTATCTGAGACCAAGATCTGCTACCCACAAATCCATAAGCTATTGTACGCAGTACTGACACGGCGAAAGTTGCGACACTACTTCGAGTCTCATCCGGTGACTGTGGTGTCATCCTTCCCCCTGGGAGAGATTGTCTAGTACCGAGAGGCCTCGGGTAGGATAGCAAAGTGGGCAGTGGAACTCATGGGCGAAACTATTTCATTTGCTCCTCGAAAGGCCATAAAATCTCAAGTCTTGATAGACTTCCTGGCTGAATGGGTCGACACCCAATTGCCGACAGCTCCAATCCATCCCGAACTTTGGACCATGTACTTCGATGGGTCGCTTATGAAATCCGGAGCGGGTGCTGGCTTGCTCTTCATTTCGCCCCTCGGGAAACATGTGCGCTACGTATTGCGCCTCCATTTTCCGACGTCAAACAACGTGGCCGAGTACGAGGCCTTGGTTAATGGACTACGCATCGCCGTCGAGCTAGGGGTTCGGCGCCTCGACGCTCGTGGCAACTCGCAGCTCGTTATTGACCAAGTCATGAAGAACTCCCACTGCCTCGATCGAAAAATGGAGGCCTACTGCGACGAAATTCGGCGCTTGGAAGATAAGTTCTACGGGCTGGAACTCAACCATGTCGCTCGACGGTACAACGAGACCGCGGATGAGCTGGCTAAAATAGCCTCGAGATGAACGACGGTTCCCCCGGACGTCTTCTCCAGGGACATATATCAACCATCCGTCAAAATCGATGACACGCCCGAACCCGAGGAGACCTCGGCCCAGCCCGAGGTACCCTCGGCCGCCGAGGGTGAAGCCCTGCGCGTCGAGGGAGAGCAGAATGGGGTTGCGCCAAACCTGAACTGGCAGACCCCGTACCTAGAATATCTCCTCCGAGGAGAGCTGTCCCTTGACAAGGCCGAAGCTCGGCGACTGGCTCGACGCGCCAAGTCGTTCGTTTTACTGGGTGATGAAAAAGAGTTGTACCATCGCAGCCCCTCGGGCATTCTCCAACGATGCATATCCGTTGCCCAAGGACAAGAGCTGTTACAAGAAATACACTCGGGGGCTTGCGGTCACCATGCAGCACCTCGGACCCTCATGGGAAACGCTTTCCGACAAGGTTTCTACTGGCCGACCGCGGTGGCCGACGCCACTAGGATTGTACGCTCCTGCCAAGGGTGTCAATTCGACGCTAGACAGACGCACCTGCCCGCTCAAGCCCTACAGACAATACCTATCACTTGGTCGTTTGTCGTATGGGGTCTAGACCTCGTCGGTCCCTTGTAGAAGGCACCCGGGGGCTTCACGCACCTGCTGGTCGCCATCGACAAATTCTCCAAGTGGATCGAGGTCCGACCCTTAACCAGCATCGGGTCCGAGCAGGCGGTGGCGTTCTTCACAAATATCATCCATCGCTTTGGGGTCCCAAACTCCATCATCACCAACAATGGCACACAGTTCACTAGGAAAAAGTTCCTGGACTTCTGCGAAGACCTCCACATCCGTGTGGACTGGGCCGTCGTAGCTCACCCAATGACAAATGGGCAGGTGGAGCGCGCCAACGGTATGATTTTGCAGGGACTAAAACCGAGGATCTACAACGACCTCAACAAGTTTGGCAAGCGGTGGATAAAAGAACTACCCTCGGTGGTTTGGAGTCTGAGGACGACGCCGAGCCGGGCCACGGGCTTCTCGTCGTTTTTCCTAGTCTATGGGGCCGAGACCATCTTACCCACGGACTTGGAATACGGTTCCCCGAGGACAAAGGCTTACGACGACCAAAGCAACCAGACCAGCTGAGAGGATTCATTGGACCAACTGGAAGAGGCTCGGGACGTGGCCTTACTACACTCGACGCGGTATCAGCAGTCTCTGCGACGCTACCACGCCCGAAGGGTTCGGCCCCGAGACTTCCAAGTGGGAGACTTGGTACTTCGGCTACGACAAGACGCCCGAGGGCGCCACAAGCTTACTCCTCCCTGGGAAGGACCGTTCATCATCGCCAAGATTTTGAAGCCCGGGACATACAAGCTGACCAACGATCAAGGCGAGGTCTACAACAACGCTTGGAACATCGAACAACTACGTCGCTTTTATCCTTAAAATGTTTCAAGTCGTTCATGTATCTCGTTTTCTTTACATGCATAAATAAAGTATAACTGTCAAGGAAGGATCAGCCTTGCCTCGGCAAAGCCCGACCCTCCCTCGGGGGCTAGAAGGGGGAACCCCCTCTGCGTCAAAATTTTCCTCGGAAAAGTTTTCTATCAAAACGACTTTCGTGCTTTTTGACTATATCGATAACGGAATCCTAAAAACGACGGGAGGAACACGTAAACGGCAAGGCCGACCGAGCCGAGGGACTCCTACGCCTCCGGGATACGGATACCTCACTCATCACCTTCCGGGAAAAGTAACTCACGCTCGGATAAGCGATTCTGCTATCGAACAAGTCCTAACGCACGAAACGAGAGGAAAGAAAACACAGCTTTATAATCCGAAAATAAAAATGTTTAGGCCTCAGCGACCGCAAAAAACATACGCATACTTAGAACAAACTGTTTCTGTAGGCTCAGACATCGGCAGGGGGAGGAGTAGCACCCTCGGCGTCGTTTCCACCCTCGGCAGAATCTGGCCCGGCCTCAGACGGCGACACGGGCGGAAGGATCTCCACCTCAAAGGAGGAAGCCAGCGTCGCGCTTGGGCCCTCGACAACCGCGTCAAGCCTCTGGACCTCGGCTAAGGCAGCCTCCTCTTCGTCGGGTAAGCAGTACCCCTCGCTGACCCGCTCTAGATCCACGTCATAGTGGGAAGCGAGCCCAAGGCCCGCCTAACGCCATGGTGTAGCGCCCCGCGGAGTCTACTGCGCACATGGCCGCCCAAGGCCCGCAGGTGACTCTGGGGGGAGCTACCCGAGGGGACGTCGTCGAGGCCGAAGGCCCGACAAATGGCCGAGATGGCCCCGGACATGGCCACGTGGTCGGCCTCCTTCTGCTCAGCCGCCTGGGCAAGCGCCTTGCAGTTCTTGACGGACTCGTTAAGAGCCGTCTCGAACCCTGCAGACAGCCAGACAAAATTCTTCAGACACGAAGAGAAGAATGAAGACAAAAAACAAAGTCACAAAGCGGGCAAAACATACTTTCGGCCCGGGCACGCTGCTGTGAGGTCATGGCTTGGGCTGATCGGCCAGACCCGACGACCATGGCCAAGCCCTCCGCAAGGGTCCCGGCCCGAGCGGTCGCCTCGGATCTAGAAAGGGGGGAACCCCCTCTGCGTCAAAATTTTCCTCGGAAAAGTTTTCTGCCAAAACGACTTTCGTGCCTTTCGACTGCGTCGATAACGGAGTCCTAATGACGAGCGAGAGAGACCTTGAACGGCAAGGCCGACCGAGCCAAGGGACTCCTACGCCTCCAGGATACGTATACCTCACTCATCACCATCCGCGAAAGGTAGCTCACACTCGGATAAGTGATTCTGCTACCGACGAACAAGTCCTAATGCTCGAAACAAGAGGAAAGAAGCACGACTTTATACTCAAATGTTCAGGCCTCAGCAGCCACAAAGAACAAACACACGTACTTGGGATAACTATGGTATCTAGACTTAGACGTCAACAGCGCCCTCGGCGGTTTTACCGACCCGCGGCAGATGTCTAGTACTTGAAGCAGTTACTTCTTGCTCTCAAGAAAAGTACCATTACAAACGGGACTCCGGCTCCATTCCCGTGGGAATGAACTACCTCCACACCAGAAGGCATGCGGGATAACAAACTCCAGGCGGCTCACCGACGACCGCTGCACCAGCAGCGACAATGACCTCTGCCTCGGGCGGCTAGACAGCAGCAGCGATTGCCTCAGGGCAAACGCTACTGTGAAAAGGCCCTCGCTCACGTCCCCTTACGAGGGACGAGAACCAGCCATTAAAGCTAAAGAGCCGGAGGTCCGGAGCGCAGGTGGCACTGACGGTCTCGTCGGCGGAGGCAACCGTTTCGGCAGAGGAAGCCTCACCTATGGCGACCACCACCTCAGCACCGACGACAGCGACCACCTGCCCACCAACACCGCACCGGCGAACGGCGGCCGTCCTAGTGCGCACCGGCAGGTCCTCACTCCCGTCCTCGCCACAGGGGCAAGGACGGGACTGTCCCAGAACACGAACACCGCCCTCGCGGCGTACGACGTGTTGTGCGACCCCCCGGTGCAGCCGGCGGCGCGGGAAGGACCTGGACCTGGCCGGCCCGCGCACGGCGCAACCGACACCCGTGCGGCGGATGGGCAGCCACGCTCCGCCCCAGCGGTAGGAGGTGGCACCGGAAGCAGCACCAGAGCCGCTCAGGCCGGGGAGCCAGACACGCGGCAGCTGACAGCGCCACGGACGGCGAACACCCTTCTCCCCCGAACACTGAGGGAAGGAGCGGGCCGCTGCCCACGCGGAGGCGGGACCCAACTCAGCTCGCCCTCCTCCCCAGCACGGATAATGAACATCCTTGAAGTTGAGGGCAAGGGAGAGGCCACAGCCTGGCTCGCTCTTCCCCACCACGAGGCCTACGGTCATCATCCTGGGTGACCGTTGGTGGGGGACTGCAGCCGGGCTGCATGATGAAAATCCTTGAAGCCGAGCGATGACTGAAGAGCACCAACCCCCACGAGGTCGCACTCCTGCAACAGTAGCAAGAAGAAGGCAACACAGGTGCACCCCATCTGGGGGCTCGGAAGGTGGAAAGACGCGATGAATGCGAGGAGTGTGAAGGCATGGCTACCGCACAGGGTGTCGATCCCTTTTTAAAGGCAGATCTCCTCACTCGCACCCCCAAGCGTCACGGGCAAAGTCTCCACCGACGTGCTCCAGGGTTCCCACCCTACGACACGGGGGCTGGGTCTCACACGTCATGCGAGCTGACCCGAAACGCGAAGAAGGCAAACCGCCGCACGCGAAGCATGTAACCGCCCCGCGGTTATAAGCATTCCCTCATCCTCGCTGAAACCAGTGGTCGAAAGGGCGGGCCGCCACACAAGAAGCATGCAACCGCACCACGGTTGTGCACCCTTTCGGCTTCGTCGCATCCGGCGGTCCAGCATATAGGCCCCGGCCCACATGTCATGTAACCGGCGCGCCGGTTACTACGTGCAAGGAAACCGCACCACCACTTGCGCCAATGTCGCGTCTTCTCGACTGCAGAACCAGTGCAACGATTCGAGGCAGCCCCGCGCGTGACCCAACAGTGCCAACTAAGTGCGACGATCACGGGTCAGTCAGCCGCGGGGATAGGCACGACGGTTGATATGACCAGAGGCGGGCCGGCAGTAATTGCAGCAACAGACATGCGAAAGCAGCGGTCCAATCACCTACAGGCTCGCATCCTCTCCTGAAACGGTAGGGGAGCCCTCTCCCACAGCATAAAAGACGACGCACCCGTGTTCCGTTCCTCGAACGACTCGTGCACGCGCAACAGACGCCCCGCGAAACGCCCGTCCCGTTGCATTAACTCCCTGGCAGGGCAAGCGACACCTCTGGCAGGCGAAGCGGGCGACATTTCACCTCTGTCATGATGACCGCGTCAAAAAAGGTGTGCCACATTATTTAAATTCATATCCTTTTTTCTTTTCCTTTCTCTCTCTCTCTCTCTCTCTCTCTCTCTCTCTCTTGCCACAGGGATCGAGAAAGGGGATATTTCGAAAAAGGATCCTTCTCAGCGAAGGAAACGGGCCTCGGGCCCTCCTACTGATCAGGGGTTCGAAGGTTGCGCCCTGCGGGGTTCGGCGACCGCCCCAGAGCACTCGGGCTCCGAGCCCTTTACTGATCAGGGGTTCGAAGGCTGGCCCCTCGGAAGGGTTCGACAGCCGCCCCAGAGCACGCAGAGTCAGGGATGACCCTGGGTACATCTGTTACATGGCCGAGGCTCGGGCTACACTCCTGAGGTACCCTAGGACTTTTCCGAGACCAACGGGAACGATTTGTAATGGAATCCCACCGGAGGGAGGCACCGAGCCCTCGGACCCTATCGAATGGGTTCGGGTCCAGCAAATCACCTGCAAGTACTTTTGGAGCGCGCCTCTGGGCCACTAGCCGACCCTTATCGAATGGGGCTCGGGCGTCCACTCGGATCACCCGTTAGCAACTCACTGGAAACACCATGTTCGGTGCCCTCCGAGGGTAACATGGCACTTTCCCCCCTTCCTCCTTGCGGAGAGGCGACGAAGGGGCGTACAATAAAAGTCGAGACTGTCCTTGATCGTCCTCTCGCTCTGTGTACAGGCTCGGGGGCTGCTCTCGCACCAGGCTACGGCCAAACTGTTGACCACGTCAACAAACCAACTTAAAAACTCGGAGCCTGACTGTGCACCCGGGCTATGGCCAGGCCGCATGAGGGAACAACAATGCTGACCGAGGCATCACAAAAAGAATTAAGACCTCAGAGGAGTCAAACCACTCCTCCGAGGCCTCGGGGGCTACACCCGACGGGTGCGCTCGCGCGCACCCATCGGGACAAAATATAACCAAGAAAGGCTAGTCCCCTTGCAAAAATCCGGCAGAACCTCCAAGCGAGTACCTACACTCCCTTCGAGGCTCAGGGGCTACTATCGGGGACCGTAATTAGGGGTACCCCCAATGCTCCTTAACCTGGCTGGAAAACATCTTCAGAACAAACTGCAAAGACTGATAAGCACGGTTCAAGTCAAAGCCTCGGGACGCGATCTCGCCTCGCCCGAGCCCGGCCTCGGGCGGGAACAGTAGTCCCGGACGGATTCACGCCTCGCCCGAGGGCCTCCTCAGGCAGTGGGCGCACCCTCGGCTCGCCCGAAGCCCAGCTCGGGCAGACTTTGTCGTGCAGCGACCTCGGCCAAATCGCCTTACCAACCGACCATATCACATGCGCATTTAATGCGGGGATTGCTTGACACCTTATCCTGACACGCGCGCCTCAGTCGGCAAGGTCGAAGTGACCGCAGTCACTTCGCCCCTTTACTGTCTGTTCTAACAGGAAAACAGCGCTATTCACCCCGTTCTAACTACTGTGCCAACCACCAGGGTAAAGCTGAGTCACGACCTCCCCCGAGTTCAGCCTCGGGCGCGACAAGGAGCTCCGCTTCACCCGACCTCAGGCCTCGGCCTTAGCCTCGGCCTCAGGAGAAGGTCTCCGCCTCGCCCGACCCCAGGCCTCAGCCTCGGCCTCGGGAGGAGTCACATCCTCGCCCGACCTCGGCCTCAGCCTCAGGAGAAGTCTCCGCCTCGCCCGACCTCGGCCTCGGACCGACTACGCTACAGGGGATACATCATTACCCTACCGCTAGCTAGCCACCCCTTGCTACGAAGGAACAAGACCGGAGTCACATCAAACTACTCCGATAGCAGGTAATGATGGTTCCCCGTGTGCGACCATGACGTCGATGGTTCTCAGCTCCTTACGGAAGCAAGGAAACGTCAGCAGGACCCCGGGCCGCACCGTCAGCTACGCTTCTACGAAGCTCAAGCACTTCTCTGACGGCCACGTTAGCACGTGTACAGGGCTCAAGGTACTTCTCCGCCAGCCACGTTAGCACATAGCTACACCCCCATTGTACAGCTGGGCATCTCCATGTATCTATAAAAGGGGATGTCCAGGGCCTTCCTGGGGGAGAGAGGAAGGGCGAAGGCAGGCGAGCAGAGGCAGGCAGAGTAGGAGAGACGCGGTGGAGGCAAACTCAGATAGCTCACCTCAAGGCCAAACCCTCTCTCTCTCTCGCAACGCTTGTAACCCCTACTACGAGCACCCTGGTGCAAGATAATATAAGCCTCATCCTCCCGCTTGTGTTCCATCTTGCATCAACTCATCTGGGCAGGGACACGCAACGATAAATTCACTAGTCGGTTGACGGTCCTCGCGGGTCCGAAACGCCGACAAGTGCGCTGCTCGGCACGGACGCACTGTTTGTCAACAGACTAGTCAGGCGCGTCGTCTGCTGGATGACCCTGACGTCGTCTGCCAGCGGATTGGACATGACACATTAAATGCTGAGAGGGCACGTCGCCCGCCAGCGCGATGGCAGGCGGCGCGTCCTCTTCGCAATAAATGGAGAGGCAGCGCAGCTTTATGGGCCTTACGTCAGACTTGGCCTATTGGCTTATGTCACAAGCCACAAGACACGCGGCAGCAGCGGGTTTCAGCCTGAGCGGGAAGCGTAGGGTAAGGCCTGGACACGTGTCGGCACCGGACCCCTACTCATGTCGGGGTCCTCCTTGTCCCGGAGGCTTGCCAAGGCCCGAACCTTACTCGGAGGGACCTGGGGCTCACCCGAGGGACCCGACATGGCCTCTTGGGAGCTCCGGACTTGTACGTACAGGGGTCCGGTGTCCCTCTGTGGAGGTCCGCACCCAACGACGCATCCTGGGATGTATTACCTTTCTGCGCCATATGCTGCCCTTAGGCCTGCCCATGTGGTAGGGTTGGGTGCCATTCTCCGTGTGGCTTGGAGGTGTCGTAAGAGTGCAGCATTTTTATACTGTAGAAAAGGGTACCTCTCATTAAGGGTACCGACAGGGACCTTAATTACAAAAATAGACTGTCGTGCTGTTCTACATTTCAGTGCCAATGCATGCAAGAACGTTTCAAGTTACTTGAACGACAACCACATCACAGACGCTACGAACAGCGAACGACAGTACTGGTGCATTCCCAAACGGTCGTTCACGGGCGCCGCGCGGCACGGCCATGCTCGTGCTGCACTACCGTCGTCGTCCTCGTCGTCGTCGATCCCCACGGACCCCGCAGCGCACGGCGGCGCGCAGTGACGAGCGGCGTGTTTATTTAGGACGGCCGGACACTAGGACTAGCTAGGAACGTGCCGTGGCACACTGGCACGGGACGGGACAACCCCGCACTGGATTCTGGTGGACGCGTCGGCTCCAGTCATATTCCGGGTCCAGGGCTCCGAAGTCCTGACGCAGCCATGGCCCATGGGCCCGCACTGGATTCTCCAGGCTGAATAGTATTAGGCCGCCCATGGACACTTAATCAGGATTTTTGTGACTGAGCAGATGTAGAGCATCTTCAACAGTGACAGTGCACTAACTTAAAAATATAGAGCTCAACTAATAAAAAAACACAGCTCTAACAGTGCACTATTCCACAAAAATTTATCAAAAAAATACAGTGCACCTCATGAAGGGGTCCAAATATACTACACTCGAGATTAGTGTGTCCCGTCTTTATTTTCTACATCATCCTCAATCTTTTAATCTAACAATATAATTTATTTCCTAAAATACATGGTTTAGGGCTTAGCCGTTGGTGCTCACATGCTCTAAACATTTGAAATGATGTAGTATTTTAATTTTTAGGGTACTATTTTGAGACATCTTGTTGGAGATGTGCTCTTAGAGACGTGCTAGATGTGTGGTTGCTTAAAATGCGGTTACGAAGAAGATATATATAGAGACTGTGTTGTGTGTGAATAGATACGGAGATAAGTACTGGGTGGGTCTCTTCAGAATGCAAATGAACCGGCTGTGTTTGTACCCTGACGCACATACTTATATATTATCGATTGAGGCAAGAGCGCGCAAATGAACCGCTTGTAATCTGATGTACTCTCTCTGTTTATTTTTTATTGTCGCTGGATAGTGTAAAATTGAACTATCAAAGAAAAACAGAGGGAGTAGTAACGAATCCAATGCTCCTAGCAACATGTGCACACAGGAAAGTGGAATGAGCAAAGAATGAAACTACAGCCAGAGCTAGTCAGCTAGCCTAGCCTACCGGGAAAGTCTGCTCAGCAGCGTCTCTCTATGGCTCGTCGCTGCTTTGCTTTTTTACATGCTGCGTCGGCTCGTCGCTGCTCTCGCATCGTCATATCGTCGTCTCTTCGTGCCTTGCAGTAGAATGACATGCAGTCGTTGCAGGCGATACCCATGGCTGTTGCAGGCCATGAGCGAAGGTTGCCAAGCAAGAGAAAAAGCTAAAAGCTAGCTGCAGCAGAGAGCAAGTGGATTGGACTGGAGTACTGGACTGGACTAGCCTGCCCTGCGGCGGGAGGCTGCAGAGGGCAGCCTCTCTCAGCCTCTGTGCAGCACTGCGCGAGATGGAATGGAACAATGGGTCACGCAGGCGCCGATACCAGCGACGCCGACGCGACGATCTTATGGCTCTGGTGTGCGTTGCTTCTGGCTCTGGCTTGCCTTTTACCTGCTTTTTTCCTTTTACACTGCTGTGCTATACTGCTATCCAAATGCTTCTTCATAAATTAGTAAAACCTTAAATAAATTTTAGTCCAAAAAATAAATAGAAACAAGACTGTAAATTAAAGATAGAGCCTATTATCACCCATAATTAATACTAAGCCTCAAACTACTACCAGCCATGGAATAGTATAGGTTCACCTAACGCGCAACCGACAAAGATCTTTGTCGTGGAGCAGTGGCGCCGGCACCGGTGACGCCAGCAACGTCATTTAATTTTCACCAAATATTATCTGTTTTTCTAGCACTCTTAAAAAAATACGACATCTATATCTTCACTCTTACCAGCAGAGTTAGCACTCTTAAAAAAATACGACATCTATATCTTCACTCTTACCAGCAGAGTTCGCTAGATGGTCTAGTCTTCATCGGTGTAATTAGTTCTATAATTAAACTATATTTAGTACTCGTAACTGTCATTCAAACATTACAGGTACTAAACTTTAGTTTGGTAAAAATAAACACACATTTAGAGAGGCTCTTGTATCATAACAAGTATATTGCATTTTTTGCATTAAAAACTGTACGTGGGATAGAGTACATTGCATACTTGCATTAACCTATCCAGTAGTGTTGTGCGCTAGCCAGCAACAGCCCAAATGGTAGAGGGCAAACAAATCCATCATTTTAGCAAACCTGACCAAACTTGTCATGCAACCATACAACAATCCCTTTGCTACCCATAGACTGGATAAAATAAGCAAAACCACCATACGCGCACCCTGCGCGGCCATGAATTGCCCACCAATGCAAGGATGACATACGACACCAATGAAACCATGAGGTGCAGGTAATTAAGACGCAAGATAACAGTAGAATATGCCACATAGAAGTCGCTACTGGTACCAAAAATGTAGAAATGTCTGGTATTCTAAGTACTAACAAGGCACAAAGCAGAGTAGTTTCCTACAGCCGGGAATGGCAGGATCTATTTGGCCGTTGTGACAAGAAACCAGACTACTCATCCTCCTGGCTGCGGAGCCTGGCGAGCTTGTTGGTGACCACAATGTCGAGCTGCGCGGCACGTTCAACAATCTCCTTGCGCTTCTTGGTTGAAACGTTGTGGGCGATCTCGGCACAGTAGGTTCTATGTGTGCAAGGTAAGGGTGCATTGCATCAGTAAAAAAACTTCAAGAGAAAATGGTTTACAAACACACACACGGGAAAAATCACAATCAGCTGACACAGGCAATGGCAAAAGAAAGGTTGGAAATGTAAATTGATACCTGTTGTGCATCATGAGCAACTCCAGCTCAGAGACATTGTGCACCACAAACTTCTTGAACTTGTTGGGGAGGTAGTGCCTGGTTGATTTGTCAGAGCCGTAACCAATGTTGGGCATCAAGGTGCATCCCTTGAACTTCCTCCTGACACGGGAGTCAATACCCTTTGGCCTGCGCCAGCTTGGCTGTACAAACAATAAACAGTCATAGTTAGTCCTCTAGAATATAGAATTATAGATAATGATATAGAGGGAGATAAACACAAAGATATGGGTTAAACATCCATAATATTGAGTCAAGAGATGATTGAAAGTAATTGTGAAACTAATCCAACATCCATAATGTTCTACCAGAAACTACAACATTTTCATTATTTGGCTAACCATCAGTAAAAGCGTATACAAACAAGGGTTACTAACATCAGTAACCTCTTAGTGCATTAAAAAATAGTACAATACAATCCATATAGTACACATAGCCAGTTTCAAAACTGAGTCCAAATTTAAAAACCATCACAATCAAAGAAAATATTAAAACTTCATTGTGATAAAAAAAATACAGAACTAGAAGCTAAGTAGCGAGAACAAAATTTTATCCAGTAGCGCAGCATTACCTAATTACAAAAATACTGAAGCTGCAATCTGAAACAAGATAACAGTACTAGTGTAATCAGCTAAAGATCAATTAGGTAATCTCTATATACCGCGCTATGATAACAAATAAACCATTGCAATCAGCATTAACTGACTGCTGCAATCTGAAACAAGATAACAGTACTAAGGTAATCAGCTAAAGATCAATTAGGTAATCTCTATATACCGCGCTCTGATAACAAATAAACCATTGCAATCTGAAACAAGATAACAGTACTAAGGTAATCAGCTAAAGATCAATTAGGTAATCTCTATATACTGCTGCAATCAAACAAATTTTTAAACAATACAGCTTTCGAAAGGTGCTGCTAAAAATTTCAGTTGATGCAATCATGGTTCTCTGTACTAGTTGATGACTGATGTACCCAACAGAACTAGAGGATAACAAAATTGTTGCAAAATAATGATAATTCATCATGCACGCCTTGAAAATCCTACGTTTGTTCTGTATTTCTACACACAATTAGATGCCTGCAAAAAATTACTCCGGTCCACAATTTCAAGCAAGTGAAGAATCCATTGCACAAGGCAAAAAACAATGTCGAAGCATGTATCAGAGCCAAAATAAACTTCTTGTGTAGATACAACCCTGGGAGCCAAAATACACTTTAATCCAAACAGAATGAGTGCGTATCTGTAGGTTATTTACGGTTTCAAGCAGTTAATCTAGAAAAAACAAATGTGTATCTTGCTGTCACAAAGCATCAACATGCCGTTCCAGATCTAGGTACGATTAAACCAGGCAGCTAAATAGAAATTTTATCAGGGAAGATCTATGTACAAATAAACCAGCATACGATTTTACAAGCATGGTTATGAAAATGACATTTAAGCGAAGTTAAACGGTAAAATGTATTTATGAGCTGGAGGATGTTTTGACCACATCGCGTAGAACATCCGTGAAACGCGTTTAAACATCTTTGGATGTTTAACTCGTGTTTCGGGCACTTTAGAGTGTAGGAACTCTCAACTCAAAGGCCCAACTCTGTGAGGCACATCAGCTCACAGGTCAAGCCGCTGGCCTCTAGCTCCATTTTCTCGCCTCTCATAGCGCCGCTGGCCTCCACAACCCACATCTCCACCAGGCAGGGTCTACTCCAGCTCCGCCATGAGCTGCACCTCCAGCGCCGCCCGCCTCCCTCCCCCAGCACCAACCCTCATCGCCCACCTCGGGCGCCTGCTGCCGCCCACCTCCCTACTCTAGCACCGCCACCAGAGTGCCTAGATGCATAGACCTATGTGATTGAACTTGATCAACTTCCTTTTATGCTATTTGTTTTGAGAATTGAACTAATGAGTATGAGCATATTTTATCATGGACTTTTGTAGTTTTATGTCAATGTCTGAAAAGACTTTTGAACGTTTAAAGGTTAAAAAGGCGGCTCCTAACATTTTATCGTTTTACTGCTTTAATAAGCATGTTCAGAAGGTAAAAAACCATAGGGATAAATTCTGTATCCATACATCAGGTGTTAAACTAAAGCAACTCAACAAAAGCGCTGCTCTGCAAAATAACGACTTCTATCAAGCGCACAGATCCGGCTGCGAAGAAGGCAGCACGAGGCACACACACACACACACACATACATTCCAGAGATGAGAAGAGGATGAAGCTTCAGACCTTAAGGCACTTATAGCGGTCGAGATGGGGCCTCTTGAACTGCTTGACCCGCTTCTTCACGATCTTCTTTGTCAGCAGCGGCACCGCCATCTCTGCTCCGTCACCGATCACAAACAGGCAACAGCGAACGCGGAGACGTGAGACGGGGAACAAGGAGCGAAGGAACGAGGAAAATAGAGGGAGACTTTCGCCGACGAGGAGGCGGCAGGAACCTTGGATCGGAGCGCGCCAAGAGGAAGGGTGGACGCGAGGCGGCGGAGGAGCGGGATTCGGGGTACCGGGCTAAAACCCTAGCGGACGAACTGCTGGGATGTGGACTGTTGTAACCGAGTCGGATGGCTGGATCGGAGTGGATGGGCTCCTATATTATTGGGCCTTAGTTTGATAAAATGACAAATATACAGAAAAGAAGAGAGTCAGTTGAGTCCTTGGGCTGGGTCTGCTTTAGATGGGCTTCTTTAGGTGGCTAAGCCAGGTCTGGCCCATATTGTGACGTCTCCTTACATTCTTGCTGCTTTTTATGGTGACTAGAACAGGAGGCGCCTATCAACAAAGCGTCAGCTATATTAGCGTATTAGAACATTTTTAATTTCTATCTCCGAGATTCCAAATATTACAATTTGTAGTGTTACACTGATGATGAATTGATAATGGCTAATGAGCAAACACCAGACAACTCTGTCGAAGCCTGATGCTGATGGTTCAATGTTTCAGTAACAGCACATGGCAAAAAAGAAAAGAAAAACTCTTTCTAGATTCCTAGCAGACAAAATTGTTGTCCTTGTTGAACATGGCCAGGTCTAACTCCTGCCAGTTGGTTCGCAGGGTGATGAAAAAGAGGACGTAATTCTGGCAGAGGAGGCTGCATATCTGCCCCATCCACAGCCCCTGGATGACACAGGCATGCATTGTTAATTTGGTACATTAACATTCATTAATTATTTGGTACATGAACATTCATTTATTCAGAATAGAACAGATCATGTACCTTGGTTTGGAAGGCGAGCGTGATCGCGAGCGGCAAGCCGATGACATACGCCACCAGGTTGGTCCACGCCGCCAGGTGCTACCACCCGCAGCCCCTGGCGACGCCGCAGAGCACCCTCTGCGTGGAGTCGAGCACGACGGAGCCGATGAGCAGCAGCGTCATGGAGGCGAAGGCGCTGACCACGGCCTCGCTGGTGGTGAAGAGGCACACCTAGAGGTCGTGGCCGAGGCCCAGGAGCAGCAGGAACGCCACCCCCAGCGTCACGGACAGCGCCAACGACACGGTGAGTGCCTTCCTGGCGTTAGCGATGTTCCGGACTCCCAGCTTGTTGGACACTGAAAGGGAATTAGGCTTACACCTATTTCCTAAATGATTTTGGTGGTTGAATTACCCAACACAAATAAATTGGACTAACTAGTTTGCTCTAGTGTATAAGTTATACAGGTGCCAAAGGTTCACACTTAGCCAATAAAAAGACCAAGAATTGGGTTCAATAAAAAGAGCAAGGGATAACCGAAGGCAGCCCTGGTCTGGCGCACCGGACTGTCCGGTGTGCCACCGGACAGTGTCCGGTGCACCAGGGGACTTCAAGCCAAACTTCGCGCCTTTGGGAATTTTTAGAGGCGCTTCGCTATAATTCACCGGATATGTCCGGTGCACATCGAACAGTGTCCGGTGCTCCAGAGGAAAGCGGCTCTGAACTCGCCAGCTTCGGATTTCCGCTCCGCTATAATTCACCAGACATGTCCGGTGCACACCAGACTGTCCGGTGAGCCAGCGGAGCAACGGATACTTCGCGCCAACTGTCGTCTGCAACGCATTTAATGCGCGCCAGCGCGCGCAGAGGAGCAGAGCACGCGCGGGTGGCACACCGGACAGTCTACAGGACTTGTCCGGTGCACCACCGGACAGCCAGACAGGCCTACAAGTCAGAGCTCCAACGGTCGGAACCCAACGGCCTGGTGACGTGGCTGGCGCACCGGACAGTGTCTGGTGGCACACCGGACTGTCCGGTGCGCCATGCGACAGCAGCCTCCATCAAACGGCTAGTTTGGTGGTTGGGGTTATAAATACCCCCAACCACCCCACATTCAAGTCATCCAAGTTTTCCACCTTCCAACTACTTACAAGAGCTCTAGCATTCAATTCTAGACACACTCAAGAGATCAAATTTGTCGGCGTTTCGAGACCGGGGGGTCCCTAAGCCGACGAGTGAATGTCGCCGCGTGCCCCAGCCCAGATGGGTCGAGCGCGAGGCCGAGCGCGAAGGGGGGAGAGTGAGGCGGCCGGAGACCGGCGTGAGAGAGGTGGGAATCCCGCGGCCTTCATGTTCGTCCCGCGCCCAGGTCGGGTGCGCTTGCAGTAGGGGGTTACAAGCGTCCACGCGGGAGAGGGAGCGAGCAGCCTCACGCGAGCGCCTGTCTCGTCCTCGTCCCCGCGCGGCCAACCCTCTCTAAGAGGGCCCTGGTCCTTCCTTTTATAGGCGTAAGGAGAGGATCTAGGTGTACAATGGGGGGTGTAGCAGAGTGCTACGTGTCTAGCGGAGGAGAGCTAGCGCCCTAAGTACATGCCGTCGTGGCAGCCGGAGAGATTTTGGCACCCAACCGGTGTGATGTCGTGGCCGTCGGAGGAGCGATGGAGCCCGGCGGAGGGACAGCTGTCGGAGCTGTTGAGTCCTTGCTGACGTCCTCCTGCTTCCGTAAGGGGGCTGAGAGCCGCCGTCGTCACAGAGTATGCGGGGCGCCATCCGCGAGCTAGATGGGACGCCGGTCTTGTTCCCCGTGGCCCGAGTCAGCTCGGGGTAGGGTGATGATGGCACCTCCTGTTGACGTGGCCGGTCTGCGCCCTAGATTGGGCGATGTGGAAGCTCCTCCGAAGTCGAGGTCGAGTCTGTCTTCCGTGGCCGACATCGAGTTCGAGCCCCTGGGTCGGGCGAGGCGGAGACCGTCGGCTGAGGCCAGGGCGGAGTCCGAGCCCTGGGGTCGGGCGAAGCGGAGTTCGTCGTCTTCTGGGGCTGAGCCCAAGTCCGAGCCCTGGGTCGGGCGGAGCGGAGTTCGTCGTCTTCTGGGGCTGAGCCCAAGTCCGAGCCCTGGGTCGGGCGGAGCGGAGTTCGTCGT
The DNA here is from genome assembly GCF_902167145.1 of Zea mays. Taxonomy (NCBI): domain Eukaryota; kingdom Viridiplantae; phylum Streptophyta; class Magnoliopsida; order Poales; family Poaceae; genus Zea; species Zea mays. The sequence goes on along the minus strand of NC_050096.1, from coordinate 196,244,760 downwards.
CTTCTGGGGCTGAGCCCGAGTCCGAGCCCTGGGTCGGGCGGAGCGGAGTTCGCCGTCTTCCGGGGCTTAGCCCGAGTCCGAGCCCTGGGTCGGGCGGAGCGGAGTTCGCCGTCTTCCGGGGCTTAGCCCGAGTCCGAGCCCTGGGTCGGGCGAAGCGGAGCTTCCTATGGTGCCTGTGGCCGGGCCTGACTACCTGTCAGTCTCACTCTGTCAAGTGGCACCGCAGTTGGAGCGGCGCAGGCGGCGCTGTCTTTCTGTCAGGCTGGTCAGTGGAGCGGCGAAGTGACGGCGGTCACTTCGGCTCTGCCGGCTGGGAGGCGCGCGTCAGGATAAAGGTGTCAGGCCACCTTTGCATTAAATGCTCCTGCAATTTGGTCGGTCGGCGCGGCGATTTGGTCAGGGTTGCTTCTTGGCGAAGACAGGGCCTCGGGCGAGCCGGAAATATGTTCGCCGCTGGAGGGGGGCCTCGGGCGAGACGGAAATCCTCCGGGGTCGGCTGCCCTTGTCCGAGGATAGGCTCGGGCGAGGCGTGATTGCGTCCTTCGAATGGACCGATCCCTGACTTAATCGCACCCATCAGGCCTTTGCAGCTTTATGCTGATGGGGGTTACCAGCTGAGAATTAGGAGCCTTGAGGGTACCCCTAATTATGGTCCCCGACAGTAGCCCCCGAGCCTCGAAGGGAGTGTTAGCACTCGCTTGGAGGCTTTCGTCGCACTTTTTTTGCAAGGGGACCAGCCTTTCTCGGTTGCGTTTTGTTCCGGTGGGTGCGTGCGAGCGCACCCGCCGGGTGTAGCCCACGAGGCCTCGGAGGAGTGGTTTCACTCCTCCGAGGTCTTAATGCCTCGCGTAATGCTTCGGCTGGTCTGGTCGTTCCCTCATGCGAGCTGGCCGTAGCCCGGGTGTACGGTCGGGTCCCAAGTTCTTGGGCTGGTATGTTGACGCTGTCAACGGTTCGGCCGGAGCCGGGTTTGCGAGAGCAGCCCCCGAGCCTCTGCACAGGGTGAGAGGGCGATCAGGGACAGACTCGACTTTTTTATATACGCCTCTGCGTCGCCTTTCCGCAAGGAGGAGAGGGGGAAAGCGCCATGTTGCCCTCGATGGGCGCCGAACATGGTGTCTCCAGTGAGTTGCAGGCGGGTAATCCGAGTGGACGTCCGTGCCCCGTTCGTTAGGGGTCGGCTAGGGGCCCAGAGGCACGCCCAAAAGTACCTGCGGGTGATCTGCCGGACCCGGTCCCCTGGCGACGGGGTCCGAGGGCTCGATGCCTCCCTCTGATGGGATTCCGTTACAAGATCGTTCCCGCTGGTCTCGGAAATGTCCTAGGGTACCTCGGGAGCGCAGCCCGAGCCTTGGTTATGTATCGAACGTACCCATGGTCATCCCTCGCTCTGTGTCTGAGGCGACTGTGAACCCTTCGGGGGCCAGCCTTCGAACCCCTGATCAGTAGCGGGCGCGGAGCCCGAGTAGCCTGAGGCGACCGTTGAACCCTTCCGAGGGGCCGGCCTTCGAACCTCTGACTAGTAGTGGGTGTAGGGCCCACGCGATCTGAGGCGGCTGTTGAACCCTTCCGAGGGGCCAGCCTTCGAACCTCTGATCAGTAGGGAGGCTCGGAGCCTGGTTCCTTCACGGGGAAGGATCCTTTTCGGGGTATCCCCCTTTTCCGGTCCCTGTTGCAAGAGAGAGAAAGAGGGAAAAGGAAAAGGATACGAAAATTGAACGACGCGGCGTACCTTTTTTGACGTGGTCATTATGGCGAAGGCGAAGCGTCGCCCGCTTCTCCTGCCAGAGGCGCCGCCTGTCCCGCCGCGGAGTTAATGCGACGGGGCGAGTGGTTGGCGGGGCGGCCGTTGCGCGTGCGCGAGCCGTTCGAGGAACGGAACGCGGGCGCGTTGTCTTCACGCCGTGAGAGAGGGTTCTCTCGCTGCCCCCGGATGGGACGTAGGCTTGGCTGGCGACGTGACCGCTGCTCCTGCCCGCCTGCCACCGCCATTACTGCCGGCCCATTTTGGCCGCATTGACCGTCGCGCCAGGCTGGCGCCACTGGGTCATGCTCTGGGTCGCCTCGAGTCGCGGTATCGGTTCCACAGTCGAGGAGGCGCGGTGGTGGCGCAAGTGGCGGTGTAGTTGCATGCACGAAGCACTCGGCGCGCTGGTTGTATGACGCGTGGGCCTGGGCCTCCATGCCGGGCGTGTTGGGAGTCGGAGAAGTGCGCCCACTTGGCGCGGTTGCATGCCGCCTGCATGGCTGCCCGCCCTTTCGCCCGCTGGTCTGGGCAAAAGTGGAGAGTCGCTTGTAACCGCTGGGCGGTTGTACGCACAGCGCGCGGTGGTTTGGCTTCTTCTGCTTTGAGCCGGCTTGCATGACGTGTGGGACCCAGCCCCCGCGCCGCAGGGGAAGACCTTGGAGCGTGTTGGAAAAGATTCAGCCCGCGACGACTGGGGACGCAAGTAGGGAGAGCCGCCTTTAAAAGGAGGGTGACCCCCCTTGGAAGGCGACCATGTCTTCGCGCTCCCTTATGCATCGTGTCTTTCCACCTTCCAAGCCCCAGGATGGGGGATACTCGCCGTCTTTCCGCCTCACCGTTGGAGGAACGCAACTCTGTGGGAGTTGGTACCTTTCAGCCATCGTTCGGCTTCAAGTATTTTCATCATGCAGCCTGGCTGCACCCCTCCGCCGGCGGTCACCCAAGACGGTGACCTCTAGTTTGATGGTGGGGGAAAGCGAGCCGGGCTGCGGCCTCTGCCCCTCCCTCAGCCTCAAGGATTTTCATCACCAGAGTTGGGGTCGGCCCCTGCGTGGGCGGCGGCCCGCTCCTTCCCTCAGTGATCGGGGGGAAGGGCGGTTGTTGTCCGTGGCACCGGCAGCTGCCGCGTGCCTGGCTCTTGGACGCGAGTGGCTTCGGAGCCGCTCTCGACGCCGGCTTCTGCCACGGCAGCTGGAAGAGGTTCTCCCGCCAGCGAGACAGCCAGGGCCGCCCACGGACCGACCTCCAACTCTACGGCCTTCTGCCCGTCCTTGCCTCACGAGTTTGGACATGGGCGGGGGCCTCCCGGCAGCAGCATCCGCCTTGAGGTCATCGCTGCCGCTGTTCGGCCCCCCGGAGCAGAAGTCGTCGTCGTCGCCGCTGCTGGAGCGGGCGACGGCGCGTCGTTCGTTAGTCTTCTGTTGCTCCGCAGCCCCCCCATCGAGTGGGGTTGTTCGTACTTGCGGAGGTGGAACCGGAGTTCCGTTTGTAAAGGCACTTTGAATGCCAGTGTTTTTGTTCATTGTGGCTGTCGGGGCCTGAACATGTATGTAATTTTGGCATGGAGCCGTGTTTTTCCTCATTTTCGAGCACTAAGACTCACCTGTTGGTTGTCTGAACCGCTTCACCAAGTGTGAGTCGCCCCGTGCAAAGGTGACGAGTGAGGTATCCGTATCCCGGAGGCGTAGGAGTCCCTCGGCTCGGTCGACCTTGTTGCCCGAGGCTTCTCTTGCTTAGTTAAAGGAACCCCTCGGCCGCCCTTCGATGAGCCGAGGCCAGGGGTAGCGGTGTCAGCGCGAACAGAGGCAGAGTTGGCTTGAAAAGAAGACCTGGCTGGCCGGAGCCTAGCCGGGTCGTCCGTTAGCGGGACTGACACCGGAATTGACCAGCCGAGGCCTCGGGTCGGGCTGAAGTCCTTGGAGGACAGCTGGCCGAGGCCCCGGGGTGATCGACCGAGCCGCCTGCTCGGACCGGATTCTCGGAGAAGACCCTGGCGGCGATGGCCCAGGCTTGGTGATGACGTCGTCCTTCAGAGTGGAGATCTTCGGACCGCGTCGCCGTCCGAGGCTAGGTCGGACCTCGCCGAAGGTGTTGTCGACGCCGAGGGTGCTGCTGCTCCCTTCAAGCGTCAGGATCTGAGCCTGCAGGATCGGATTGTCTTGTAGCGTGTGTTTCCTGCGGCCGCCGAGGCCAAAACACACCCTCGCCGTGTTGTAAAGCTACGTCTCTTTTCCTCTTGTTTCGAGTATCTGGACTTTTTTGTCGGTAACAGAAATGTTTGTGCGAGCGAGAGTTGCTTCTCGTGGAAGGTGATGAGTGAGGTATCCATATCCTGGAGGCGTAGGAGTCCCTCGGCTCGGTCGGCCTTGCCGCTTACGCGCACTCTTACCCGTCCATGGGGCTCTGTCACCGACGCAGTCGAGAAGGCTCGAAGAATCGCTTCGGCAGAAGAGCTTCCGAACGTGAAGACTTGTTCGGTCCGCGGAATCACTTATCCGAACATGAGTTACTTATCGCAGAAGGTGATGAGTGAGGTATCCGTATCCCGGAGGCGTAGGAGTCCCTCGGCTCGGTCAGCCTTGGCTGCTTACGTGTACCCCGTCGTTTTCAGGATCCACTTTCGAAGTAGTCAAAAAGCACGAAAGACACTCTGGCAGAAAAGATCTTTTTTCGAGGAAAATTTCGACGCAGAGGGGGTTCCCCCCTTTTTAGCCCCCGAGGGAGGGTCAGGCTTTGTCGAGGCGAGGCTGACCCTTCCTTGATGACTAAACTTTGTGTGGGAGCGAGGTATATGAACAACTTGAAAGCATCTTAAGGGTAGAAACGACGTAGCTGTTGGATGTTCCAAGCGTTGCTGTAGACCTCGCCTTAACTGTTGGCCAGCTTGTACGTTCCGGGTTTCAGAACTTTGGCGATGACGAACGGCCCCTCCCAGGGGGGCGTGAGCTTGTGCCGCCCTCGGGCGTCTTGTCGCAGCCGAAGCACGAGGTCGTCCACCTGGAGGTCTCGGGACCGGACCCCTCGGGCGTGGTAGCGTCGCAGGGACTGCTGGTACCGCGCCGAGTGTAGTAAGGCCCTGTCCCGAGCCTCCTTCGGCTGGTCCAACGAGTCCTCCCGACTAGCTTGGTTGCTTTGGTCGGTGTAGGCCCTCGTCCTCGGGGAGCCGTATTCCAGGTCTGTGGGCAAGACGGCCTCGACCCCGTAGACTAGGAAGAACGGCGTGAAGCCCGTGGCTCGGCTCGGTGTTGTCCTCAGACTCCAGACCACCGAGGGGAGTTCCTTCATCCATCGCTTGCCGAACTTGTTGAGGTCGTTGTAGATGCGAGGCTTGAGCCCTTGTAGAATCATGCTGTTGGCACGCTCTACTTGCCCATTTGACATGGGGTGAGCTACGGCGGCCCAGTCCACCCGGATGTGGTGATCCTCGCGGAAGTCCAGGAACTTTCTGCCGGTGAACTGGGTGCCGTTGTCGGTGATGATGGAGTTCGGGACCCCGAAACGATGGATGATGTTGGTGAAGAACGCCACCGCCTGTTCGGACCCGATGCTGTTTAGGGGTCGGACCTTGATCCACTTGGAGAATTTGTCGATGGCGACCAACAGGTGCGTGTAGCCCCCGGGTGCCTTCTGCAAGGGGCCGACGAGGTCCAGACCCCACACAACAAAGGGCCAGGTGATGGGTATCGTCTGCAGAGCCTGAGCGGGCAGGTGGGTCTGCCTTGCGTAGAACTGACACCCTTCGCAGGTGCGGACGATTCTAGTGGCGTCGGCCACCGCCGTCGGCCAGTAGAAGCCTTGTCGGAAAGCATTCCCGACGAGGGCTCGAGGTGCTGCGTGATGGCCGCAAGCCCCCGAGTGTATCTCTTGGAGGAGTTCCTGACCTTCGGTGATGGAAATGCATCGCTTGAGGATGCCTGAGGGGCTGCGGTGGTAGAGCTCCTTCCCATCTCCCAGCAAGACGAACGACTTGGCCCGCCGCGCAAGCCGCCGAGCTTTGGCTCGGTCGAGGGCTAGCTCTCCTAGGTGGAGATATTGCAGATACGGGGTCTGCTAGTTTTGATCAGGCGTGACCCCGCTTCGCTCCCCCTCGACGCGCGGCGTCTCGCCCTCGGGGGCCGAGGGTACCTTGGGCCGAACCGAGGGTGTCTCGGGCCGAGCCGAGGGTGCCTCGGGCCGAGCCGAGGGTGCCTCGGGCTGTGCCGAGGGTACTTCGGGCTGGGCCGAGGGCGCCTCAGGCTCGGGCGTGTCGTCGATCTTGACGGAGGGTTGATGCAGATCCCGGGAGAAGACGTCCGGGGGAACCGTTGTTCGTCCCGAGGCTATTTTAGCCAGCTCGTCCGCAGTCTCGTTGTAGCGCCTAGCGATGTGGTTGAGCTCGAGCCCGTAGAACTTGTCTTCCAGGCGCCGAACCTCATCGCAGTAGGCCTCCATCTTCGGGTCGCGACAGTGGGAGTTCTTCATGACTTGGTCGATGACGAGCTGCGAGTCACCACGAGCGTCGAGGCGTCGGACCCCTAGCTCGATGGCGATTCGGAATCCGTTGACCAGAGCCTCGTACTCAGCCACATTGTTGGACGCCGAGAAATGGAGGCGTAGCACATAGCGTAGGTGCTTCCCGAGGGGCGAGATGAAGAGTAGGCCTGCGCCGGCTCCTGTCTTCATCAGCGACCCGTCGAAGAACATGGTCCAGAGCTCCGGTTGGATCGGAGCTGTTGGTAGCGGGGTGTCGACCCATTCGACCATGAAGTCTGCCAAGACCTGGGACTTGATGGCCTTCCGAGGGGCGAACGAGATTGTCTCGCCCATGATTTCCACCGCCCACTTTGCAATCCTACCCGAGGCCTCCCGGCACTGGATGATCTCCCCCAGGGGGAAGGATGACACCACAGTTACCGGATGAGACTCGAAGTAGTGTCGCAACTTCCGCCGTGTCAGGATCACCGTGTAGAGCAGCTTTTGAACTTGTGGATAGCGGATCTTGGTTTCGGACAGTACCTCGCTGATGAAGTAGACTGGCCTCTGAACGGGCAATGCATGCCCCTCTTCTTTCCTCTCGACCACAATCGCGGCGCTAATGTAACACCCCAGGTGTTACCATGGCTAGAGCCCACCTTGATACTAAAGGCTATGATCACATGTGGAAGAACTTAAGGAGCAAAAGCATGAGGGCCTTGGAAAGCTAGATTTTAACCAAGGATTGTGAGTAACCAAAAGCATTACTCTAATCCTTGCACACTTACTACCTTGGATAAGAGGGGAGAAGAACCCTAGACCTCTCTTAAACCCTATCTCCCAAAACCCTAGATAAGAGGGAAAAGAGAGTGAACAAGTGTGCAAAACCATGAGTAATATTTACCCAAACCTTAAGTAACCTTATAACCAGCAATTAGGGGAAGGAAATATTGCAAAAAGACCCCTGGAGAAACCCCAAATCAAATCTCCAAGTGGAGAGAGAGCTAGAGCTCTCTATTTCTCTCTAAGTCAAAAACTACACCTACACTAAAGATCAGTTGTGTTCACCTCGAAGCTGGCATCAAATCCACCAATGTCCTATACCAAAAATGTGGCATACCACCCAAGGCACCCACTGGAAAAAGCTGAGCCCGAGACTTGGACGTTTGACATGCCTTGGCATGGTTTTTGTCGCGAGGTGGGCAGTGTGACACACCCGATTTGGCGACCAGAGATCTCCCTACCTAGGCCATATTTGCCATGGCAGCTCACGGATGAGAGACAGCCCTAGGTGCCAGGAAAAGACTCGCGCCGGATTTTTGCCAAGATTCGCACGTTTGCGACTTGGGTGAGCTGTGGAACACGGGCAGAATGAAAGCTCCACGTGTTCGACGCTGAAAGGGAATTAGGCTTACACCTAGTTCCTAAATAATTTTGGTGGTTGAATTGCCCAACACAAATAATTGGACTAAATAGTTTGCTCTAGTATATAAGTTATAAAGGTGCTAAAGGTTCACACTTAGCCAATAAAAAGACCAAGAGTTGGATTCAACAAAGGAGCAAAGAGGGAACCAAGGGCACCTCTGGTCTGGCGCACCGGACTGTCCGGTGTGCCACCGGACAGTGTCCGGTGCACCACCGGACATGTCCGGTGCACTAGAGGACTCCAACGCAAACTCGCCACCTTCGGGAATTTCTGGAGGCACTCGCGCTATAATTCACCGGACTGTCCGGTGTACACCGGACAGTGTCCGGTGCTCCAAGGGAGGTCGGCCTCAGGAACTCGCCAGCTTCGGGAAACTCCAACGGCTAGTCCGCTAAAATTCACCGGACATGTCCGGTGTGCACCGGACTGTCCGGTGCAACTCCGGAGCAACGACTATCTCCGCGCCAACGGCTACCTGCGGCGCATTAATTGCGCGCGCAGCGCGCGCAGAAGTCAAGCGTGCCCATACTGGCACACCGGACAAGGAACAGTGCATGTCCGGTGTGCACCGGACACCCAGGCGGGCCCACAAGTCAGAAGTTCCAACGGTCAGAATCCAACAGCAGTGATGACGTGGCGGGGGCACCGGACATGTCCGGTGTGCACCGGACTGTCCGGTGCACCATCGAACAGACAGCCTCCCAACGGCCACTTTTGGTGGTTGGGGCTATAAATACCCCAACCACCCCACCATTCATTGCATCCAAGTTTTCCACTTCCCAACTACTACAAGAGCTCTAGCATTCAATTCTAGACACACCAAAGAGATCAAATCCTCTCCAAATTCCACACAACGCCATAGTGACTAGAGAGAGTGATTTGCTTGTGTTCCTTCGAGCTCTTGCGCTTGGATTGCTTTCTTCTTTCTTGATTCTTTCATTGCGATCAAACTCACTTGTAATTGAGGCAAGAGACACCAAACTTGTGGTGGTCCTTGTGGGAACTTTGTGTTCCAAGTGATTGAGAAGAGAAAGCTCACTCGATCCGTGGGATCGTTTGAGAGAGGGAAGGGTTGAAAGAGACCCGGCCTTTGTGGCCACCTCAACGGGGAGTAGGTTTGCAAGAACCGAACCTCGGTAAAACAAATCCGCGTGTCACACTCTTCATTTGCTTGCGATTTGTTTTGCACCCTCTCTCGCGGACTCGTTTCTTTATTACTAACGCTAACCCGGCTTGTAGTTGTGTTTATATTTGTAAATTTCAGTTTCGCCCTATTCACCCCCCCTCTAGGCGACTATCAATTGGTATCAGAGCCCGGTGCTTCATTAGAGCCTAACCGCTCGAAGTGATGTCGGGAGATCACGCCAAGAAGGAGATGGAAACCGGCGAAAAGCCCACTACAAGCCACGAGAGCACTTCATCGGAAGAGTCCCGCACCAAGAGGAGGGAGAAAAAGAAGAGCTCCTCCAACAAAGGGAAGGAGAAGAAATCTTCTTCTCATCACAAAGAGAAGAAGGAAAAATCTTCTTCCCACAAGCCGCATCGGAGTGGGGACAAGCAAAAGAGGATGAGGAAAGTGGTCTACTACGAGACCGACACTTCATCAACATCGACCTCCGGCTCCGATACGCCCTCCGTAACTTCTAAACGCCAAGAGCGTAAGAAGTTTAGTAAGACCCCCCTACACTACCCTCGAATTTCTAAACATGCACCTTTACTTTCCGTCCCATTAGGCAAACCACCAACTTTTGATGGTGAAGATTATGCTAGGTGGAGTGATTTAATGCGATTTCATCTAACCTCACTCCACAAAAGTATATGGGATGTTGTTGAGTTTGGTGCACATGTACCATCCATAGGGGATAAGGATTATGATGAGGATGAGGTGGCCCAAATCGAGCACTTCAACTCTCAAGCGACAACGATACTCCTCGCCTCTTTAAGTAGAGAGGAGTATAACAAAGTGCAAGGGTTGAAGAGCGCCAAGGAGGTTTGGGATGTGCTCAAAACCGCGCACGAGGGAGATGAGCTCACCAAGATCACCAAGCGGGAAACGATCGAGGGGGAGCTCGGTCGGTTCTGGCTTCGCAAAGGGGAGGAGCCACAACACATGTACAACCGGCTCAAGACCTTGGTGAACCAAGTGCGCAACCTCGGGAGCGTAAAGTGGGATGACCATGAAGTGGTTAAGGTTATTCTAAGATCTCTTATTTTCCTTAACCCAACTCAAGTTCAATTAATTCGTGGTAATCCTAGATATACTAAAATGACCCCCGAGGAAGTAATCGGCCATTTTGTAAGTTTTGAGTGCATGATCGAAGGCTCGAGGAAGATCAACGAGCTTGATGATCCCTCCACATCCGAAGCTCAACCCGTCGCATTCAAGGCGACGGAGGACAAGAAGGAGGAGTCTACACCAAGTCGACAACCAATAGACACCTCCAAGCTCGACAATGAGGAAATGGCGCTCGTCATCAAGAGCTTCTGCCAAATCCTCAAGCAAAGGAGAGGGAAAGACTACAAGTCCCGCTCCAAGAAAGTTTGCTACAAGTGTGGTAAGCCCGGTCACTTTATTGCAAAATGTCCATTATCAAGTGATAGTGACAGGGGCGACGACAAGAAGGGGAGAAGGAAGGAAAAGAGAAGATACTACAAGAAGAAGGGCGGTGATGCCCATGTTTGTCGGGAGTGGGACTCCGACGAAAGCTCAAGCGACTCCTCCGACGACGAGGACGCCGCCAACATCGCCGTCACCAAAGGGCTTCTCTTCCCCAACGTCGGCCACAAGTGCCTCATGGCAAAGGACGACAAACGAAAGAAGGTTAAATCTAACTCCTCCACTAAATATGAATCTTCTAGTGATGATAATGCTAGTGATGAGGAGGATAATTTGCGTACCCTTTTTGCCAACCTCAACATGCAACAAAAGGAGAAACTTAATGAATTGATTAGTGCTATTCATGAAAAGGATGACCTTTTGGACACTCAAGAGGACTTCCTTATTAAAGAAAATAAGAAGCATGTTAAGGTTAAAAATGCTTATGCTCTAGAAATTGAGAAATGTCAAAAATTATCTAGTGAGCTAAGCACTTGCCATGAAACAATAGACAACCTTAGAAATGAAAATGCTAATTTGTTAGCTAAGGTTGATTCACATGTTTGTAATGTTTCAATTCCCAATCCTAGAGATAATAATGATGATTTGCTTGCTAGGATTAAAGAATTGAACATTTCTCTTGCTAGCCTTAGAGTAGAAAATGAAAATTTAATTGCTAAGGCTAAAGAACTAGATGTTTGCAATGTTACAATTTCCGATCTTAGAGATAATAATGATATCTTGCGTGCTAAGATCGTTGAACTTAATTCATGCAAACCCTCTACATCTAGTGTTGAGCATGTTTCTATTTGTAATAGATGTAAAGATGTTGATATTAATGCTATTCATGATCACATGGCTTTAATTAAACAACAAAATGATCATATAGCAATATTAGATGCTAAAATTGCCGAGCATAACTTAGAAAATGAAAAGTTTAAATTTGCTAGAAGTATGCTCTATAATGGGAGACGCCCGGGCATCAAGGATGGCATTGGCTTTCAAAAGGGAGACAATGTCAAACTTAGTGCCCCTCCTAAAAGATTGTCCAACTTTGTTAAGGGCAAGGCTCCCATGCCTCAGGATAACGAGGGTTACATTTTATACCCTGCCGGTTATCCCGAGGACAAAATTAGGAAAATTCATTCTAGGAAGTCTCACTCTGGTTCTAACCATGCTTTTATGTATAAGAGTGAGACATCTAGCTCTAGGCAACCAACCCGTGCTAAGTTGCCTAAGAAGAAAATTCCTAATGCATCAAATGAACATAGTCTTACATTTAAAACTTTTGATGCATCTTATGTGTTAACTAACAAATCCGGCAAAGTAGTTGCCAAATATGTTGGGGGTAAACACAAGGGGTCAAAGACTTGTGTTTGGGTACCCAAAGTTCTTGTGTCTAATGCCAAAGGACCCAAAACCATTTGGGTACCTAAAGTCAAGAACTAAACTTGTTTTGTAGGTTTATGCATCCGGGGGCTCAAGTTGGATCATCGACAGCGGGTGCACAAACCACATGACAGGGGAGAAGAAGATGTTCTCCTCCTATGAGAAAAACCAAGATCCCCAACAAGCTATCACATTCGGGGATGGAAATCAAGGTTTGGTCAAAGGTCTTGGTAAAATTGCTATATCTCCTGACCATTCTATTTCCAATGTTTTTCTTGTAGATTCATTAGATTACAATTTGCTTTCTGTATCTCAATTATGCAAAATGGGCTACAACTGTCTATTCACTGATATAGGTGTCACTGTCTTTAGAAGAAGTGATGATTCAATAGCATTTAAGGGTGTGTTAGAGGGTCAGCTATACTTAGTAGATTTTGATAGAGCTGAACTCGACACATGCTTAATTGCTAAGACTAACATGGGTTGGCTCTGGCACCGCCGACTAGCCCATGTTGGGATGAAGAATCTTCATAAGCTTCTAAAGGGAGAACACATTTTAGGACTAACCAATGTTCATTTTGAGAAAGACAGGATTTGTAGCGCATGCCAAGCAGGAAAGCAAGTTGGGGCCCATCATCCACACAAGAACATCATGACGACCGACAGACCACTAGAGCTCCTACACATGGACCTATTCGGACCGATTGCTTACATAAGCATCGGCGGGAGTAAGTACTGTCTAGTTATCGTGGATGATTATTCTCGCTTCACTTGGGTATTCTTTTTACAGGAAAAATCTCAAACCCAAGAGACCTTAAAGGGATTCTTGAGACGGGCTCAAAATGAGTTCGGCTTAAGGATCAAGAAAATAAGAAGCGACAACGGGACGGAGTTCAAGAATTCTCAAATCGAAGGCTTCCTTGAGGAGGAGGGCATCAAGCATGAGTTCTCTTCTCCCTACACGCCACAACAAAATGGTGTAGTGGAGAGGAAGAATAGAACTCTATTGGATATGGCAAGAACCATGCTTGATGAGTACAAGACATCGGATCGGTTTTGGGCCGAGGCGGTCAACACCGCTTGCTACGCCATCAACCGGTTGTATCTACACCGAATCCTCAAGAAGACATCATATGAACTCCTAACCGGTAAAAAGCCCAACATTTCATATTTTAGAGTCTTTGGTAGCAAATGCTTTATTCTTGTTAAAAGAGGTAGAAAATCTAAATTTGCTCCTAAGACTGTAGAAGGCTTTTTACTAGGATATGATTCAAACACAAGGGCATATAGAGTCTTTAACAAGTCCTCTGGACAAGTTGAAGTTTCTTGTGACGTTGTGTTTGATGAGACTAACGGCTCTCAAGTAGAGCAAGTTGATCTTGATGAGATAGGTATTGAAGAGGCTCCGTGCATCGCGCTAAGGAACATGTCCATTGGGGATGTGTGTCCTAAGGAATCCGAAGAGCCTCCAAATGCACAAGATCAACCATCCTCCTCCACGCAAGCATCTCCACCAACTCAAAATTAGGATGAAGCTCAAGATGATGAAGTAGAAGATCAAGCAAATGAGCTACCTCAAGATGACGACAATGATCAAGGGGGAGATGCAAATGAGGAAGACAAGGAGGATGAAGAACCAAGGCCGCCACACCCAAGAGTCCACCAAGCAATCCAACGAGATCACCCCGTCGACACCATCCTCGGCGATATTCACAAGGGGGTAACTACTAGATCTCGTATTGCACATTTTTGTGAACATTACTCGTTTGTCTCCTCTATTGAGCCACATAGGGTAGAGGAAGCACTACAAGATTCGGATTGGGTGGTGGCGATGCAAGAGGAGCTCAACAACTTTACTAGGAATGAGGTATGGCATTTAGTTCCACGTCCTAACCAAAATGTTGTAGGAACCAAATGGGTCTTCCGCAACAAGCAAGATGAGCATGGTGTGGTGACAAGGAACAAAGCTCGACTTGTGGCCAAGGGGTACTCTCAAGTCGAAGGTTTGGACTTCGGTGAAACCTATGCACCCGTAGCTAGGCTTGAGTCAATTCGCATATTATTAGCCTATGCTACTTACCATGGCTTTAAGCTTTATCAAATGGACGTGAAAAGTGCCTTCCTCAATGGACCAATCAAGGAAGAAGTCTATGTTGAGCAACCTCCCGGCTTTGAAGACAGTGAGTTTCCTAACCATGTCTATAAGCTCTCTAAGGCGCTTTATGGGCTCAAGCAAGCCCCAAGAGCATGGTATGAATGCCTTAGAGATTTTCTTATTGCAAATGGATTCAAAGTCGGAAAAGCCGATCCTACGCTCTTTACCAAAACTCTTAAAAATGACTTGTTTGTATGCCAAATCTATGTCGATGATATTATATTTGGGTCTACTAACGAGTCTACATGTGAAGAGTTTAGTAGGATCATGACAAAGAAATTCAAGATGTCTATGATGGGGGAGTTGAAGTATTTTCTAGGATTCCAAGTCAAGCAACTCCAAGAGGGCACCTTCATCAGCCAAACGAAGTACACTCAAGACATTCTAAACAAGTTTGGGATGAAGGATGCCAAGCCCATCAAGACACCCATGGGAACCAATGGGCATCTCGACCTCGACACGGGAGGTAAGTCCGTGGATCAAAAGGTATACCGGTCGATGATAGGTTCTTTACTCTATTTATGTGCATCTCGACCGGATATTATGCTTTCCGTATGCATGTGTGCAAGATTCCAAGCCGACCCTAAGGAAGCTCACCTTACGGCCGTAAAACGAATCTTGAGATATTTGGCTTATACTCCTAAGTTTGGGCTTTGGTATCCTAGGGGATCCACATTTGATTTGATTGGCTATTCGGATGCCGATTGGGCGGGGTGTAAAATCAATAGGAAGAGCACATCGGGGACTTGCCAGTTCTTGGGAAGATCCTTGGTGTCTTGGGCTTCAAAGAAGCAAAATTTGGTTGCTCTTTCCACCGCCGAAGCCGAGTACATTGCCGCAGGCCATTGTTGCGCGCAATTGCTTTGGATGAGGCAAACCCTGCGGGACTACGGTTACAAACTAACCAAAGTCCCTTTGCTATGTGATAATGAGAGTGCAATCAAAATGGCCGACAATCCCGTCGAGCATAGCCGCACTAAGCACATAGCCATTCGGTATCATTTTCTTAGGGATCACCAACAAAAGGGGGATATCGAGATTTCTTATATTAACACTAAAGATCAATTAGCCGATATCTTTACCAAGCCTCTTGATGAACAATCTTTTAACAAACTTAGGCATGAGCTCAAAATTCTTGATTCGCGCAATTTTTTTTGCTAGATTGCACACATAGCTCTTTCATATACCTTTGATCATGTCTCTTTTATGTGCTATGACTAATGTGTTTTCAAGTCTATTTCAAACCAAGTCATAGGTATATCGAAAGGGAATTGGAGTCTTCGGCAAAGACACAGGCTTCCACTACGTAACTCATACTTCGCCATCACTCCAAGCAACTCTCCATTCTTGGGGGAGAAAAAGCATAATCATCAAAGAAAAGGACTTCGTCTTTGGTGGAGAGAGTAAGAGCCCAAAGCAAAAGGACCGGACTTCGTCTTTGGTATAATCTTAACTCATTCATTTATGACCAAAGGGGAAGAAAGCACTTAAAGGGCTCTAATGATTCCGTTTTTGGCGATTCATGCCAAAGGGGGAGAAAGTAAGAGCCCAAAGCAAAAGGACCGCACCACCACCAATTTCAAAAACTTCGTGTTTTCAAAGAATTCTATCATTTGGTATCCTATTGTGTTCAAAAGGGAGAGAAAGTAGTATTTCAAAAATGATATATCAAAACCTTCTTGAACACTAAGAGGAAGATCTCATTTAGGGGGGAGTTTTGTTTAGTCAAAGGAAAAGCATTTGAAACAGGTGGAGAAAATTTCAAATCTTGAGAATGCTTTGCAAAATCTTACTCATTTACCTTTGACTATTTGCAAAAGAACTTTGAAAAGGATTTACAAAAGAAGTTTGCAAAAACAAAACATGTGGTGCAAGCGTGGTCCAAAATGTTAAATAAGATAGAAACAATCCATGCATATCTTGTAAGTATTACTATTGGCTCAATTCCAAGCAACCTTTACACTTACCTTATGCAAACTAGTTCAACTATGCACTTCTATATTTGCTTTGGTTTGTGTTGGCATCAATCACCAAAAAGGGGGAGATTGAAAGGGAATTAGGCTTACACCTAGTTCCTAAATAATTTTGGTGGTTGAATTGCCCAACACAAATAATTGGACTAAATAGTTTGCTCTAGTATATAAGTTATACAGGTGCTAAAGGTTCACACTTAGCCAATAAAAAGACCAAGAGTTGGATTCAACAAAGGAGCAAAGAGGGAACCAAGGGCACCTCTGGTCTGGCGCACCGGACAGTGTCCGGTGCACCAGAGGACTCCAACGCAAACTCGCCACCTTCGGGAATTTCTGGAGGCACTCGCGCTATAATTCACCGGACTGTCCGGTGTACACCGGACAGTGTCCGGTGCTCCAAGGGAGGTCGGCCTCAAGAACTCGCCAGCTTCGGGAAACTCCAACAGCTAGTCCGCTAAAATTCACCGGACATGTCCGGTGTGCACCGGACTGTCCGGTGCAACTCCGGAGCAACGACTATCTCCGCGCCAATGGCTACCTGCGGCGCATTAATTGCGCGCGCAGCGCGCGCAGAAGTCAGGCGTGCCCATACTGGCACACCGGACAAGGAACAGTGCATGTCCGGTGTGCACCGGACACCCAGGCGGGCCCACAAGTCAGAAGTTCCAACGGTCAGAATCCAACAGCATTGATGACGTGGCGGGGGCACCGGACATGTCCGGTGTGCACCGGACTGTCCGGTGCACCATCGAACAGACAGCCTCCCAACGACCACTTTTGGTGGTTGGGGCTATAAATACCCCAACCACCCCACCATTCATTGCATCCAAGTTTTCCACTTCCCAACTACTACAAGAGCTCTAGCATTCAATTCTAGACACACCAAAGAGATCAAATCCTCTCCAAATTCCACACAACGCCATAGTGACTAGAGAGAGTGATTTGCTTGTGTTCCTTCGAGCTCTTGCGCTTGGATTGCTTTCTTCTTTCTTGATTCTTTCATTGCGATCAAACTCACTTGTAATTGAGGCAAGAGACACCAAACTTGTGGTGGTCCTTGTGGGAACTTTGTGTTCCAAGTGATTGAGAAGAGAAAGCTCACTCGATCCGTGGGATCATTTGAGAGAGGGAAGGGTTGAAAGAGACCCGGCCTTTGTGGCCACCTCAACGGGGAGTAGGTTTGCAAGAACCGAACCTCGGTAAAACAAATCCGCGTGTCACATTCTTCATTTGCTTGCGATTTGTTTTGCACCCTCTCTCGCGGACTCGTTTCTTTATTACTAACGCTAACCCGACTTGTAGTTGTGTTTATATTTGTAAATTTCAGTTTCGCCCTATTCACCCCCCTCTAGGCGACTATCAGACGCGCTCTGTGTGCGCCAGAGCACGCCCGCGCGCGCCCCGCGTCGTGCCAACGGCCAGCCGGCGCCCTGTCCCACGCCCGCGCCTATAAAGCCCGCTCGAGCATCGGCTACACTCTTCCGCGCACGCTCAAGCCTCACCGGAGCTCAGTTCACCGTCGTTTGCCCGTGCGCGGCGTGTCCGCGGTCACCCGAGCCACTGCCGCCGTAGACCGGCCAGTCCAGCCTTCCCCAGCCCCATCCAACCCTCGGAGACGAGTGTGCACAACTCAGTGAAGCTCCCCGAGCGAGGAATCGAAGCCTGCTTCGCCGGAGAGGCCAGTCCACGGTCGCCGGAGCTCTCAACCCCGCCGGAGTGCGTGGACCGGGTAAATCACTGAGCTATTTCTCGATTCACTGCACAGATAGCCTATACGTCACCCCAGGAAGCTCACCGTGCCCTTGGATTGAACCAGATCGCCGTGGTTTGGCCGGTACACTCGCCGCCGACGAGAACACCCGCCTGCGCACGTGGACCGGGCGATTCCGGCCATCCCCGCCATCAAGCCGTACATCGCTGTGACCGCCAGAGCCTCCCCGAGCCAACCCTGCCCTTCGCCGGACCTATCTCGCCGCCGGTAAGCCGCGCCACCCTTTTATTTCCCGCGGGTACTGTTTACATTGGGGGAAGGACTGCGGGTGAGAGGAAGAGAAGGTCAGGGGGGCTTTTTGAACTGTCAGCGACTCAGGGGAATAGTGGCGCAAGGGTAGAACTGCGAAGGTTGATTTAGTTTTAACCCAAGGACCTCGGTGTAAACTGTTTTTCCAGGAAACTCTTATTAAATCTGTTTTTAAATTGAACAGAGACTTTAAAAATTCATAACTTCTATTTAGTTCATCCAAATTTGGTCAAACCAATTTTGTGAGGCTCTAAATAATGTAACCTACTTAAGAAAAATATAAAACCCCCTATGTACTATAGAAAACTTTAAAGCTCTGATTTAATTATAGTTTTAGCCAAAAGCTCAATAATAGAAAGAAAAATAGTTGTGCTATTTGACTAGGGTTAGAAAAATTTGGAGAAGTGTATATCTACCTACTGACCTGTTTAAAAATGTTAAACCTTTCTGTCCACCCCATTAAGTTAGTTTTTGCCCCTTATTTTACATTATGCTCAAGGTTAAGAAAAATAGAAAATGTGATTTAAATAATGAA
This sequence comes from Zea mays, assembly GCF_902167145.1. Lineage (NCBI taxonomy): Eukaryota > Viridiplantae > Streptophyta > Magnoliopsida > Poales > Poaceae > Zea > Zea mays. The sequence continues at coordinate 196,226,467 of NC_050096.1, read as the reverse complement.
CCAGAGGGCACCCCTATTTTTGTTAGGATACTTATTCAATGTAGTTCACTGAAAAAATATATCATACCCTATTTTAGTATAAAATAAGTAGGATACCTTTTATTTTAATAAAACAAGGGAAACTTAGAAAAACCCTACAAAAATAACCCCAAGGTGAAAACACCCCCACCCTTATAGCTAATATTTTGTTAATAAGAACTTAGAAAAAATATGAAATCTGCTGTTTGACATTTTTCAAATAACAATGTAATAGAAAGTGCCTTTTTGACATTAAACCTTAAGAAATTCATAACTAAATAACCACCCCTTAACCTTCTATGGTTTTTGGCACAGAAACCTATTATTACTGTTAGATGCCAACAAAAATAACCCTGAGGACAGACCCCACCTCTAATTAAGAGTTGTAGTACAAAGTGGCCCATTTACCCAATTTTTATTCTTTTTGTCTTAAGCTTAGCCTTTATTGGTGGAGCCTCAAATTCTTAAAATAGGCTAGAATAGCAAATGGCAACCCACTGTAATTTTTACAGAATTTTTGGAAAATAATAAACCACTGTCGTAGTTCAAACCTACACTAGAAACCATAAGTAGAAATTAAAGAAAGGAAAAGGATAATGGTAATTAATGTCATCCTAAAACCCTTGTAATTTGTCCACTGAAATATATAAAGACAATACAAATCCACTATGTTATCCTCAATGAAAACCTAAGCCTAAAAAGTAATAAGCCTAACCCACTAGAAGCCCCGCATGACTAAGAAACCCTAAGTTACTCCTTAACTTAGTTTTCTTTTTAGCATAATGTTATTTAATCCTACATAATCATGACATACATGTTCATTGCATTCGATAGACTGTAACCTTGCTGACGGAGAGTACGTCCTCGTGCCGGAGCAAGGAGCTGCTCAGGAGGTAGCCCCGGATCCAGCACCAGAGTCTGCACCAGAGGACCTGCCTGCCACTGCTTTGGAAGGCAAGCCCCAGTTTATGCATAACCATTATATATGCTATTTTACTGCACTTAATGATTGTAGGATTGATTGTGCACTTAGGTGTAGGAATTGTTTGAAACCCTAGTTGCATGATCTCAGGAATCCTTTTTGAGATGAATACTAGTATGATAGGTCGAGTAGCTGCTTTAATTAATTAGGATCTCGGTAGAAGACGAGTGATTTTTCTAGCACTCGCGCGAGATCAGGATTTGGTTGTACCACCTTCATACTATTATGATACTAGTGGTAGACAACAATCCATGGGGATTGGTTGTCTACGAGATGGGAAAATGGAATAAGGATTAACGTGCGGATACCTGTGTCAAGCGTTTGAACGTACTAAACACATACCGAGAAATATGGTAAATCGGTAAGCCTAGTACCTGAGTGAACCTGCCCGCAGACATATCCCTCACGCGACCTGAGACGAGGTCTCCCATTCCGGTTATGGTGGGTACAAGTGCGGTCACTGCACGACGGCGGTCGGGGTCAGTGAGGCATTGTACGCCAAGGCGGTGAGCCCTGATCTGTTGCCAGGGAATCGATGGGGACGGTTGATGTGTGTGGGGACGGAGTGCCCCTACATGTCATGTGTTTAGGTTTACCTTGCAAGGATAAAAACTCGATTCGAATCGTCTGCTTCTCGCAGCTAATGAGACTGCTTGATCCATTGTACTGCATTGAGTAACAAGTGGAAATATGAGGAGTTGATATAAGATGTTGATTGCTAATAATGCTTGCTACTATGTATGAGTAGATAGTACACTTTTAGCCTTAAGAGAGTCACACTTAAATTGACAAAGTTATAACTTGACTTAGAAACTCAGCTAGTGCTTTTGGCAACCAAACCCCACAGCCAAACAGCTGCATGTCTAGAGGTAGAGGAGTAGACTCCTCACACCGGATAAGTCTAGCTGAGTATTAGTATACTCAGCCTTGCTTGTGGCATAATTTTTCAGGTTCTCTGGAGGAAATGGTTGCTGGAGTGACTTGGTCGTCCATCTTGCCACCGGGTTGGACTGTCGAGTGGGACCCTGCCTCGGCTGAGGAGGAGCATGAGGAATGATGGGACAGGCTTCCCCATCTCTCTGTTTATTTATCGTTAGTTTTATTCCGCTGCACTTCGAACAATGATGACTACTTTTGCAAAACTCCGATGGTGATGTAATAATTTAATACTCCTTCACGTATGGTTTTATGCTTTATTGTATTTGCTCTGTGACTCGCCTTCGAGTGAGATTGTGGTACTTGATCCTGTCAGTGGCCGTGTCGGACTAGATCCGAGGGATTGACGGGTTATTCCCATTTAAGTGTGGTCTAGCCTCTGAGGCAGGGCTCAGGCACTTAACTTGGAATAATTCGGACAGTTCCGCCACAGCTGGTATCGGAGCTTGTACCACCACAGAGGAATCAATAAAATGTGAATACCATCATTTTTCCAAAATAAAACTTGATAGAAACAATGTTGGATAGATAGTAGGACGAGCAGGATAGAGCTAGGACGTGAAGCCTTAGGGTGATAGAAGGGTAGCTAGGTGGCTAAGTGATTAGGCCCTATAGGCCACCTTAAGGGATGGGAGTTTTTCCCTATCCCCTTATACTGGTGAGGTCGTTCAGGACGAGCATGCATGCATTTCTAAATTAAACAACTGGATAATTGAGTAAAGACTTCAAAGCAAGATAACAACCAACTAAGTCCCCAGTACCTTTTTATTTTTTTTCTAGAGGAAGGCTGAGTTTTATTTTTCTTGTTCTTTTTATAATTCTTTTCTTTTACTTACGCTTAACCGTGCACAGATGACTTCCCACGGATCCTCAGAGGACGGAAATGCACTATCCCACACTGACGGGCTTGCACGAGAGGGCTTTCCCCGCATTTTGTGGGAGGTACTTCAGGGGGCCGGATACACGACACCCCCTCAGTACGCGGTGCAGCAGTTCGAGAAGCACCGAGTGCCCCGCTGTAGGGTGAGGATGACCTTGGAGCCTCATCCCCTGCAGCCAGGCTGGCGCTCTTTGGACTCCGAGTCCTTCGGATACCGAGCGGAGGACACGATCGAGGCGATCGCTCTGCATGGATTGACCACTTTCTGCGGATTCCATCCTTTGGAGCTGGCTACCCACCCCATTGGCTTGTTCCCCGCCGAAAGGGAGGATGACCCAATGTGGAAGGATCGGGTGGAGCATGCCAAGGATATCTGGGCCATCTACCCAGGACAGACTGCGCACTTGACCGTACGGTGCATGAATGCTCTGTACCGTCTGCAAGTGATGCGCGGTGAGGCGATGTCCCATCTGATGGCATTGTTGGAGGCAACAAAGATTACCTTGGACAACAGGGAGGAGCTGGTGGTGGATTTGTCCACTGAAATGGTGGAGAAGGACTTGCAGGTGGAGCAGCTATCCACTGATATCCAAGAGTTGGAGGAATTGGTGGGCACCAGGGAGAACACCATCGAGGTTCTCGAGGATCAGCTCATTAACACCCAGCAGCAGCTTGCCGAGGCTAACGAGCACCTGGATATGCATCACCAGGAGATCCAGGACATGGAGGCCAATGAGGACGTCGACATCGAGGGAGGAGATGAGCCTGCCTCTAGTGTGGACACTGCTGGCTCAGGGAGACCACCTTCCCCCGAGTCGAGTGTTGCCTCGTTTGCTCACTAGGTGTCCAGGGTAGAGTTAGACGTTGGTGATGGTAGGACTCCTCGCAGCCAGCTTAGCTTTTGCACCCTTGGGGTACTAGGCTAGATAGAGTTGAGTCTTTTTGGGACAATTGATGTAACCGTGATAAACTCTCTTGGAAGCATGTTTGATGGATGCCATTATCAGTTTAAATTCGGAAGGAAAATTTTATGCCTGTTTAAAATCCTTTTGTTGAAGTTGGAGTCTATCATTTTGTTTTTGACTCTTTTCACCGTGATTAAATCTTGAACTTGGAGATATGGTGTTAAGTATATACGTGGTTTTTCAGATGGCCGGGAGGCAGCGTCGTGGCCAGAATGAGCGCGTTCCTCCACCGCCGCCACCGCCTCCCACTCTGCAGGAGCTGATGGCTCAGCAGAACGAGATCTTGAGGCAGCTAGCTCAGCGTCAGCCACCACCTCAGCACTATGGTGGTGGAGACCATCAGCGTCACCCCGCGGCAGCCACCTACCAGGAGTTCCTCAGCACCCAGCCTCCATTGTTCACCAGGGCAGAGGACCCACTTGATGCAGATGTGTGGTTGCGAGTGGTGGAATCCAAATTCCCACTACTCCATGGAGCTTGCCCAGAAGTCACCAAAGTCAGGTTCGCCACCCAGCAGCTTCGTGGACCCGCAAGGACTTGGTGGGACCATTTTCTTGCCATGCAGCCAGAGGATCGAGAGGTGGAATGGAGGGAGTTCAAGGCAGCTTTCAGGGGACACCACATACCAGCCGGGATTATGGACCGGAAGCTCAATGAGTTTTTGGCACTCACTCAGGGCAACAGGACAGTGTTGCGGTATGCCCAGGCTTTTAATGACTTGTGCCAGTATGCTGGATATCACACATACACGGATGAGAAGAAGAGAGACAGGTTCAGGAGGGGGCTCAGCACTAAGCTCCGTGACCGTCTCAACACCGTCAGGGCCAACAGTTACAATGAGTTGGTCAACATGGCTATCTCCCAGGAGGACTGCATTACAGCTCGACAGGCAGAGAAGAAGAGGAAGACCCCTGTGGCAGGACCTTCAGCTCAGCCACAACGCTTCAGGATTGTGTCCGACACTCAGAGCAGGGGACCCCAGCAGCAGCAAGGAAGATGGGTGATCCGACCACAGCAGCAGCAGCAGGCACCCAACCACACCCAGTTTCCAGCTTAGAGGAACAACCAGCAGCAGCAGCAGTACCGCCAGGCAAATGACAACATGTGTTTCACATGTGGCAACACCGGGCACTATGCCAAGAATTGCCCTAGGAACCAGCAGAGGCAGGGGTAGAATGTCAATCAGAACCAAGGCAAGAGACAGAGGGTGCAAGTGAGGCAAGGCAGGCTGAACTTCACCACCATAGCTGACATTCCCGAGGGAGCACCCGTCATGACTGGTATTTTTACAGTTTTGAATTATCTTGCTATTATTCTTTTTGATTCTGGTGCTTCGCATAGTTTTATCAGTGCCAAATTTAGTGCCAAGTGCCAATTACCTTTTCACCACACCAATGAAGGTATCACAATTTCAACACCAGGAGGCAGGGTTGCCACCTACCAAATCAACAAGAAATGTGCCTATAAAGTTTGGTAGTCTGATAATTAAAACCAACCTCCTCATTTTGGGTTTGGATAGTGTGGATATCATATTGGGAACTGACTGGTTGACCAAACATCAGGCTGTGATTGATATTGCAGCTAGGGCCATTGAGGTGCACTCACCAACTTGTGGTGAAACTACACTATATCTGCCTGACCAGGGTTGTACCCGTTCTTGTGCCTTCGTCATGATAGATTCCCCAGTGGAAAAGATCCCAATGGTCCGTGACTACCCGGATGTGTTTCCGGATGAGTTGCCAGGGATGCCACCTGATCGAGACATTGAGTTCGCAATCGAATTGCAACCCGGGACTGCTCCTATCTCCAAGAGACCCTATAGGATGCCTCCCGCGGAATTGGCAAAATTGAAGAAGCAATTGCAAGAGTTGTTGGACAAGGGGTTTATTCGCCCAAGTACTTCACCATGGGGATGTCCAGCATTATTTGTGAAGAAAAAGGATGAGAGTTTGAGAATGTGTGTTGACTACCGCCCTCTCAATGCGGTGACTATCAAGAACAAATACCCACTGCCCCGTATTGATGTTTTGTTTGATCAATTAGTGGGAGCCAAGGTATTTTCAAAGATAGACCTTCGCTCAGGTTACCATCAAATCAAGATCCGGGCCAGCGATATTCCCAAGACGGCTTTCTCTACCAGATATGGGCTGTATGAGTTTTTGGTGATGTCTTTTGGGCTGACCAATGCCCCGGCTTATTTTATGTACCTGATGAACTCAGTATTTATGCCAGAGTTAGACAAGTTCGTGGTCGTTTTCATTGATGATATTCTGGTTTATTCCAAGAATGAAGCCGAGCACACCAAACATTTGCATACTGTACTTCAGAGACTGCGTGACCATCAGTTGTACGCTAAGTTGTCTAAGTGCGAATTCTGGCTGAAGGAGATTAAATTCTTGGGTCACACAATTTCTCAGGATGGGATATCCGTTGATCCTGAAAAGGTGCAGGAGGTGATGGATTGGAAACCCCCGACTACAGTGAAGCAAATTCGGAGTTTTCTGGGTTTGGCAGGGTATTATCGACGATTTATTCCGGATTTCTCCAGGATTGCCAAACCAATGACTGAACTATTGAAGAAAGGAGTCAAGTATGATTGGAGCCAAAAGTGTGAAGATGCCTTTCATACTTTGAGGCAGCATTTGACAACAGCCCCAGTGCTGGCTCAACCTGACAACACCAAGCCATTTGAAGTTTATTGTGATGCTTCTGGTACTGGATTGGGATGTGTCTTGATGCAAGAAAACAGAGTCATTTCTTATGCTTCCCGAGCACTCAGGCCCCATGAGCAGAACTACCCTACACATGATCTGGAATTGGCAGCTGTGGTTCATGCTCTTAAGATATGGAGACACTATTTGATGGGAGCTCACTGTAACATCTACACTGATCACAAGAGTCTCAAATACATCTTCACCCAAGCAGATCTGAACATGAGGCAGAGGAGATGGTTGGAGTTAATCAAGGACTATGATTTGGAGGTGCACTACCATCCGGGCAAAGCAAATGTTGTGGCAGATGCCTTGAGCAGAAAAGCCCAGTGCAATTGTATAAGCATGGATACAAGAGTTACCACCCTGTGCGATGAGCTGTGCAAGCTGAACCTGGAAGTTGTTTCTTCAGGTGACTTAAGTTATATCTCGGTGGAACCCACATTGCAAGAACAAATAGTGAGGGCACAGATTGAGGATAAGGGTGTTCAGGTCATCAAAGACATGATCAAGCAAAAGGCAGAAAAATACAGGTGTTTCCGATAGGACAGCAAGGGAATCCTATGGTTTGGAGATCGATTAGTTGTTCCCAAGGACCCTGAGCTCAGAAAGAAGATACTAGATGAAGCGCACCTTTCCAAATTCTCCATGCACCCTGGTAGCAACAAGATGTACCATGATCTCAGATCTTTATATTGGTGGACCAGAATGAAGAGGGAAATTGCCAAGTACATATCCGAGTGTGACACCTGCCAGAGGATCAAGGCCAGTCACTTGAAGGCAGCAGGCCCTTTGCAACCCCTTCCCATACCATCTTGGAAATGGGAGGACATTTGCATGGATTTTACCGTAGGATTGCCCAATACCTCCAGGCACCATGATTCTATTTGGGTTATTGTGGACAGGTTGACCAAAACTGCTCACTTCTTGCCAGTGCACACCACCCACAAGACAGAGAAGTATGCAGAAATTTATGTTGATCAAATAGTGCGATTGCATGGTATTCCAAAGACCATTATATCTGACAGAGGAGCACTGTTTGTGGCACGCTTTTGGGAGAAGCTGCAAGAATCACTTGGGACCCAAGTAATCCGAAGCTCAGCGTACCATCCCCAAACAGATGGCCAGACAGAAAGGGTGAATCAGATTTTGGAAGACATGTTGCGAGCATGTGCACTACACTACGGGAAGGATTGGGACAAGTGTCTTTCTTTGGCAGAGTTTTCTTACAATAACAGCTATCAGTCCAGTCTGAAGATGGCACCTTTTGAAGCCTTATATGGGAGAAAGTGTAGGACCCCACTGAATTGGTCTCAAGCAGGAGAGAGGGAAATTTTTGGGCCAGACTTGGTACTTGAGGCAGAGGCAAAGGTCAGGGTTATTATCAAGAACTTAGAAGCTGCTCAGGCCAGGCAAAAGAGCTATCATGACAAGAGGCGGAAGCCCCTACAGTTTGAGGTGGGAGATCATGTTTATCTCAAGGTATCACCAGCCAAGGGTGTCTAGAGATTCGGGATCAAGGGCAAGTTAGCTCCCCGCTACATTGGGCCCTATGAGATCAAAGCAAGTTGTGGACCTGTAGCCTATCAATTGGAATTGCCATCTCACATGTTAGCAGTTCACAATGTGTTCCATGTATCTCAGCTGCGGAAATGTGTTCGCCTACCCACTGAAATACTGCCAGAACCAGACCTTGAGATAGAACCAGACTTATCCTACCAAGAGTACCCCGTCAAGGTATTAGATCAAAAGGAGAGATCAACTCGGGCAAGGTCGGTCAGAATGTATAAGGTTTAGTGGAGTCACCATTCAGCAGAAGAAGCTACATGGGAGACTGAGGATTTTCTACGCTCTCGCTTCCCCGACTTTCTACCCAAAGGAGTCGGTACGTAACCCCAAAACCCCACCCCACCTGCCCTTTGAATTCAATTATAAGAAAAACTTAGATAACAAGGATAGTCTAAGTTGTGGATTTAACTTAAGAAGGGCTTCCTTCTGAAGTTGCAAAGAGAATGACATTCGAAGAGCAGTTAATAAGAGAAACTTGAGTGTAAAGGAAGAATAACATCAACACATCTTCAAGCACCCTCCAAGGGCCTCTACCTAAAATCTCGGGACGAGATTCCTTTAAGGGGGGAGGGCTGTAACACCCCAGGTGTTACCATGGCTAGATCCCACCTTGATACTAAAGGCTATGATCACATGTGGAAGAACTTAAGGAGCAAAAGCATGAGGGCCTTGGAAAGCTAGATTTTAACCAAGGATTGTGAGTAACCAAAAGCATTACTCTAATCCTTGCACACTTACTACCTTGGATAAGAGGGGAGAAGAACCCTAGACCTCTCTTAAACCCTATCTCCCAAAACCCTAGATAAGAGGGAAAAGAGAGTGAACAAGTGTGCAAAACCATGAGTAATATTTACCCAAACCTTAAGTAACCTTATAACCAGCAATTAGGGGAAGCAAATATTGCAAAAAGACCCCTGGAGAAACCCCAAATCAAATCTCCAAGTGGAGAGAGAGCTAGAGCTCTCTATTTCTCTCTAAGTTAAAAACTACATCTACACTAAAGATCAGTTGTGTTCACCTCGAAGTTGGCATCAAATCCACCTATGTCCTATACCAAAAATGTGGCGTACCACCCAAGGCACCCACTGGAAAAAGCTCAGCCCGAGACTTGGATGTTTGACTTGCCTTGGCATGGTTTTTGTCGCGAGGTGGGCAGTGTGACACACCCGATTTGGCGACCAGAGATCTCCCTACCTAGGCCATATCTGCCATGGCAGCTCATGGATGAGAGACAGCCCTAGGTGCTAGGAAAAGACTCGCGCCGGATTTTTGCCAAGATTCGCACGTTTGCGACTTGGGTGAGCTGTGGAACACGGGCAGAATGAAAGCTCCACGTGTTCGACGCGCTCTGTGTGCGCCAGAGCACGCCCGCGCGCGCCCCGCGTCGCGCCAACGGCCAGCCGGCGCCCTGTCCCGCGCCCGCGCCTATAAAGCCCGCTCGAGCATCGGCTACACTCTTCCGCGCACGCTCAAGCCTCACCGGAGCTCAGTTCACCGTCGTTTGCCCGTGCGCGGCGTGTCCGCGGCCACCCGAGCCACTGCCGCCGTAGACCGGCCAGTCCAGCCTTCCCCAGCCCCATCCAACCCTCGGAGACGAGTGTGCACAACTCAGTGAAGCTCCCCGAGCGAGGAATCGAAGCCTGCTTCGCTGGAGAGGCCAGTCCACGGTCGCCGGAGCTCTCAACCCCGCAGGAGTGCGTGGACCGGGTAAATCACTGAGCCATTTCTCGATTCACTGCACAGATAGCCTATACGTCACCCCAGGAAGCTCATCGTGCCCTTGGATTGAACCAGATCGCCGTGGTTTGGCCGGTACACTCGCCGTTGACGAGAACACCCGCCTGCGCACGTGGACCGGGCGATTCCGGCCATCCCCGCCGTCAAGCCGTACATCGCTGTGACCGCCAGAGCCTCCCTGAGCCAACCCTGCCTTTCGCCGGACATATCTCGCCGCCGGTAAGCCGCGCCACCCTTTTCTTTCCCGCAGGTACTGTTTACATTGGGGGAAGGACTGCGGGTGAGAGGAAGAGAAGGTCAGGGGGGCTTTTTGAACTGTCAGCGACTCAGGGGAATAGTGGCGCAAGGGTAGAATTGCGAAGGTTGATTTAGTTTTAACCCAAGGACCTCGGTGTAAACTGTTTTTCCAGGAAACTCTTATTAAATCTGTTTTTAAATTGAACAGAGACTTTAAAAATTCATAACTTCTATTTAGTTCATCCAAATTTGGCCAAACCAATTTTGTCAGGCTCTAAATAATGTAACCTACTTAAGAAAAATATAAAACCCCCTATGTACTATAGAAAACTTTAAAGCTCTGATTTAATTATAGTTTTAGCCAAAAGCTCAATAATAGAAAGAAAAATAGTTGTGCTATTTGACTAGGGTTAGAAAAATTTGGAGAAGTGTATATCTACCTACTGACCTGTTTAAAAATGTTAAACCTTTCTGTCCACCCCATTAAGTTAGTTTTTGCCCCTTATTTTACATTATGCTCAAGGTTAAGAAAAATAGAAAATATGATTTAAATAATGAACCAGAGGGCACCCCTATTTTTGTTAGGATACTTATTCAATGTAGTTCACTGGAAAAATATATCATACCCTATTTTAGTATAAAATAAGTAGGATACCTTTTATTTTAATAAAACAAGGGAAACTTAGAAAAACCCTACAAAAATAACCCCAAGGTGAAAACACCCCCACCCTTGGGATAGCTAATATTTGAAATCTGCTGTTTGACATTTTTCAAATAACAATGTAATAGAAAGTGCCTTTTTGACATTAAACCTTAAGAAATTCATAACTAAATAACCACCCCTTATCCTTCTGTGGTTTTTGGCACAGAAACCTATTATTACTGTTAGATGCCAACAAAAATAACCCTGAGGACAGACCCCACCTCTAATTAAGAGTTGTAGTACAAAGCGGCCCATTTACCCAATTTTTATTCTTTTTGTCTTAAGCTTAGCCTTTATTGGTGGAGCCTCAAATTCTTAAAATAGGCTAGAATAGCAAATGGCAACCCACTATAATTTTTACAGAATTTTTGGAAAATATTAAACCACTGTCGTAGTTCAAACCTACACTAGAAACCATAAGTAGAAATTAAAGAAAGGAAAAGGATAATGGTAATTAATGTCATCCTAAAACCCTTGTAATTTGTCCACTGAAATATATAAAGACAATACAAATCCACTATGTTATCCTCAATAAAAACCTAAGCCTAAAAAGTAATAAGCCTAACCCACTAGAAGCCCCGCATGACTAAGAAACCCTAAGTTACTCCTTAACTTAGTTTTCTTTTTAGCATAATGTTATTTAATCCTGCATAATCATGACATACATGTTCATTGCATTCGATAGACTGTAACCTTGCTGACGGAGAGTACGTCCTCGTGCCGGAGCAAGGAGCTGCTCAGGAGGTAGCCCCGGATCCAGCACCAGAGTCTGCACCAGAGGACCTGCCTGCCACTGCTTTGGAAGGCAAGCCCCAGTTTATGCATAACCATTATATATGCTATTTTACTGCACTTAATGATTGTAGGATTGATTGTGCACTTAGGTGTAGGAATTGTTTGAAACCCTAGTTGCATGATCTCAGGAATCCTTTTTGAGATGAATACTAGTATGATAGGTCGAGTAGCTGCTTTAATTAATTAGGATCTCGGTAGAAGACGAGTGATTTTTCTAGCACTCGCGCGAGATCAGGATTTGGTTGTACCACCTTCATACTATTATGATACTAGTGGTAGACAACAATCCATGGGGATTGGTTGTCTACGAGATGGGAAAATGGAATAAGGATTAACGTGCGGATACCTGTGTCAAGCGTTTGAACGTACTAAACACATACCGAGAAATATGGTAAATCGGTAAGCCTAGTACCTGAGTGAACGTGCCCGCAGACATATCCCCTCACGCGACCTGAGACGAGGTCTCCCATTCCGGTTATGGTGGGTACAAGTGCGGTCACTGCACGACGGCAGTCGGGGTCAGTGAGGCATTGTACGCCAAGGCGGTGAGCCCTGATCTGTTGCCAGGGAATCGATAGGGACGGTTGATGTGTGTGGGGACGGAGTGCCCCTACATGTCGTGTGTTTAGGTTTACCTTGCAAGGATAAAAACTCGATTCGAATCGTCTGCTTCTCGCAGCTAATGAGACTGCTTGATCCATTGTACTGCATTGAGTAACAAGTGGAAATATGAGGAGTTGATATAAGATGTTGATTGCTAATAATGCTTGCTACTATGTATGAGTAGATAGTACACTTTTAGCCTTAAGAGAGTCACACTTAAATTGACAAAGTTAAAACTTGACTTAGAAACTCAGCTAGTGCTTTTGGCAACCAAACCCCACAGCCAAACAGCTGCATGTCTAGAGGTAGAGGAGTAGACTCCTCACACCGGGTAAGTCTAGCTGAGTATTAGTATACTCAGCCTTGCTTGTGGCATAATTTTACAGGTTCTCTGGAGGAAATGGTTGCTGGAGTGACTTGGCCGTCCATCTTGCCACCGGGTTGGACTGTCGAGTGGGACCCTGCCTCGGCTGAGGAGGAGCATGAGGAGTGATGGGACAGGCTTCCCCATCTCTCTGTTTATTTATCGTTAGTTTTATTCCGCTGCACTTCGAACAATGATGACTACTTTTGCAAAACTCCGATGGTGATGTAATAATTTAATACTCCTTCACGTATGGTTTTATGCTTTATTGTATTTGCTCTGTGACTCACCTTCGAGTGAGATTGTGGTACTTGATCCTGTCAGTGGCCGTGTCGGACTAGATCCGAGGGATTGATGGGTTATTCCCATTTAAGTGTGGTCTAGCCTCTGAGGCAGGGCTCAGGCACTTAACTTGGAATAATTCGGACAGTTCCGCCACAGCTAACCACCTGAGTGGTCGCGGCGACATAGACCAAGAGGGCTTCTCCGGCAGCTGGGGGCACCAAGATAGGCGCCTTCGTGAGGAGCGCCTTCAGGTTCCCGAGGGCTTCCTCGGCCTTAGGGGTCCAAGTGAAGCACTCGGCCTTCCTCAAGAGGCGGTACAGAGGTAGACCTCTTTCGCGGAGGCGTGAGATGAAGCGGCTCAGAGCCGCGAGACATCCCATGACCCTCTGTACGCCTTTCAAGTCCTTGATGGGCCCCATGCTGGTGATGGCTGCGATCTTCTCCGGGTTGGCTTCGATGCCCCGCTCGGAGACGATGAACCCCAAGAGCATGCCTTGGGGCACCCCGAAGACACACTTCTCGGGATTGAGCTTGACGCCTTTTGCCTTGAGACATCGGAATGTCACTTCAAGGTCGGAAAGGAGGTCGGAGGCTTTCCTCGTCTTGACTACGATGTCATCGACGTAGGCCTCGACCGTGTGGCCAATGTGTTCGCCGAACACATGGTTCATGCACCGCTGGTACGTCGCACCCGCATTCCTCAAACCGAAAGGCATGGTGACATAGCAGTACATGCCGAAGGGTGTGATGAAAGAAGTCGCGAGCTGGTCGGACTCTTTCATCCTGATTTGATGATACCCTGAGTAGGCATCGAGGAAAGACAGGGTTTCCACCCAGCAGTGGAATCCACGATTTGATCGATGCGAGGCAGAGGGTAGGGAACCTTCGGACATGCTTTGTTCAGACCAGTGTAGTCTACACACATCCGCCATTTCCCCCCTTTCTTTCTCACAAGCACAGGGTTGGCAAGCCATTCGGGATGGAATACCTCTTTGATGAACCCTGCCGCCATTAGCTTGTGGATCTCCTCGCCTATGGCTCTGCGCTTCTCCTCGTCGAATCGGCGCAGAGGCTGCTTGACGGGTCGGGCTCCGGCTCGGATGTCCAGCGAGTGCTCGGCGACATCCCTCGGTATGCCGGGCATGTCCGAGGGACTCCACGCGAAGACGTCGGCGTTCGCGCGGAGAAAGTCGACGAGCACTGCTTCCTATTTGGGATCGAGCTCAGAGCCGATCCGGATCTACTTGGAGGCGTCGCCGCTGGGGTCGAGGGGGACGACCTTAACCGTCTCCGCTGGCTCGAAGTTGCCGGCATGACGTTTCACGTCTGGCACCTCCTTAGAGAGGCTCTCCAGGTCGGCGATGAGGGCCTCAGACTCGGCGAGGGCCTCGGCGTACTCCACGCACTCCACATCGCATTCGAACGCGTGTTTGTACGTGGGGCCGACGGTGATGACCCCGTTGGGGTCCGGCATCTTGAGCTTTAGGTAGGTGTAGTTGGGGACGGCCATGAACTTCGCGTAGCATGGTCTTCCCAGCACCACGTGGTAGGTTCCTCCGAACCCGACCACCTCGAAAGTAAGGGTCTCCCTTCGGAAGTTGGAGGGTGTTCCGAAGCAGACGGGAAGGTCGAGTTGTCCGAGGGGCTGGACGCGCTTCCCGGGAATGATCCCATGGAAGGGCGCAGCGCCTGCCCGAATGGAGGACAGATCGACACGCAGGAGCCCGAGGGTCTCGGCGTAGATGATGTTGAGGCTGCTGCCTCCGTCCATGAGGACCTTGGTGAGCCTGACGTCGCCGATGGCGGGGTCGACGACGAGCGGGTATTTCCCCGGGCTCGGCACATGGTCGGGGTGGTCGGCTTGGTCGAAGGTGATGGGCTTGTCGGACCAGTCTAGATAGACTGGCGCCGCCACCTTCACCGAGAAGACCTCCCAGCGCTCTTGCTTACGGTGCCGAGCCGAGGCATTCGCCGCTTGCCCACCGTAGATCATGAAGCAGTCACGGACCTCGGGGAACTCTCCTGCCTGGTGATCTTCCTTCTTGTCATCGTTGCGGGCCCTGCCACCCTCCGCGGGTGGCCCGGCCCTGTGGAAGTGGCGCCGAAGCATGACGCACTCCTCAAGGGTGTGCTTGACGGGCCCCTAGTGATAGGGGCACGGCTCCTTGAGCATCTTGTCGAAGAGGTTGGCACCTCCGGGGGGTTTCCGAGGGTTCTTGTACTCGGCGGCGGCGACAAGGTCCGCGTCGGCGGCGTCGCGTTTCGCTTGCGACTTCTTCTTGCCCTTCTTCTTGGCACCGCGCTGAGTTGACGCCTTGGGGGCATCCTCCGATGGGCGGCCCTGGGGCTGCTTGTCCTTTCGGAAGATAGCCTCGACCGCCTCCTGGCCGGAGGCGAACTTGGTGGCGATGTCCATCAGCTCGCTCGCCCTAGTGGGGGTCTTGCGACCCAGCTTGCTCACCTGGTCGCGGCAGGTGGTGCCAGCGAGGAACGCGCCGATGACATCTGAGTCGGTGATGTTGGGCAGCTCGGTGCGCTGCTTCGAGAATCGCCGGATGTAATCCCGGAGAGACTCTCCCGGCTGCTGTCGGCAGCTTCGGAGGTCCTAGGAATTCCCGGGGCGCACGTACGTGCCCTGGAAATTGCCGGCGAAAGCTTGGACTAGGTCGTCCCAGTTGGAGATCTGCCACGGAGGCAGGTGCTCCAGCCAGGCGCGAGCGGTGTCGGAGAGGAACAGGGGGAGGTTGCGGATGATGAGGTTGTCATCGTCCGTTCCACCCAGCTGGCAGGCCAGACGGTAGTCCGCGAGCCACAGTTCCGGTCTCGTCTCCCCCGAGTACTTCGTGATAGTAGTCAGGGGTCGGAACCGGGTCGGGAACGGCGCCCGTCGTATGGCCCGGCTGAAGGCCTGTGGACCGGGTGGCTTGGGCGAGGGACTCCGATCCTCCCCGCTGTCGTAGCGTCCCCCACGCCTGGGGTGGTAGCCTCGGCGCACCCTCTCGTCGAGGTGGGCCCGACGATCGCGGTGATGGTGCTCGTTGCCGTGGCGACCCGGGGCCGCAAGCGCTGTGTTGCGCGTGCGCCCGGTGTAGACCGAGGCTTCCCGCATGAATCGGGAAGTCGCGGCATGAGGTTCCGAGGGGTACCCCTGCCTTCGGGAGGCAGAGCTCTCGGCCCGTCGGACCGCGGCGCCTTCTAAGAGATTCTTGAGCTCTCCCTGGATTCGCCGCCCCTCGGTAGTTGATGGCTCCGGCATCACGCGGAGGAGCATTGCTGCTGCAGCCAGGTTCTGGCCGACCCCACTAGATGCGGGTGGTGGCCTGACCCTGACGTCGTCGGTGATGCGGTGCTGGAAGCCCTGGGGTAGATGACGTATTTCTCCGGCCGGAGGTTGGCCCGCCCATGCCTGCCCGACGTCCCGGCAGATCGGCTCAAGCGCTCCTGCTCCCTCGTCGAGCCTGGCCTGCACCCCGCGGATTTGCTCGAGCTGTGGGTCATGGCCCCCCACCTGAACGGGGACCACAACTAGCTCCCGTGGGATGTCAACGCGAGGCACCGGCCTAGGGAGATCACCGTCCTCCGGCATGCCGAGACGGTTGCCTTCGGAGGGACCCCCTAGATCGACGTGGAAGCATTCGCGACTTGGGCCGCAGTCCTCGTCGCCGAGGCTACGACTACCGTCGGAACAGTCGGAAAGGCAGTAGTCGCATGCGGTCATGAAGTCCCGCATGGCACTGGGGTTGCCAAGTCCAGAGAAATCCCAGCAGAAGCTGGGCTCGTCGTCTTCCTCGGACCCAGAGGGCCCGTAGGTCGAGACGTCCGTCAGCCGGTCCCAAGGTGACCGCATACGAAACCCCAGAGGGTTTGGACTCGCCTCTACGAGAGCGCCCGCCAAAGTGAAGTCGCTAGGCGGGTTGAGGCTGAATCCAAATGACGTGGGATGGGAATCGATCGGTACCTCTTGGTCGACGGGCGGTGATGAAGTCACGTCAGGAACTGACTGCACCGTCGTCTCAGGTACGAGGGTGACATCCAGCAAGCCTTTCGTGAGCGCGCTGGCGTCGTCCGTTTGCTCGGAGTTGGCGTGTCGCGGGGAGACGGCGCTCGCCTTCGTCTCAAACGCGAGGTCGATGCCCGACGCGCCCCCCGTTGGGGCGCTGGGGCCGTCGACTCGCTCGACAGTCGACGAGGCGCTGCCTTCCGCTTGGCCTTGGTTGCCCCGCCTCCTCCTCCGTTGGCGGGGGAGAGGACGGGGCGAGCTCGAATGTTGTTCTTCCACCACGCGGGGAAGATGTCGTCGATTCCGCCGCCGGCGGGCGGACTGTCGGCCGCCATTGCCGCTGTCGCCCGGCGGTGGAATGAGTATCATGTCGTAGCTGCCGTCGAGGGACACGAACTCAAGACTCCCGAAACGGAGCACCGTTCCGGGTTGGAGAGGTTGCTGGAGACTGCCCATCTGGAGCTTGACGGGAAGCTGTTCGTCAACACGCAGCAGGCCCCTACCTGGCGCGCCAACTGTCGGCGTTTCGAGACCGGGGGGTCCCTAAGCCGACGAGTGAATGTCGCCGCGTGCCCCAGCCCAGATGGGTCGAGCGCGAGGCCGAGCGTGAAGCGGGGAGAGTGAGGCGGCCGGAGACCGGCGTGAGAGAGGTGGGAATCCCGCGGCCTTCGTGTTCGTCCCGCGCCCAGGTCGGGTGCGCTTGCAGTAGGGGGTTACAAGCGTCCACGCGGGAGAGGGAGCGAGCGGCCTCACGCGAGCGCCTGTCTCGTCCTCGTCCCCGCGCGGCCAACCCTCTCTAAGAGGGCCCTGGTCCTTCCTTTTATAGGCGTAAGGAGAGGATCTCTAGGTGTACAATGGGGGTGTAGCAGAGTGCTACGTGTCTAGCAGAGGAGAGCTAGCGCCCTAAGTACATGCCGTCGTGGCAGCCGGAGAGATTTTGGCACCCAGCCGGTGTGATGTCGTGGCCGTCGGAGGAGCGATGGAGCCCGGCGGAGGGAGAGCTGTCGGAGCTGTTGAGTCCTTGCTGACGTCCTCCTGCTTCCGTAAGGGGGCTGAGAGCCGCCGTCGTCACAGAGTATGCGGGGCGCCATCATTGCCTATCTGGCGGAGCGAGCCAGATGGGACGCCGGTCTTGTTCCCCGTGGCCCGAGTCAGCTTGGGGTAGGGTGATGATGGCGCCTCCTGTTGACGTGGCCGGTCTGCGCCCTAGGTTGGGCGATGTGGAAGCTCCTCTGAAGCCGAGGTCGAGTCTGTCTTCCGTGGCCGAGGTCGAGTCCGAGCCCCTGGGTCGGGCGAGGCGGAGACCGTCGGCTGAGGCCAGGGCGGAGTCCGAGCCCTGGGGTCGGGCGAAGCAGAGTTCGTCGTCTTCTGGGGCTGAGCCCAAGTCCGAGCCCTGGGTCGGGTGGATCGGAGTTCGTCGTCTTCTGGGGCTGAGCCCAAGTCCGAGCCCTGGGTCGGGCGGAGCGGAGTTCGTCGTCTTCTGGGGCTGAGCCCGAGTCCGAGCCCTGGGTCGGGCGGAGCGGAGTTCGCCGTCTTTCGGGGCTTAGCCCGAGTCCGAGCCCTGGGTCGGGCGGAGCGGAGTTCGCCGTCTTCCGGGGCTTAGCCCGAGTCCGAGCCCTGGGTCGGGTGGAGCGGAGTTCGCCGTCTTCCGGGGCTTAGCCCGAGTCCGAGCCCTGGGTCGGGTGAAGCGGAGCTTCCTATGGTGCCTGCGGCCGGGCCTGACTACCTGTCAGCCTCACTCTGTCAACTGGCACCGCAGTCGGAGCGGCACAGGCGGCGCTGTCTTTCTGTCAGGCCGGTCAGTGGAGCGGCGAAGTGACGGCGGTCACTTCGGCTCTGCCGGCTGGGAGGCGCGCGTAAGGATAAAGGTGTCAGGCCACCTTTGCATTAAATGCTCCTGCAATTTGGTCGGTCGGCGCGGCGATTTGGTCAGGGTTGCTTCTTGGCGAAGACAGGGCCTCGGGCGAGCCGGAAATATGTTCGCCGCTAAAGGGGGGCCTCGGGCGAGACGGAAATCCTCCGGGGTCGGCTGCCCTTGTCCGAGGCTAGGCTCGGGCGAGGCGTGATCGCGTCCTTCGAATGGACCGATCCCTGACTTAATCGCACCCATCAGGCCTTTGTAGCTTTATGCTGATGGGGGTTACCAGCTGAAAATTAGGAGCCTTGAGGGTACCCCTAATTATGGTCCCCGACAAAATCCTCTCCCAATTCCACACAAAGCTTTAGTGACTAGTGAGAGAGATTTGTTGTGTTCTTTTGAGCTCTTGCGCTTGGATTGCTTCTTTTCTTTCTCAATCTTTTTCTTGAAATCAAACTCACTTGTAATTGAGACAAGAGACACCAATTGTGTGGTGGTCCTTGCGGGAACTTTGTGTTCCAATTGTTTGAGAAGAAGAAGCTCACTCGGTCGAGGGACCGTTTGAGAGAGGGAAAGGGTTGAAAGAGACCCGGTCTTTGTGACCACCTCAACGGGGAGTAGGTTTGCAAGAACCGAACCTCGGTAAAACAAATCCGCGTGTCACACTCTTTATTCGCTTGCGATTTGTTTTGCACCCTCTCTCTCGAACTCGATTATATTTCTAACGCTAACCCGGCTTGTAGTTGTGATTAATTTTATAAATTTCAGTTTCGCCCTATTCACCCCCCTCTAGGCGACTTTCAATTGGTATCAGAGCCCGGTGCTTCATTAGAGCCTAACCGCTCGAAGTGATGTCGGGAGATCACGCCAAGAGGGAGATGGAGACCGGCGACAAGCCCATCGGCGACAAGCCCACTACAAGTCAAGGGAAGGCTTCATCGGAAGAGTCCTGCAACAAAAAGAAAGGGAAGGAAAAGAAATCCTCTTCCCACAAGTCGCATCGGAGTGGCGACAAGAAAAAGAAGATGAGGAAGGTGGTCTACTACGAGACCGATACTTCATCACCTTCCACCTCCGGCTCCGACACGCCCTCCATAACTTCTAAGCGCCATGAGCGCAAGAAGTTTAGTAAGATCCCCTTACACTACCCTCGCATTTCTAGACATGCTCCATTACTTTCCGTTCCATTAGGCAAACTGCCAACCTTTGACGGTGAAGATTATGCTAGGTGGAGTGATTTAATGAAATTTCATCTAACCTCACTCCACAAAAGTATATGTAATGTTGTTGAGTTTGGAGCACAGGTACCATCCGTAGGGGATGATGATTACGATGAGGACGAGGTGGCCCAAATCGAGCACTTCAACTCCCAATCCACAACCATACTCCTCGCCTCTCTAAGTAGGGAGGAGTACAACAAGGTGCAAGGATTAAAGAGCGCCAAGGAAGTTTGGGACGTGCTTAAGACCGCGCACGAGGGTGATGAACTAACCAAGATCACCAAGCGGGAAACAATCGAAGGGGAGCTCGGTCGCTTCCGTCTTCGCCAAGGGGAGGAGCCACAAGACATGTACAACCGGCTCAAAACCTTGGTGAATTAAGTGCGCAACCTCGGGAGCAAAAAATGGGATGACCACGAGGTGGTTAAGGTTATTCTAAGATCACTTATTTTCCTTAACCCTACTCAAGTACAATTAATTCATGGCAATCCTAGATATACACTAATGACTCCCGAGGAAGTAATCGGGAATTTTGTGAGCTTTGAGTTTATGATCAAAGGCTCAAGGAAGATCAACGAGCTTGACGGCCCCTCCACGTCCGAAGCACAACCGGTCGCATTTAAGGTGACGGAGGAGAAGAAGGAGGAGTCTACACCAAGTAGAACACCCATCAACGCCTCCAAGCTCGACAACGAGGAAATGATGCTTGTCATCAAAAGCTTCCACCAAATCCTCAAGCAAAGGAGGGGGAAAGATTACAAGCCCCGCTCTAAGAAGGTTTGCTACAAGTGTGGTAAGCCCGGTCACTTTATAGCAAAATGTCCTATTTCTAGTGACAGTGACAGGGGCGACGACAAGAAGGGGAGATGAAAGAAGAAGAAGAAATACTACAAGAAGAAGGGTGGCGACGCCCATGTATGCCGCGAGTGGGACTCGGATGAGAGCTCCTCCGACTCCTCCTCCGACGAGGACGCCGCCAACATCGCCATCAACAAGGGCCTTCTCTTCCCCAACGTCGGCTACAAGTGCCTCATGGCAAAGGACGGCAAAAAGAAGAAGGTTAAATCCAAATCCTCCACTAGATATGAGTCCTCTAGCGATGATAATGCTAGTGATGAGGAAGATAATTTACGTACTCTTTTTGCTAACCTCAACATGTAACAAAATGAAAAACTAAATGAACTAATTAGTGCTATCCATGAAAAGGAAGATCTCTTGGACTCCCAAGAGGACTTCCTTATTAAAGAAAACAAAAAACATGATAAGGTTAAGAATGCTTACGCTCTAGAAGTAGAAAAATGTGAAAAACTATCTAGTGAGCTAAGCACATGCCATGAGACTATTGACAACCTTAGAAATGAAAATGCTAATTTGTTAGCTAAGGTTGATTCAAATGCTTGTAATGTTTCAATTCCCAATCTTAGAAATGATAATGTTTATTTGCTTGCTAAGATTGAAGAATTAAACATTTCTCTTGCTAGCCTTAGAATAGAAAATGGAAAATTGCTTGCTAAGGCTAAAGAACTAGATGTTTGCAATGTTACAATTTCCGATCTTAGAGATAAAAATGATATATTGCATGCTAAGATTGTTGAACTTAATTCTTGCAAACCCTCTACATCTACCGTTGAACATACTAATATTTGCACTAGATGTAGAGATGTTAACATCGATGCTATTCATGATCACATGGCTTTGATTAAACAACAAAATGATCATATAGCAAAATTAGATGCTAAAATTGCCGAGCATGACTTAGAAAACGAAAAGTTTAAATTTGCTAGAAGCATGCTTTATAGAGGGAGACGCCCTGGCATTAAGGATGACATTGGTTTCCAATAGGGAGGCAATGTCAAACTTAATGCCCCTCCTAAGAAATTGTCCAACTTTGTTAAGGGCAAGGCTCCCATGCCTCAAGATAACGAGGGTTACATTTTGTATCTTGTCGGTTATCCAGAGAGCAAACTTAGGAGAACTCACTCTAGGAAGTCTCACTCTGGCCCTAACCATGCTTTTATGTATAAGGGTAAGACATCTAGTTCTAGGCAACCAACCCGTGCTAAGTTACCTAAGAAAACTCCTAGTGCATCAAATGATCATGACATTTCATTTAAAACTTTTGATGCATCTTATGTTTTAACTAACAAATCCGGCAAGGTAGTTGCCAAGTATGTTGGGGGCAAGCACAAGGGGTCAAAGACTTGTGTTTGGGTACCCAAAGTTCTTGTGTCTAATGCTAAAGGACCCAAAACCATTTGGGTACCTAAAGTCAAGAACTAAACATGTTTTGTAGGTTTATGCATCTGGGGGCTCAAGTTGGGTAATCGACAGCGGGTGCACAAACCACATGACAGGGGAGAAGAAGATGTTCTCCTCCTACGAGAAAAACCAAGATCCCCAACGAGCTATCACATTCGGGGATGGAAATCAAGGTTTGGTCAAAGGATTGGGTAAAATTGCTATATCTCCTGACCATTCTATTTCCAATGTTTTTCTTGTAGATTCATTAGATTACAATTTGCTTTCTGTTTCTCAATTATGCAAAATGGGCTACAACTGTCTATTTACTAATGTAGGTGTCACTGTCTTTAGAAGAAGTGATGATTCAATAGCATTTAAGGGAGTTTTAGAGGGTCAGCTATACTTAGTGAATTTTGATAGAGCTGAACTCGACACTTGCTTAATTGCTAAGACTAACATGGGTTGGCTCTGGCACCACCGTCTAGCCCATGTTGGGATGAAGAATCTTCATAAGCTTCTAAAGAGAGAGCACATTTTAGGATTAACAAATGTTCTTTTTGAGAAAGACAGGATTTGTAGCGCGTGCCAAGCAGGGAAGCAAGTTGGTGCTCACCATCCACACAAGAACATCATGACGACCGACATGCCACTGGAGCTCCTACACATGGATCTATTCGACCCGATCGCTTACATAAGCATCGGCGAGAGTAAGTACTGTCTAGTTATTGTGGATGATTATTCTCGCTTCACTTGGGTATTCTTTTTGCAGGAAAAATATCATACCCAAGAGAAAGGGATTCTTGAGACGGGCTCAAAATGAGTTCGGATTAAGGATCATGAAAATTAGAAGCGATAACGGGACGGAGTTCAAGAACTCTCAAATTGAAGGCTTCCTTGAGGAGGAGGGCATCAAGCATGAGTTCTCTTCTCCCTACACGCCACAACAAAATGGTGTAGTGGAGAGGAAGAATAGAACTCTATTAGACATAGAAAGAACCATGCTTGATGAGCACAAGACTTCGGATCGGTTTTGGGCCGAGGCGGTCAACACCGCCTGCTACGCCATCAACCGGTTGTATCTACACCGAATCCTCAAGAAGACATCATATGAACTCCTTACCGGTAAAAAGCCCAACATTTCATATTTTAGAGTCTTTGATAGCAAATGCTTTATTCTTGTTAAAAGAGGAAGAAAATCTAAATTTGCTCCTAAGACTGTAGAAGGTTTTTTACTAGGATATGATTCAAACACAAGGGCATATAGAGTCTTTAACAAGTCCTCTGGTCAAGTTGAAGTTTCTTGTGACGTTGTGTTTGATGAGACTAACGGCTCTCAAGTAGAGCAAGTTGATCTTGATGAGATAGGTGATGAAGAGGCTTCGTGCATCGCGCTAAGGAACATGTCCATCGGGGATGTGTGTCCTAAGGAACCCGAAGAGCCTCCAAATGCACAAGATCAACCATCCTCCTCCACGCAAGCATCTCCACCAACTCAAAATGAGGATGAAGCTCAAGTTGATGAAGTAGAAGATCAAGCAAATGAGCCACCTCAAGATGACGGCAATGATCAAGGGGGAGATGCAAATGATCAAGACAAGGAGGATGAAGAACAAAGGCCGCCACACCCAAGAGTCCACCAAGCAATCCAACGAGATCACCCCGTCGACACCATACTCGGCGACATTCATAAGGGGGTAACCACTAGATCTCGTGTTGCACATTTTTGTGAGCATTACTCTTTTGTTTCCTCTATTGAGCCACACAGGGTAGAGGAAGCACTACAAGATTCGGATTGGGTGGTGGCGATGCAAGAGGAGCTCAACAACTTCACTAGGAACGAGGTATGGCATTTGGTTCCACGTCCTAATCAAAATGTTGTAGGAATCAAGTGGGTCTTCCGCAACAAGCAAGACGAGCATGGCGTGGTGACAAGGAACAAAGCTCGACTTGTGGCCAAAGGATATTCCCAAGTCGAAGGTTTGGATTTCGGTGAAACCTATGCACCCGTAGCTTGGCTTGAGTCAATTCGTATATTATTAGCCTATGCTACTTACCATGGCTTCAAGCTTTATCAAATGGACGTGAAAAGTGCCTTCCTCAATGGACCAATCAAGGAAGAGGTCTATGTTGAGCAACCTCCCGGCTTTGAAGATAGTGAGTACCCTAACCATGTTTACAAACTCTCTAAGGCGCTTTATGGGCTCAAGCAAGCCCCAAGAGCATGGTATGAATGCCTAAGATATTTTCTTATCACTAATGGCTTCAAAGTCGGAAAAGCCGATCCTACACTCTTTACCAAAACACTTGAAAATGATTTGTGAAAGGGAAATGTGCCCTTAGGCCATTTCTAAGTATTTTGGTGATTGAGTGCCAATGCAAGTGCTTTTGTGTTGATCTATGCAATGTGGTGGACAAAGTGCAAATCATGTCAAAAGGTATGTTTCTCAGACTTAGTACATTGTTTTAGTGACTAATGTATTGTGTCTAAGTGCTGGAAACAGGAGAAATCGAATTGGAGAAGAGATGGCCTTGTTGAAAGGGAAATGTGCCTTTGGGCCATTTCTAAGTATTTTGGTGATTTAGTGTCCAACACAAGTGCCTAAGTGTAAAATGGTGGGCAAAGTACAAATCAAGGATAAAGGTATGTTTCTTAGACTTAGTACATTGTTTTAGAGACTAATGTATTGTGTCTAAGTGCTGGAAACAGGAAAAATCGAATTGGAATTGTCTTGGCTCGAGCAGCCAAGACTCTGCTCAGTCTGAAAGCACCGGACTGTCCGGTGGTGCACCGGACAGTGTCCGGTGCGCCAGGACTGGCTCGAGCGAACTGACCGCTCTCGGGAATTCACCGGCGACGTACGACTATAATTCACCGGCCTGTCCGGTGTGCACTGGACTGTCCGGTGAGCCAACGATCGGCCGGGCCAACGGTCGGCCGCGCGATCTGCGCGGGACACGTGGCCGAGCCAACGGCTAGAAGGGGGCACCAGACTGTCCGGTGTGCACCGGACATGTCCGGTGTGCATCGGACATGTCCGGTGCGCCAACGGCTCTCTGGCTGCCAACGGTCGGCTGCGCCAGTTAAGGAAAGAAATCGGGCACCGGACAGTGTCCGGTGTGCACCGGACTGTCCGGTGCGCCACACGATAGAAGGCAAGAATTGCCTTCCCAGATTGCTCTCAACGGCTCCTAGCTGCCTTGGGGCTATAAAAGGGACCCCTAGGCGCATGGAGAAGAACACCCAAGCATCCTTTGAGCATTCTTGATCACTCACACTCCACTCTTGCGCACTTGTTCGACATTCTAGTGATTTGAGCCCCGTTCTAGTGTGCTAGTCTTTTTGAGCTCAAGTCTGGGTCTTGTGTGTGCGTATTTGCTGTGATCTTTGTGTCTTGTGTGAGTTGCTCATCCTCCCTTACTCCGTGATTCTTTGTGAACATCAAAAGTGTAAGGGCGAGAGGCTCCAAGTTGTGGAGATTCCTCGCGAACGGGATAAGAAAAGAAAAGCAAAACACCGTGGTATTCAAGTTGATCATTGGATCACTTGAGAGGAGTTGAGTGCAACTCTCGTCCGTTGGGACGCCACAATGTGGAGTAGGCAAGTTTTGTACTTGGCCGAACCACAGGATAAACCACTGTGTCATCTCTGTGTTGAACTCTTTGTGGTTATCATATTGTGCAAGATCTTCTCTAGCCACTTGGTGATTATTGTGCTAACACTTAACCAAGTTTTGTGGTTTAAGTTTTAAGTTTTACAGGATCGCCTATTCACCCCCCCTCTAGGTGCTCTCAATTGGTATCAGAGCCGTTCTCTTCAAGAAAGGGACTAACCGCCCTAAGAGATGGATCCTAAGGGGAAGGGAATCGTGATCAACGACAAGGAGAAGGAGTCCTTCGTCAACGAGCCGAAGGATGACAAGCCTACCGACTCGGGCTCGGGCCACAGACGCAAAGATGGGAAGAAGAAGAAGACAAGACGCATCAAGGAGATCGTCTACTACGACGACAGTGATGAGTCCACTTCTTCCCAAAGGGACAATGATGACAACGACTGCGAGAGAAGGAAACCGGTTAATTCAAACTTTTCTTTTGACTACTCCCGTATTCCACAAAGTACAAATGCTCATTTACTATCCATTCCACTTGGTAAACCTCCTCACTTTGATGGAGAGGACTACGGATTTTGGAGTCACAAAATGCGTAGTCATTTGTTCTCTCTCCATCCGAGCATATGGGAGATAGTTGAGAATGGAATGCATTTTGATAGTAATGATAGTCCCATGTTTATCAATGAGCAAATTCATAAAAATGCACAAGCTACTACTGTTCTTCTAGCTTCTTTGTGCAGGGATGAATACCACAAAGTGAGCGGCTTGGATAACGCCAAGCAAATTTGGGACACCCTCAAGATTTCTCATGAGGGGAATGATGTCACAATGCTCACCAAGATGGAGTTGGTAGAAGGCGAACTCGGGAGATTCGCTATGATAAGGGGAGAAGAGCCAACTCAAACGTACAACCGGCTAAAGACCCTTGTCAACAAGATAAGAAGCTATGGAAGCACACGATGGACGGACCACGACGTCGTCCGCCTAATGCTTAGGTCTTTTACTGTCCTTGATCCTCATCTTGTAAACAATATTCGTGAGAATCCTAGGTACACCAAGATGACGCCCGAGGAGATACTTGGAAAGTTCGTGAGCGGGCGAATGATGATCAAGGAAGCAAGATACGTGGACGACGCATTGAATGGTCCAATCAATGAGCCTCAACCTCTTGCTCTCAAGGCAACAAGAAGCAAGGAGACGCTACCTAGCAAGGTGGCACAAATTGAGGCGGCCGGACTTAACGATGAAGAGATGGCTCTCATCATCAAGAGATTCAAGACGGCGCTAAAAGGTCGCAAGGGGCAACCAAGCAAGACCAAGACAAAGGGGAAGCGCTCATGCTTCAAATGTGGTAAGCTTGGTCATTTTATTGCTAACTGTCCCGACAATGATAGTGATCAGGATCAAGGAAACAAGAGGGAAAAGAAGAAGAACTATAAGAAGGCAAAGGGCGAGGCGCATCTAGGCAAGGAGTGGGATTCGGATTGCTCCTCTTCCGACTCCGACAATGAAGGACTCGCCGCCACCGCCTTCAACAAGTCATCCCTCTTCCCCAACGAGCGTCACACATGCCTTATGGCAAGGGAGAAGAAGGTATGTACTCGAAACTCTACTTATGCTTCTTCAAGTGAGGACGAATCTAGTGATGAGGATGAAATAGATTATTCATGTTTATTTAAGGGCCTAGATAGAACCAAGGTAGAGAAAATTAATGAATTGATTGATGCCTTGAATGATAAGAATAGGCTTTTAGAAAAACAAGAGGACTTGTTGTATGAAGAACATGACAAATTTGTAGAAACACAAAAATCTCATGCCTTAGAAGTTAAGAGAAATGAAATGCTTTCTTGTGAATTATCTTCTTGCCATGAGACAATTTCTAGCTTAAGGAGCATTAATGATGATTTGAATGCTAAGTTAGAAATAACCAGTAAATCAACAACTTGTGTAGAAAATGTTGCTATTTGCAATAGATGTAAAGATTTTGATATTGATGCTTGTAGTGAACACATAGCTTCTATTGCAAAGTTAAATGATGAAATGGCTAGTCTTAATGCCCAACTTAAGGCTAGCAAAAGTGAGTTTGACAAATTAAAATTTGCAAGGGATGCCTACATAATTGGTAGACACCCCTCAATTAAGGATGGTCTTGGCTTCAAGAGGGAAGTCAAGAACTTAACAAGCCATAAGGCTTCCATCTCCACAAAGGAGAAAGGGAAGGCCCCTATGGCGAGTAATGCTAAAAAGAACCATGCCTTCATGTACCATGATAGAAAATTTTCTAGAAATGTTCATGATAATAGGAGTTGTAATGCTTATAATGCTTTTGACTCTCATGCCATGTTTGCTTCTAGTTCTTCCTATATGCATGGTAGAAATGTGTTTAGAAGAAATGTTGTTCATCATATGCCTAGGAGAAATGTTGTCAATATTCCTAGGAAAGTTAATAAACCTTCTACAATTTATCATGCTTGTGATGCTTCATTTGCAATTTGTAGAAAGGATAGAAAGGTGATTGCTAGGAAATTAGGGGCAAAATGCAAGGGAGATAAAACTTGCATTTGGGTCCCTAAGACAATTGTGACTAACCTTGTAGGACCCAACAAGAGTTGGGTACCTAAGTCCCAAGCCTAAATTTGCCTTGCAGGTTTATGCATCCAGGGGTTCAAGCTGGATTATCGACAGCGGATGCACAAACCATATGACGGGGGAGAAGAAGATGTTCACCTCCTACGTCAAAAACAAGGATTCCCAAGATTCAATAATATTCGGTGATGGGAACCAAGGCAAGGTAAAAGGGTTAGGTAAAATTGCAATCTCAAATGAACACTCTATTTCAAATGTGTTCTTAGTTGAGTCTCTGGGATATAATTTACTATCTGTTAGTCAATTATGCAATATGGGGTATAACTGTTTATTCACAAATATAGATGTGTCTGTTTTTAGAAGAAGTGATGGTTCATTAGCTTTTAAAGGTGTATTAGACGGCAAGCTTTACTTAGTTGATTTTGCAAAAGAAGAGGCCGGTCTAGATGCATGTTTAATTGCTAAGACTAGCATGGGCTGGCTGTGGCATCGCCGCTTAGCACATGTAGGGATGAAGAACCTTCACAAGCTTCTAAAGGGAGACCACGTGATAGGTTTAACTAATGTGAAATTCGAAAAAGATAGACCTTGTGCAGCATGTCAAGCAGGTAAACAGGTGGGAGGAGCACATCACAGCAAGAATGTGATGACCACATCAAGGCCCTTGGAGCTGCTACATATGGACCTCTTCGGACCCGTCGCCTATCTAAGCATAGGGGGAAGTAAGTATGGTTTAGTTATTGTGGATGACTTTTCCCGCTTCACTTGGGTATTCTTTTTGCAGGATAAGTCTGAGACCCAAGGAACCCTCAAGCGCTTCCTAAGGAGAGCTCAAAACGAGTTTGAGCTCAAGGTGAAGAAGATAAGGAGCGACAACGGGTCCGAGTTCAAGAACCTTCAAGTGGAGGAATTTCTTGAGGAGGAAGGGATCAAGCATGAGTTCTCCGCTCCCTACACACCACAACAAAATGGTGTGGTAGAGAGGAAGAACAGGACGCTCATCGATATGGCGAGGACGATGCTTGGAGAATTCAAGACCCCCGAGTGCTTTTGGTCGGAAGCCGTGAACACGGCTTGCCACGCCATCAACAGGGTCTACCTTCATCGCCTCCTCAAGAAGACATCGTATGAGCTGCTAACCGGTAACAAACCCAATGTATCTTACTTTCGTGTATTTGGGAGCAAATGCTACATTCTAGTGAAGAAGGGTAGAAATTCTAAGTTTGCTCCCAAAGCTGTAGAAGGGTTTTTGTTAGGTTATGATTCAAATACAAAGGCGTATAGAGTCTTCAACAAATCATCGGGTTTGGTTGAAGTCTCTAGCGACGTTGTATTTGATGAGACTAATGGCTCTCCAAGAGAGCAAGTTGTTGATCTTGATGATGTAGATGAAGAAGATGCTCCGACAGCCGCTATACGAACCATGGCGATTGGTGAATTACGACCACAGGAACAAAAGGAGCAAGATCAACCTTCTTCCTCAACTATGGTGCAACCCCCAACTCAAGACGATGAACAGGTTCATCAACAGGAGGCGTGTGATCAAGGGGGAGCACAAGGTGATCATGTGATGGAGGAAGAAACTCAACCGGCACCTCCAACCCAAGTTCGAGCGATGATTCAAAGGGATCATCCCGTCGATAAAATTCTGGGTGATATTAGCAAGGGAGTAACTACTCGATCTCGTTTAGTAAATTTTTGTGAGCATTACTCCTTTGTCTCTTCTATTGAGCCTTTCAGGGTAGAAGAGGCCTTGCTAGATCCGGACTGGGTGTTGGCCATGCAAGAGGAGCTCAACAACTTCAAGAGAAATGAAGTTTGGACGCTGGTGCCTCGTCCTAAGCAAAATGTTGTGGGAACCAAGTGGGTGTTCCGCAACAAACAAGACGAGCACAGAGTGGTGACAAGGAACAAGGCTCGACTTGTGGCAAAAGGTTATGCCCAAGTCGCAGGTTTGGACTTTGAGGAGACTTTTGCTCCTGTGGCTAGGCTAGAATCCATTCGTATTTTGCTAGCATATGCCGCTCACCACTCTTTCAGGTTGTTCCAAATGGATGTGAAGAGCGCTTTCCTCAACGGGCCAATCAAGGAAGAGGTGTACGTAGAGCAACCCCCTGGCTTCGAGGATGAACAGCACCCCAACCACGTGTGTAAGCTCTCTAAGGCGCTCTATGGACTTAAGCAAGCCCCAAGAGCATGGTATGAATGCCTTAGAGACTTTCTAATTGCTAATGCCTTCAAGGTTGGGAAAGCCGATCCAACTCTTTTCACTAAGACTTGTGACGGTGATCTTTTTGTGTGCCAAATTTATGTCGATGACATAATATTTGGTTCTACTAATAAAAAGTCTTGTGAATAGTTTAGCAGGGTGATGACGCAGAAATTCGAGATGTCGATGATGGGCGAGTTGAACTACTTCCTTGGGTTCCAAGTGAAGCAACTCAAGGATGGCACCTTCATCTCTCAAACGAAGTACACGCAAGACTTGCTGAAGCGGTTTGGGATGAAGGACGCCAAGCCCGCAAAGACTCCGATGGGGACCGACGGACACACCGACCTCAACAAAGGAGGTAAGTCCGTTGATCAAAAGGCATACCGGTCAATGATAGGGTCTTTACTTTATTTATGTGCTAGTAGACCGGATATTTTGCTTAGCGTATGCATGTGTGCTAGATTTCAATCCGATCCTAAGGAGTGTCACTTAGTGGCAGTGAAGCGAATCCTTAGATATTTAGTTGCTACGCCTTGCTTCGGGCTCTGGTATCCAAAGGGGTCTACCTTTGATCTGATTGGATATTCAGATTCCGACTATGCTGGATGTAAGGTCGATAGGAAGAGTACATCGGGGACGTGCCAATTCTTAGGAAGGTCCCTGGTGTCATGGAACTCTAAGAAACAAACCTCTGTTGCCCTATCCACCGCTGAGGCCGAGTATGTTGCCGCAGGACAGTGTTGCGCGCAACTACTTTGGATGAGGCAAACTCTCAGGGACTTTGGCTACAATCTGAGCAAAGTCCCACTCCTATGTGATAATGAGAGTGCTATCCGCATGGCGGATAATCCTGTTGAACACAGCCGCACAAAGCACATTGACATCCGGCATCACTTTTTGAGAGACCACCAGCAAAAGGGAGATATCGAAGTGTTTCATGTTAGCACCGAGAACCAGCTAGCCGATATCTTTACCAAGCCTCTAGATGAGAAGACCTTTTGCAGGTTGCGTAGTGAGCTAAATGTCCTAGATTCACGGAACTTGGATTGATTTATAGCATACATGTGTTTATGCCTTTGATCATGTTTCTTATGCATTTTGTTGATGCTCAAGTTGTACCGGCACTCCCTGGACCTCACAAGTCCGTTGCAAAGTGATGCACATTTTTAGGGGGGAGATGTGTTACAACTTGACCCTTTGAGACTAACCATGTGCTTAAGTTTGATGATTTAGTCTCGAAGAAGGATTGAAAGGGAAAAGGTGGACTTGGACCATGAAAGACTTCCACTGCACTCCGATGAGAGGGTAACTTCTTCCAAGTTCATCTCATGTACTCTTATTGCCTTTGTATTCTTATTGAAGATTTTGGTGAGGCAATGGGGTTCTAGGGCCAAGATTGATCCCGTTTTGGTGCTTAATGCCAAAGGGGGAGAAAATAAAGGGCCAAAGCAATAAATGGATCAACTACCACTTGAGAATTTTGGAAAAGTAGAGTTAGAGTTTTTGTTTGTCAAAATACTCTTGTTTGTCTCTTATTCTCAAAAGTTGGCCTCTTGTGGGGAGAAGTGTTGATTATGGGAAAAGGGGGAGTTTTTGAAAACCTTGATCAATTTCGTTTGGAATACCTCTCTTTATGTCTTTACAAGTGTGTTTGACTTAGAGATAGGAATTTAAAGTTGATCTGAAAAAACAAACCTCTATTTGAAGTGATTTTGCACTTGTTCTACTTGCTTTAAGTTATGTTGGCATAAATCACCAAAAAGGGGGAGATTGAAAGGGAAATGTGCCTTTGGGCCATTTCTAAGTATTTTGGTGATTTAGTGTCCAACACAAGTGCCTAAGTGTAAAATGGTGGGCAAAGTACAAATCAAGGATAAAGGTATGTTTCTCAGACTTAGTACATTGTTTTAGAGACTAATGTATTGTGTCTAAGTGCTGGAAACACGAAAAATCGAATTGGAATTGTCTTGGCTCGAGCAGCCAAGACTCTGCTCATAGTCTGGGAGCACTGGACTGTCCGGTGGTGCACCAGACAGTGTCCGGTGCGCCAGGACTGGCTCGAGCGAACTGACCGCTCTCGGGAATTCACCGGCGACGTACGGCTATAATTCACCGGACTGTCTGGTGTGCACCGGACTGTTCGGTGAGCCAACGGTCGGCCGGGCCAACGGTCGACAGCGCGATCTGCGCGGGACACGTGGCCGAGCCAACGGCTAGAAGGGGGCACCGGACTGTCCGGTGTGCACCGGACATGTCCGGTGCGCCAACGGCTCTCTGGCTGCCAACGGTCGGCTGCGCCAGTTAAGGAAAGAAATCGGACACCGGACAGTGTCCGGTGTGCACCGGACTGTCCGGTGCGCCACACGACAGAAGGCAAGAATTGCCTTCCCAGATTGCTCTCAACGGCTCCTAGCTGCCTTGGGGCTATAAAAGGGACCCCTAGGCGCATGGAGAAGAACACCCAAGCATCCTTTGAGCATTCTTGATCACTCACACTCCACTCTTGCGCACTTGTTCGACATTCTAGTGATTTGAGCCCCGTTCTAGTGTGCTAGTCTTTTTGAGCTCAAGTCTGGGTCTTGTGTGTGCGTATTTGCTGTGATCTTTGTGTCTTGTGTGAGTTGCTCATCCCTCCCTTACTCCGTGATTCTTTGTGAACATCAAAAGTGTAAGGGCGAGAGGCTCCAAGTTGTGGAGATTCCTCGCGAACGGGATAAGAAAAGAAAAGCAAAACACCGTGGTATTCAAGTTGATCATTGGATCACTTGAGAGGAGTTGAGTGCAACTCTCGTCCGTTGGGATGCCACAACGTGGAGTAGGCAAGTTTTGTACTTGGCCGAACCACGGGATAAACCACTGTGTCATCTCTGTGTTGAACTCTTTGTGGTTATCATATTGTGCAAGATCTTCTCTAGCCACTTGGTGATTATTGTGCTAACACTTAACCAAGTTTTGTGGTTTAAGTTTTAAGTTTTACAGGATCACCTATTCACCCCCCCTCTAGGTGCTCTCACTTGTTCATCCTAAGACAGCTCTGTCTGTGTGCACCGGACAGTGTCCGGTGTGCCAGGCTGGCTCAGGCGAACTTGCCGCTCTCGGGAATAAGTTAACGGCGTACGACTATAATTCACCGGACTGTCCGGTGAGCCAACGGTCGGCCGGGCCAACGGTCGTCTGCGCGATTTGCGCGAGACACGTGGCCGAGCCAACGGTCGGGAGGGGGCACCGGACTGTCCGGTGTGCACCGGACAGTGTCCGGTGCGCCAACGGCTCCAGGCTGCCAACGGTCGGCTTCGCCAAAGAAGGAAAGGAATCCGCACCGGACTGTCCGGTGCGCCAGGCGACAGAAGGCAAGAATTGCCTTCCCGAATTGCTCTCAACGGCTCCTAGCTGCCTTGGGGCTATAAAAGGGACCCCTAGGCGCATGAAGAAAAAAACCAAGCATTCCTTGAGCACTCTTGATCACTCACACTCCATTCTTACGCACTTGTTCGACAATCTAGTGATTTGAGCTCCGTTCTAGTGTGCTAGTCTTTTGAGCTTAAGTCTGGGTCTTGTGTGTGCGTATTTGCTGTGATCTTTGTGCCTTGTGTGAGTTGCTAATCCCTCCCTTACTCCGTGCTTCTTTGTGAACATCTTTGTAAGGGCGAGAGACTCCAAAGTGTGGAGATTCCTTGCAAACGGGATATAGTAAAGCAAGCAAAACACTGTGGTATTCAAGTGGGTCTTTGGACCGCTTGAGAAGGGTTGATTGCAACTCTCGTCCGTTGGGACGCCACAACGTGGAGTAGGCAAGCGTTGGTCTTGGCCGAACCACGGGATAAACCACTGTGCCATCTCTGTGATTGATCTCTTGTGGTTATTGTGTTTTGTTGAGACTCCTCTCTAAGCCACTTGGCATTATTGTGCTAACGCCTAATCAAGTTTTTGTGGAGTAAGTTTCAAGTTTCACAGGATCACCTATTCACCCCCTCTAGGAGCTCTCAATTGGTATCAGAGCCGTTCTCTTCAAGAAAGGGACTAACCGCCCGAAGAGATGGATCCTAAGGGCAAGGGGATTGTGATCAATGACAAGGAGAAGGAGTCATTCGTCAACGAGCCCAAGGATGACAAGCCTACCGACTCGGGCTCGGGCCACAAACGCAAAGATGGGAAGAAGAAGAAGACAAGACGCATCAAGGAGATCGTCTACTACGACGACAGCGATGAGTCCACTTCTTCCCAAAAGGACAACGACGACAACGACTACGAGAGAAGGAAATCGGTTAATTCGAACTTTTCTTTTGACTACTCTCGTATTCCACAAAGTACAAATGCTCATTTGCTCTCCATTCCACTTGGCAAACCTCCTCGCTTTGATGGAGAGGACTATGGATTTTGGAGCCACAAAATGCGTAGTCACCTGTTCTCTCTCCATCCGAGCATATGGGAGATTGTGGAAAGTGGAATGAAATTTGATAGCTCAGATAGTCCTATGTTTATCAATGAACAGATTCATAGAAATGCACAAGCTACTACTGTGTTGTTAGCCTCTTTGTGCAGGGACAAGTATCATAAGGTGAGCGGCTTGGACAATGCCAAGCAGATCTGGGACACCCTCAGGATCTCACATGAGGGGAACGACGTCACCTTACTCACCAAAATGGAGCTGGTGGAGGGCGAGCTTGGAAGATTCGCAATGATCAGGGGAGAGGAGCCAACCCAAACATACAACCGGCTCAAGACCCTCATCAACAAGATAAGGAGCTACGGAAGCACACGATGGACGGACCACGACGTCGTTCGTCTAATGCTAAGGTCCTTTACTGTACTTGATCCACATTTGGTGAACAATATCCGTGAAAATCCTAGGTACACCAAGATGTCGCCCGAAGAAGTTCTTGGGAAATTTGTAAGCGGGCGAATGATGATCAAGGAGGCAAGATATGTCGACGACGCGTTGAACGGTCCAATCCATGTGCCTCAACCCATTGCTCTCAAGGCAACGAGGAGCAAGGAGGCGCTACCTAGCAAGGTGGCGCAAGTTGAGGCGGCCGGGCTCAATGATGAAGAGATGGCCCTCATCATCAAGCGCTTCAAGACGACGCTAAAGGGTCACAAGGGGCAGCCAAGCAAGACCAAGACAAAGGGGAAGCACTCATGCTTCAAATGTGGTAAGGTTGGTCATTTTATTGCTAACTGTCCCGATAATGATAGTGACCAGGAACAAGGGAACAAGAGGGAGAAGAAGAAGAACTATAAGAAGGCAAAAGGCGAGGCACATCTTGGCAAGGAGTGGGACTCGGATTGTTCGTCGTCCGACTCCGACAATGAAGGACTGCCGCCACTGCCTTCAACAAGTCATCCCTCTTCCCCAACGAGCATCACACTTGCCTCATGGCAAGGGAAAAGAAGGTAAGCGTTCATAACACTAGTACTTATGCTTCTTCAAGTGAGGATGAGTCTAGTGATGATGATGAAATAGATTATTCATGTTTATTCAAGGGTCTAGATAGAACCAAGGTGGATAAAATAAATGAATTGATTGATGCCTTGAATGATAAGAATAGATTGCTAGAAAAGCAAGAGGATCTCTTATATGATGAACATGATAAGTTTGTAGAAGCTCAAAAATCCCTTGCTTTAGAAATAAAGAGGAATGAAATGCTTTCTTGTGAATTGTCTACATGTCATGACTCTATTTCTAGTTTAAAAAGCATAAACAATGACTTGAATGCTAAGTTAGAAATAGCTAATAAATCAACATCTTGTGTAGAACATGTTGTGGTTTGCACTAGGTGTAAAGATTTTAATACTGATGCTTGTAGTGAACACCTAGTTTCAATTTCTAAATTGAATGATGAAGTAGCTAGTCTTAATGCCCAACTTAAGACTAGCAAAAGCGAATTTGACAAGTTAAAATTTGCAAGGGATGCATACACGATTGGTAGACACCACTCAATTAAGGATGGACTTGGTTTCAAGAGGGAAGCCAAGAACTTAACAAGCCATAAGGCTCCCATCCCCGCCAAGGAGAAAGGGAAGGCCCCTATGGCTAGTAGTGCTAAAAGGAACCATGCTTTTATATACCATGATAGAAGACAGTCTTATAAGAGTTGTAATGCTTTTGACTTTCATGCCATGTTTGCTTCTAGTTCTTCCTATATGCATGGTAAAGATATGTCTAGGAGACATTTTGTTCATATGCCTAGGAGAAATGTTGTTAATGTTCCTAGGAAAGATAATGAACCTTCTACAATATATCATGCTTTAAATGCTTCCTTTGCTATTTGTAGAAAGGATAGGAAGATAATTGCTAGAAAATTAGGGGCAAAATGCAAGGGAGACAAAACTTGCATTTGGGTCCCTAAGACAATTGTGACTAACCTTGTAGGACCCAACAAGAGTTGGGTACCTAAGACCCAAGCCTAAATTTGCCTTGCAGGTTTATGCATCCGGGGGGTCAAGCTGGATTATCGACAGCGGATGCACAAACCATATGACGGGGGAGAAGAAGATGTTCACCTCCTACGTTAAAAACAAGGATTCCCAAGATTCAATAATATTCGGTGATGGGAATCAAGGCAAGGAAAAAGGGTTAGGTAAAATTGCTATTTCATCCGAGCACTCTATATCTAATGTGTTTTTAGTTGAGTCTCTTGGATATGATTTGTTATCTGTTAGTCAATTATGCAATATGGGATATAATTGTCTATTCACAAATGTAGATGTGTCTGTCTTTAGAAGAAGCGATGGTCCATTAGCTTTTAAGGGTGTATTAGACGGCAAACTTTACTTAGTTGATTTTGCAAAAGAGGAGGCCGGTCTAGATGCATGCTTAATTGCTAAGACTAGCATGGGCTGGTTGTGGCATCGCCGCTTAGCACATGTGGGGATGAAGAACCTTCACAAGCTTCTAAAGGGAGAACACGTGATAGGTTTAACTAATGTGCAATTCGAAAAAGATAGACCTTGTGCAGCTTGTCAAGCAGGCAAACAGGTGGGAAGCTCTCATCACACCAAAAATGTGATGACCACATCAAGACCTTTGGAGATGCTTCACATGGACCTCTTCGGACCCGTCGTCTATCTAAGTATAGGAGTAAGTAAGTATGGTCTTGTTATAGTTGATGACTTTTCCCGCTTCACTTGGGTATTCTTTTTGCAGGATAAATCTGAAACCCAAGGGACCCTCAAGCGCTTCCTAAGGAGAGCTCAAAACGAGTTTGAGCTCAAGGTGAAAAAGATAAGGAGCGACAATGGGTCCGAGTTCAAGAACCTTCAAGTGGGGGAATACCTTGAGGAGGAAGGGATCAAGCACGAGTTCTCCGCTCCCTACACACCACAGCAAAATGGTGTGGTAGAGAGGAAGAACAGGACGCTTATAGACATGGCGAGGATGATGCTTTAAGAGTTCAAGACCCCCGAGCGCTTTTGGTCGGAAGCCGTGAACACGGCTTGCCACGCCATCAACAGGGTCTACCTTCATCGCCTCCTCAAGAAGACGTCGTATGAGCTTCTAACCGGTAACAAACCCAATGTTTCGTATTTTCGGGTTTTTGGGAGTAAATGCTACATTCTAGTGAAGAAGGGTAGGAATTCCAAATTTGCTCCCAAAGCCGTAGAAGGGTTTTTGTTAGGTTATGACTCAAATACAAAGGCGTATAGAGTCTTCAAAAAATCATCGGGTTTAGTTGAAGTCTCTAGCGACGTTGTATTTGATGAGACTAATGGCTCTCCAAGAGAGCAAGTTGTTGATTTTGATGATGTAGATGAAGAAGAAGTTCTGACGGCCGCTATACGAACCATGGCGATTGGTGATGTACGACCACAGGAACAAAAGGAGCAAGATCAACCTTCTTCCTCAACAATGGTGCATCCCCCAACTCAAGACGATGAACAGGTTCATCAAAAGGAGGCATGTGATCAAGGGGGAGCACAAGACGATCATGTGATGGAGGAAGAAGCACAACCGGCACCTCCAACCCAAGTTCGAGCGACGATTCAAAGGGATCATCCCGTCGACCAAATCTTGGGCAATATTAGCAAGGGAGTAACTACTCGATCTCGATTAGTTAATTTTTGTGAGCATTACTCCTTTGTCTCTTCTATTGAGCCTTTTAGGGTAGAAGAGGCCTTGCTAGATCCGGACTGGGTGTTGGCCATGCAGGAGGAGCTCAACAACTTCAAAAGAAATGAAGTTTGGACACTGGTACATCGTCCCAAGCAAAATGTTGTGGGAACCAAGTGGGTGTTCCGCAACAAACAAGACGAGCACGGGGTAGTGACAAGGAACAAGGCACGACTTGTGGCAAAAGGTTATGCCCAAGTCGCAGGTTTGGACTTTGAGGAGACTTTTGCTCCTGTGGCTAGGCTAGAGTCCATTCGTATCTTGCTAGCATATGCCGCTCACCATTCCTTCGGGTTGTTCCAAATGGATGTGAAGACCGCTTTCCTCAACGGGCCAATCAAGGAGGAGGTGTATGTGGAGCAACCCCCTGGCTTCGAGGATGAACGGTACCCCGACCACGTGTGTAAGCTCTCTAAGGCGCTCTATGGACTTAAGCAAGCCCCAAGAGCATGGTATGAATGCCTTAGAGACTTTTTAATTGCTAATGCTTTCAAGGTTGGGAAAGCCGATCCAACTCTTTTTACTAAGACTTGTGATGGTGATCTTTTTGTTTGCCAAATTTATGTCGATGACATAATATTTGGTTCTACTAACCAAAAGTCTTGTGAAGAGTTTAGCAGGGTGATGACTCAGAAATTCGAGATGTCGATGATGGGCGAGTTAAGCTACTTCCTTGGGTTCCAAGTGAGGCAACTCAAGGATGGAACCTTCATCTCCCAAACGAAGTACACACAAGATTTGATCAAGAGGTTTGGGATGAAGGACGCCAAGCCCGCAAAGACTCCGATGGGAACCGACGGACACACCGACCTCAACAAAGGAGGTAAGTCCGTTGATCAAAAAGCATACCGGTCTATGATAGGGTCTTTACTTTATTTATGTGCTAGTACACCGGATATTATGCTTAGCGTATGCATGTGTGCTAGATTTCAATCCGATCCTAAGGAGTGTCACTTAGTGGCTGTGAAGCGAATTCTTAGATATTTAGTCGCTACGCCTTATTTCGGGATCTGGTATCCAAAGGGGTCTACCTTTGACCTGATTGGATATTCAGACTCTGACTATGCTGGATGTAAGGTCGATAGGAAGAGTACATCGGGGACGTGCCAATTCTTAGGAAGGTCTCTGGTGTCATGGAGTTCTAAGAAACAAACCTCTGTTGCCCTATCCACCGCTGAGGCCGAGTACGTTGCCGCAGGACAGTGTTGCGC
Organism: Zea mays; assembly: GCF_902167145.1. Taxonomy (NCBI): domain Eukaryota; kingdom Viridiplantae; phylum Streptophyta; class Magnoliopsida; order Poales; family Poaceae; genus Zea; species Zea mays. The sequence continues at coordinate 196,186,636 of NC_050096.1, read as the reverse complement.
GCAACTACTTTGGATGAGGCAAACCCTCAGGGACTTTGGCTACAATCTGAGCAAAGTCCCACTCCTATGTGATAATGAGAGTGCTATCCGCATGGAGGATAATCCTGTTGAACACAGCCGCACAAAGCACATAGACATCTGGCATCACTTTTTGAGAGTCCACCAGCAAAAGGGGGATATCGAAGTGTTTCATGTTAGCTCCGAGAACCAGCTAGTCGATATCTTTACCAAGTCTTTAGATGAGCAGACCTTTTGCAAGTTGCGTAGTGAGCTAAATGTCTTAGATTCGTGGAACTTGGATTGATTTATAGCATACATGTGTTTATGCCTTTGATCATGTTCCTTATGCATTGTGTTGTTTATGGTGCTCAAGTTGTACATGCACTCCCCGGACCTCACAAGTCCTTTGCAAGTGATGCACAAATTTAGGGGGAGATGTGCTACAACTTGACCCTTTGAGACTAACTGTGTGCTTGAGTTTGCCTGATTTAGTCACGAAGGTGGATTGAAAGGGAAAAGGTGGACTTGGACCATGCAAGACTTCCACTGCACTCCGATGAAAGAGTAACCTTTTCCAAGTTCATCTTAGTACTCTTATTGCCTTTTACTCTTAGTTGAAGATTTTGGTGAGGCAATGGGGTCAAAGGGCCAAGATTGACCCCGTTTTGGTGCTTGATGCCAAAGGGGGAGAAAATAAAGGCCAAAGCAATAAATGGATCAGCTACCACTTGAGAAATTTTGAAAATAGTAGAATAGAGCTTTTGGTTTGTCAAAACTCTTTTATTGTCTCTTTTGTCAAAAGTTGGCCTCTTGTGGGGAGAAGTGTTGATTATGGGAAAAAGGGGGAGTTTTTGAAATCCTTGATCAATTTCTTTTGGAATACCTCTCTTTATGTCTCTACAAGTGAATTTGACTTAGAGATAGGAAATTGAGTTTGATTTGCAAAAACAAATCAAGTGGTGGCAAAGAGTGATCCATATATGCCAAAACTATATTGAGTTTTCATTTGCATTGATATTGCACTTGTTCTAGTTGCTTTATGTTGTGTTGGCATAAATCACCAAAAAGGGGGAGATTGAAAGGGAAATGTGCCCTTGGGCCATTTCTAAGTATTTTGGTGATTGAGTGCCAACGCAAGTGCTTTTGTGTTGATCTATGCAATGTGGTGGACAAAGTGCAAATCATGTCAAAAGGTATGTTTCTCAGACTTAGTACATTGTTTTAGTGACTAATGTATTGTGTCTAAGTGCTGGAAACAGGAGAAATCAAATTGGAGAAGAGATAGCCTTGTTCAGCCTAAGCCAGCTCTGTCTGGGTGCACCAGACTGTCCGGTGGTGCACCGGACAGTGTCCAGTGTGCCAGGCTGGCTCAGGCGAACTTGCCGCTCTCGGGAATAAGTTAACGGCGTACGGCTATAATTCACCGGACTGTCCGGTGTGCACCGGACTGTCCGGTGAGCCAACGGTCGGCCGGGCCAACGGTCGTCTGCGCGAGACACGTGGCCGAGCCAACGGTCGGGAGGGGCACTGGACTATCCGGTGCGCCAACGGCTCCAGGCTGCCAACGGTCGGCTTCGCCAAAGAAGGAAAGGAATCCACACCGGACAGTGTCCGGTGCGCCAGGCGACAGAAGGCAAGAATTGCCTTCCCGGATTGCTCTCAACGGCTCCTAGCTGCCTTGGGGCTATAAAAGGGACCCCTAGGCGCATGAAGAAAAAAACCAAGCATTCCTTGAGCACTCTTGATCACTCACACTCCATTCTTACGCACTTGTTCGACAATCTAGTGATTTGAGCTCCGTTCTAGTGTGCTAGTCTTTTGAGCTTAAGTCTGGGTCTTGTGTGTGCGTATTTGCTGTGATCTTTGTGTCTTGTGTGAGTTGCTAATCCCTACCTTACTCCGTGCTTCTTTGTGAACATCTTTGTAAGGGCGAGAGACTCCAAAGTGTGGAGATTCCTCGCAAACGGGATATAGTAAAGCAAGCAAAACACCGTGGTATTCAAGTGGGTCTTTGGACCGCTTGAGAGGGGTTGATTGCAACCCTCGTCCGTTGGGACGCCACAACGTGGAGTAGGCAAGCGTTGGTCTTGGCCGAACCACGGGATAAACCACTGTGCCATCTCTGTGATTGATCTCTTGTGGTTATTGTGTTTTGTTGAGACTCCTCTCTAAGCTACTTGGCATTATTGTGCTAACGCCTAATCAAGTTTTTGTGGAGTAAGTTTCAAGTTTCACAGGATCACCTATTCACCCCTCCTCTAGGTGCTCTCAATTTGTTTGTATGCCAAATTTATGTTGATGATATTATATTTGGGTCTACTAACGAATCTACATGTGAAGAGTTTAGTAGGATCATGACACAAAAATGCGAGATGTCTATGATGGGGGAGTTGAAGTACTTCTTAGGATTTCAAGTGAAGCAACTTCAAGAGGGCACCTTCATTAGCCAAATAAAGTACACTCAAGATATCCTAAGCAAGTTTGGGATGAAGGATGCCAAACCCATCAAAACACCCATGGGAACCAATGGGCATCTCGACCTCGACACGGAAGGTAAATCCGTCGATCAAAAGGTATACCGGTCGATGATAGGTTCTTTACTCTATTTATGTGCATCTCGACCGGATATTATGCTTTCCGTATGCATGTGTGCAAGATTCCAAGCCGACCCTAAGGAAGCTCACCTTACGGCCGTAAAACGAATCTTGAGATATTTAGTTTATACTCCTAAGTTTGGGCTTTGGTATCCTACGGGATCCACTTTTGATTTGATTGGTTATTCGGATGCCGATTGGGCGGGGTGTAAAATTAATAGAAAGAGCACATCAGGGACTTGCCAGTTCTTGGGAAGATCCTTGGTGTCTTGGGCTTCAAAGAAGCAAAATTCCGTCGCTCTTTCTACCGCCGAGGCCGAGTACATTGCCATAGGTCATTGTTGCGCGCAACTACTTTGGATGAAGCAAACCCTTAGGGACTATGGTTACAAATTAACCAAAGTTCCTCTTCTATGTGATAATGAGAGTGCAATCCGCATGGCGGATAATCCCGTTGAGCATAGCCGCACTAAACATATAGCCATTCGGTATCACTTTTTAAGGGATCACCAACAAAAGGGAGATATCGAGATCTCATACATTAATACTAAAGATCAATTAGTCGATATCTTTACCAAGCCACTTGATGAACAAACCTTTAACAAACTTAGGCATGAGCTAAATATTCTTGATTCTAGGAACTTCTTCTGTTGATTTGCACACATAGCTCATTCATATACCTTTGATCATGTCTCTTTTCATATGCCATGACTAATGTGTTTTCAAGTCTATTTCAAACCAAGTCATAGGTGTATTGAAAGGAAATTGGAGTCTTCGGCGAAGACAAAGGCTTCCACTCCGTAACTCATCCTTTGCCGTCACTCCGAGCAACTCTCCAACTTTGGTATAATCTTCTCTTATGTCTTTTACCAAAGGGGGAGAAAGTAATTAGGGCTCTAATGACTCCGTTTTTGGCGATTCATGCCAAAGGGGGAGAGAGTATTAGCCCAAAGCAAAAGGACCGCACCACCACCCCAATTTTAAAAACTAATGATTTTCAATTGGAAATTTCAAATTGGTATCTTACTGTGTTCAAAAGGGGAAGAAGTTAGTCTTTTTAAAAGTGATATCTTAAAACACTCTTGAACACTAAGAGGAGGAATTTATTTGAGGGGGAGTTTTGTTTAGTCAAAGAAAAAGCAATTGAAAAAGGGTGAGAAAATTTCAAATCTTGAAAATGCTTCGCAAAATCTTATTCATTTACCTTTGACTATTTGCAAAAAAACTTTGAAAAGGATTTATAAAAGAATTTGCAAAAATAAAACATATGGTGCAAGCGTGGTCCAAAATATTAAAAATGAAGAAACAATCCATGCATATCTTATAAGTATTTATATTGGCTCAATTCTAAGTAACCTTTGTGCTTATATTATGCAAGCTAGTTCAATTATGCACTTCTACATTTGCTTTGGTTTGTGTTGGCATCAATCACCAAAAAGGGGGAGATTGAAAGGGAATTAGGCTTACACCTATTTCCTAAATGATTTTGGCGGTTGAATTACCCAACACAAATAAATTGGACTAACTAGTTTGCTCTAGTGTATAAGTTATACAGGTGCCAAAGGTTCACACTTAGCCAATAAAAAGACCAAGAATTGGGTTCAACAAAAAGAGCAAGGGATAACCGAAGGCAGCCCTGGTCTGGCGCACCGGACTGTCCGGTGTGCCACCGAACAGTGTCCGGTGCACTAGGGGACTTCAAGCCAAACTTCGCACCTTTGGGAATTTTCAGAGGCGCTTCACTATAATTCACCGGACATGTCCGGTGCACACCGGACATGTCCGGTGCACACCGAACAGTGTCCGGTGCTCCAGAGGAAAGCGGCTCTGAACTCGCCAGCTTCGGATTTCCGCTCCGCTATAATTCACCGGACATGTCCGGTGCACACCGGACTGTCCGGTGAGCCAGCGGAGCAACGACTACTTCGCGCCAACGGTCATCTGCAACGCATTTAATGCGCGCCAGCGCGCGCAGAGGAGCAGAGCACGCGCGGGTGGCACACCGGACAGTCTACAGGACTTGTCCAGTGCACCACCGGACAGCCAGGCGGGCCTACAAGTCAGAGCTCCAACGGTCGGAACCCAACGGTCTGGTGACGTGGCTGGCGCACCGGACAGTGTCCGGTGGCACAGCAGCCTCCACCAAACAGCTAGTTTGGTGGTTGGGGTTATAAATACCCCCAACCACCCCACATTCAAGTCATCCAAGTTTTCCACCTTCCAACTACTTACAAGAGCTCTAGCATTCAATTCTAGACACACTCAAGAGATCAAATCCTCTCCCAATTCCACACAAAGCTTTAGTGACTAGTGAGAGAGATTTGTTGTGTTATTTTGAGCTCTTGCGCTTGGATTGCTTCTTTTCTTTCTCAATCTTTCTTGAGATCAAACTCACTTGTAATTGAGACAAGAGACACCAATTATGTGGTGGTCCTTGCGGGAACTTTGTGTTCCAATTGTTTGAGAAGAAGAAGCTCACTCGGTCGAGGGACCGTTTGAGAGAGGGAAAGGGTTGAAAGAGACCCGGTCTTTGTGACCACCTCAACGGGGAGTAGGTTTGCAAGAACCGAACCTCGGTAAAACAAATCCGCGTGTCACACTCTTTATTCGCTTGCGATTTGTTTTGCACCCTCTCTCTCGAACTCGATTATATTTCTAACGCTAACCCGGCTTGTAGTTGTGATTAATTTTATAAATTTCAGTTTCGCCCTATTCACCCCCCTCTAGGCGACTTTCAGACACCCTTGTGCTGATGACAGCGGCGAAGCCATAGGTGATCATGTATGATATGGCTTCGGTGTTTTGGCTGCCAACAAACACGTAGAAATTACCACTTTATGTATTGTCAAAATTACCACTTTACGTAGAAATTACCAGTTTCTCAGTAAATTTCGCTTGCATAAGTTCACATTTTTTCCTACATTGACCAACAATTCTGTTCATCTTGTACTGCATGTCCAGTTCCTTTTGTCTAACGTAGTGGTTTACTGTTGGTTGTATTCACAAATCAGGTAAGGACTACAAATAAATGTATTAATGTAATATCAACTTTGTAAATGAAGAAATACTGTTCCAGAGTCAGTTTTTCCCTTACTGGAAGATATTACTTGACTGTTGATCTGCTCTCTTGGGCAGAGACTTTGAGCGTTGCATGGGTGTTTGTGCTATCTGAAAGAGTGAAGAATCCCAAAATACAGACAATCTAAATTCAATATGTTTTCAACTTATTGTATGTGCATAATTCATAATTGAACACTTAGTTGGTGGGTTCCTTCTAGCACAGGTTTCATATGCTAGATCTATTTTTGAATGAAAGAATGTCTGTAAGTGTGTTTTAGGTGCTGCTCTGTCATTCTACCTGTCCTACATGGTGGAGAATTAGCTGCGTCTACGAGAATGGGTCTCCTTGCAGCCCTAAGCAATTGGGGGTGGAGGGCCTATGCTAATGATCAGGTTGGATAAATATGAATCATAAACATGAATTAAGGCTTCATATGGCCTCAAGTAGTAATGTGCTGCTCGTGACTACATATTCTCAGTCTATCTATGACATTTCAAAATTTTTGCTTTGTAAACAGATATACTTTACTATTTATGTTTGTGTTAGAAGTAATATGTAGTTCTTTCCAATATATTTCGTCGGGAATTCGTAGCACATAATGCAGCCTAAACATGGTTCAAACTGGTATTCAAGATTGTACTTACAATTACCAGCAGCAAAGACCTTCCCAAAATTCTGGCCATTAACAATCGTGCATGCAAGCTTAGGCACACATTTTAAAAGATGCTAAGAACTGTTCGTATCATTAAAAAGGTGGAAAATGTGTTATGTATAGAGCACTTCCCAAGTCATGCAATTATTTGATAAATCATTTAATCATTAATAGTACTATTTATTTTGTGAGCTTCTGATCTTGCATAGAATCCGACACTGTAATTTTTCACTTATGTGCATAGTTGCCTTTGACGCTAAAAAACTTCCAATCTTTTCCAGGGAAAATATTGATATTCCAGCGGCTCAAAAGAAATTTAGGCAGTGATCACTTAGGTAAAATGAAGATGGGCAGTTGATAGGGTACCAATTCAGAGACAGCAGCAAGCATAATAACCTATCCTTTCTAGAAGCAGCCCACCTCTCATTAAGAAAAGCATCAGTAGCTTCTTGGTATTTCTCATAGACCTTAGCAACGTTGTCGGTGTTTTGGGTCCAACCGCACACCCGGGGTTGCCCCTCGAGGTGTTTTTAGAAGTAGGACGGTGTCGACGACTGTAGCAAAATGGTTCGTGCCGATTGCACGAGGGACAGTGGACAAGGTTTACAGGTTCGGGCTGCTTAGAAATGCGTAATACCCTACGTCCTGGTGAGTATGCTTGGTGAATGTGGTTACAGAGAGCTCTCTGGATTGAGAATACAGAGAGTTGACGTGGGTGGCTAAGTAATAGGGTCGATCGTTCTGAAGGGGTGCCCCCTAGGCCTTATATATTCGACCGTGGGGCAATACATGCAGATATGATAACAACAAGTAGCTAAAAGATAGTGAACCTCTTGAGTTTATCCCTGCGTAACCCTCGCCGACTTATCTCTGCATGGCTCCGTTGCATGGGGGCTCCGGCGCGGGAAAGTCGGATTTATGTTTTGGTCAATCGCTCGACGTTGTGGGCCGTTCGGGTTTGCACCAATCCGGCCTCATGTCGATCTACTTTGCTGGTTGCTTCTCCCCAGGCCCACGAAAGAATGACCTCACGATTTATTGGGTCCTTGGGCCTTTCGTGGGGTCTTTTACTCTTTTAGTGGACCCGGGGGATATCTATCCCCCACAAGCCCCCGATCTTTGGGTTAATTTAGAGGTAATTAGCCCAAAGATCCCAGGTCCAGCTTGCAGGTGACTTGAAGAAAATGATTTCTTGTTGTCTTCTCCTGCTTTGATCTCTCGTAGGCTGAAGCCTTGTTTCGTGCTCGTGCCTTAGAGGTCGGCATTTCGATTCGTAGGATTCTGAACTTCGTTGGGTGCACCGGAGGTGCACCCAATGGGTGTAGCCCCCGAGCTTCGAGTAGATTTTAGAAAATAATCTACTCGAAGGTCTTCTCCAGAAATTATTTCCATTTGTGCTCCTGCATTTTGGTTGAAAGCTGGCCTTTTAATCTTGTTCCACGCTCTTTATAAGTCGGCACTATCTTGGCTTGGAATGATAATCCACGGAGGTGCACCCAATGGGTGTAGCCCCCGACCTTCAAATGGATTTTTGAGGATAATCCATTCGAAGGTCTTCCTTTTGCGTTTCTTTGCTAAAAATTATCCTTTCTGGTTTGTAGAAATCGGCATGAAGCTATTCGCATTATGCTTTGGAGGTCAGCATTATGTCATCAATATTTTGCTTCAGAGGTCAGCATGTATTTTGTCTTTAGCAGCCGAGTTCGCAATCCATCCATATCTTGCTAGGTAGTGCAATTTATTTGCTCTGTGACTGATTGGACGTCTGATGGACGTTCTCTGTCTAGTCTTCACATCGCTTCTGTCGGCCATATTTTGTACTTCACTGGCTATATTTGGCTTTCCTCTGATCCTTACTGGTATCTCATTTTTGTCTTGAGGTATTCACTGCGTGCCCTGCACAGATGTGACCGTTTTGAAAAATATACTGATAATTCCTGGGCGTCCCCCCCAATGGGTGTGGGCAAGGGACGGCTTGGTGCGCTGAGTGTTTTAGCCGGCTGCTTCTGAGTAGTAATGTGATGTGACGGCAGGTGTAATCATATCCTTCGCGTTGTTGACTGGAGTCCCAATGGGTGTTGTGTTGCGTGAAACGACGTCAGCCGCCTGACGTGTCTTCAGACGGGTTGAAGTGCTTATTGAATGTTTTGCGACTGTTCAGTGACCGCGGTTGGAGGTGAGCGGTTGCCTTCTTCTTCTATAAATAGTGCCTTTGCCTCTCTGATTATTTCACATCTCTTGCTGTTCTCCACTGCTTGCCTTCTTCCTCTTCTTTCCTTTCCACCATGGGCAAAAACAACAAACGCAAGCGCGAGCCGACTCCTCCGTCAGAGGACTTTGGCGACTCGGAATACTCAGAGGAGGAGTTCTCCTCTGAGTCCGAGGGGTCTCCGGCTCCCGTCTCTCCCCCAGCGTCGTCCGATGACTCGGACGACTCTCAGGGGATTGCCGCGGAGGTCTGGACGTACATCCGGGCCGTCGAGCGCTCCGGGCTCGAAGGCTCGGATGAGGAGGACTCGGACGGCGGCGGCGAGGACGAGGACGACGACGACGACGACGACGGCGGCGACGACGGTGACGGTGACGGCGACGGCAGCGGCAGGGGCGGCAGCAGGGGCGGCAACGGCGGCGGCAGGGGCGGCGACGGCGGCAGCAGGAGCGGCCACGGTGGCAGCAGCAGGGGCAGCGGCGGCGGTGGCAGCAGCAAGGGCAGCAACAAGGCCAGTGGCTAAATGCCACTGGTTTTTAGATATTAGTATAGGTTAGAAGTAGTATAGTAAAATAATGTAGTAGTATTAGTAGTGTAGAGTAGTATAACGTAGTGTAGTAGTAGTAGTAATGTAATGTAGTAATAGTAGGGAAGTATCAACTCGTGAAGAGTTGATTTGTAAGTTTATTATCTTCCCTTTTAATGCAAGAATGATGTTGGCTTTTCTTTGATACTCCTCTTGCTTGTTTGCGAATCTGATTCCTTTAAGACAGTAAATGAATTACTCGGGCATCAAACTGATGCTTTTAGGAATAGCCACCGAGTAACTTTGTAGATGGTGTCGGCGCTTTTAGAGTAACTGCCGAGTGATTGAACACAGTATCAGCGTTTTAGAGGCAACGCCGAGCCACTGAGAGGCGACGTCGGCGTTTTAGAGGCAACGCCGAGCGATTGAACACTGTATCAGCGTTTTAGAGGCAACGCCGAGTGATTGAATACGATATCAGCGTCTTAGAGGCAACACCGAGCTACTGAGAGGCGACATCGGCGTTTTAGAGGCAACGCCGAGCGACTGAACACTGTATCGCCGTTTTAGAGGCAACGCCGAGTAATTGAATACGATATCAGCGTCTTAGAGGCAACGCCGAGCTACTGAGAGGCGACATCGGCGTTTCAGAGGCAACGCTGAGCGACTGAACACTGTATCGGCGTTTTAGAGGCAACGCCGAGCGACTGAACACTGTATCAGCATTTTAGAGGCAACGCCGAGTAATTGAATACGATATCAGCGTCTTAGAGGCAACGCCGAGCTACTGAGAGGCGACATCGGCGTTTTAGAGGCAACGCCGAGCGACTGAACACTGTATCAGCGTTTTAGAGGCAACGCCGAGTGATGGAAAAGCAACGTCCGTATTTTAGAGGTAACGCCGAGTGATAGCAGGCCGCGCGAATCACTTTGAGGATGATAGCCGAGTGATGAGGTGGCACGCCGGTTTTCTGGAAATAACTGCCGGACGACCACGTGGTACGCTGGGTGCTGACTGGGCACTTTTTGAAACGGTATCTGGCTCGAGAATATCCCATAAGAGCTGCGCTTTTAGCCGCCTTTGCTTTCCGTGCCCTAGTTCTTGATTTTCTGCTCCCGAATCCTCTCTGCCATTCGCCTTCCGCTCTGCTCGCTGTTAGAATCGAGATGGCGCCCAAGAGGAAAACCGCGAGCTCGTCTGCTGTGGTGATTCCTCCAATCGACCCCAACAGCCAGTTGCCTTTCGCAGGTAACCACATGTCTGTTATTTCCGAAACTGAACTTCTCCACCTCGTATCTATCGGGGTTCTTCCTCCGCGAGAACTCTGTTCTTGGCGGATTTGCCACGGGTTCACTGTTCCGACAGAAGATACCCATGAATCCGTTGTTTACGCCCCTTTTCTTCTCCGCGGCCTCGGCCTTCCCATCTCTCCCTTTTTCCGCGGCCTCCTTGATTTCTACCACATTAACTTGACCCATTTGAACCCCAATTCAATTCTGCAAATCTCCATTTTCGTTCACTTATGCGAAGCCTTTCTTGGCGTGCTGCCACATTTCGGTTTATGGAAATATTTGTATCATTGTCGCCCTAGGATGGCCGGGGGACAACATCAGTTGGTCGGGGGTGCCAGCTTGGAGATGCGCCGTGGGAGGAAAACTGAATATCTCGAGATCCCACTCAAGGACAGTATTAAGGGATGGCGCCTAGAGTGGTTCATATTGAGAATTATGGAAATTCTCTCCCCTCCCGGTCGGGAAGACAGCCGGACGTTCGCACCCCAAGCTAGACCGAGTCTCCCACAGATCAGGAGGTAGTTGAGGCAGGTGTGTTGCTAGCTGAAGTTGGACTGCTGAAAGAGAGGGGTCTAACTGCTGAAGCTGTGGTTACTGACTTTGTTTTCAAGAATATTCAGCCACTGAAAGACAGAGCCTATCCAACTTATCTGTATCGGGGGCTAGCCGACTCAACTCGGGTTACCAACAGGAGAATTCCTTCTGCAGACTTGGTGAGCCGACTTGAAATGGTCCTCAGGGGCAAGGTGTCAAATGTTGGTGCTCCAGTGGCGTACTCGGCCTGGAACTTGCCTCCTCCCAAAGCCTTCACCCTTTTCGTGTCGAATCCACCAGTTTCTGATGGCAGTTTGGGTCTTAGAGTGCGACCCTCTGCTGAAGAAGTTAGTGCTTTGGTTGCTTCGCTTGGGGAGATTCCTGATGACGAACGGCAGGTCCATTTTGAGGTGCCCCTGAATCCTAGTGATGTAGATATAAATGCTATGCTCGATTTGCTAGCTGAGGATTCTTCTGATGCTGCTCCTGCCGGGGCGTTGGCAGTGGTGCCCCTCCCAGAGGTTGATACTACTTTGGATGCGCAGAAACCTGTCAGTACTCGCCCGAGGCGCCCTTGCCGAGCCAATCAGCCTGATCGTTCTGCTGATGAGCAGAAGAAGAAAAGAAGACGCCTCCGGCGAGTATCCAGCTTTGATCAGGACGTTGGTACCTCGGTTCCTGCTACTGAAGAAATGCCCGCAACTGGACTTGTTGATGCTGACCCCAATGGGTGTACCCAATCCGCTGCTGATCTTATTGTGGGTGCTCCACCTGTTGCTGATCCCAATGGGGGTGCTGCTTGTGTTGTCAATGTGGACGATGAGGAGGAAGAAAATGAAGCTCCTTTGACTCGGAAGAACAGTCGGCAATTCATCGCCAGCGGTGGAAGTAGTGGAGTTCCCTCTCCTGCTTTGTCTGCCCTCATTGGCCTGCAAGAACTGTCCCTAGCCAACTTTGATCAAACTCTTGAAGATATGGTCCCAGAAGACTTGTTATCGGAGCCTATGGATGATGGTGTAATGGAGGCTTGCGTTGACGTGCCTGATGCTGGGTTGAGGTCATCCCGTGCCTCGTCGACCTTAGAGCGCGATCTCGAGGGTCGGGAAGCTGACTTGGATCGTCCTGGTCCTATGGAAGTGGCTGAGGGCCCGTCAACCTTAGAGGTGGTTACTACAGAGAGCTTGGACCTCAAGAATGGTGCTGACAAATGCCCAGCCCCCGAGGATGTCGCCGGGGATGACTTAGCTCGAGTGAAGAGTGTAAGCCACTGCCCAGCCCCCGAGGGTGCTGCCGGGGATGATCCGGCTCAAGTGGGCAGTGCCAACTATGACCCAGCCCCCGAGGGTGCTCAAGCAGGGTCTCCTTCCTGTACTTCCATGGACGTTCACGCGGGGTCTCCTCCACGCTCTGGTTGTATGGTGGTAGCCCAAACTTTGGATCAGGAAGTCGCTTTAGAGGGCAGCGCCCCTGCTGACCGAGTGTTGGGTTCTGTTGAAGGTACTGGACTGATCTCTGCTGGTTTGTTGCAAGCTGCTCCGGTTGGTGGCCTTACGCCTGCTTATCCACTGATCTCCTCTGATTTGGGGATCCCTTCGTTCTTTACCAATCTCCAGGTATCGTGATGTATTTTAGCTTGATTTTCACATTGTATGAGCTGCTGTCCTCACCCTCTTTTGTCTTCCTCATCAGGCTTTGGTGGATGGGATGGCCAGCCAGCTGAGATTGCAGGGTGCTTCCGTCCCAGAAGTGGCTTCATCTCTTGCATGTTGGAATCCAGTGTCTCTTCAACATCGCGTCTCTGAATTGGAGGCAACCAACGCTGGTTGGTGCCCTTTGTGCTTCTCTTTGCCTTTGCTGTCAACTGCTTTACCTTCTGACCCTGTTTTGTTTGATTGTCTCTTGCTAGGAATGACTCGGCAGATTTCAACTCTTGAAGAAAAACATTCCCGAGACCAGGCTGAATTGGTCCAGCGGTGTGCTGACTTCGAGGAGAAGTACTTTCAGAGCCAAACTGAACTGAGTCAAGTCTCTGCTGCCTTGGATGACGCCAATGCACTGAGTTCCTCTCTTCATGCTCAGCTCGATTCTGAAAAGGTGATTTACAAAAACTGTGCCTTGCCTCGCTGAGTTCCTATTACTTGCTCGGTTTATGAGGGAGTTGATTTTTGCTTGCAGGAAGAAAAGCGTATCCTTGCTGCTTCTCGTGACAATCTTGACAGATTGTACCGTGATTCTAGCAACTCGTTGACCATCTTGGAGAGGAGTCACCGCTTTACCATGGAGGAATTGGACAATCAACGTTGTAGGCTGCAGGAATCTGCTGACGAAGTGACCCGCCTCAAGCAGTTGATATCAGCAAAGGATGCCACCATTAAAGAACTCCGAGCTTCCAAGAAATCCATTGCCCAGGAGTTAGAGACTGCTCGACTGGCTGCTAAAGTTGCTGAAGAAACTTCTGTTACTCTCAAAGCCCAGCGCGACAAAGCCATGGACAAGGCTATTCGGGCGGGAAGAATCTTGATGAGGAGACCCGGCGTGACTGTTCCTGAAGACATAAGAGCTGACGTGAATGCTGCCCCCGATTCTTCGAGTCGCCCTTCTTCGTCGGTCGCCCCTGAAAAAGACATTGCAAAATAGAGAAACATTTTGCGTGCTTTGAGTGCGCGGTTAGCATGATCGAGTATTTGTTAGAGGACATCAGTTCAGCATTCGAATGATATAGTTACTCTCTTATTGTATCAGAATTCATCAGTTCGTAAATTTGTAGTAATGAAACGACGCGCGATGATTATGAGATTTGTTTGCGGGATATAGAATTCATCCCCTGAATTGCATGGGCATGAGCATGTTGCACCGCCTTAAGTCGTTGCCGACTTAAGTCGATTGCTCCGTTAGTAGGGCATAGTGGTCACCCCGAGTTAAGTAAGCGTGAGCATGTTGCACCGCCTTAAGTCGTTGCCGACTTAAGTCGATTGCTCCGTTAGTAGGGCATAGTGGTCACCCCGAGTTAAGTAAGCGTGAGCATGTTGCACCGCCTTAAGTCGTCGCCGACTTAAGTCGATTGCTCCGTTAGTAGGGCATAGTGGTCACCCCGAGTTAAGTAAGCGTGAGCATGTTGCACCGCCTTAAGTCGTCGCCGACTTAAATCGATTGCTCCGTTAGTAGGGCATAGTGGTCACCCCGAGTTAAGTAAAAATGCAAGTCGATTGTAAACGAACTGAGTTTCTTTGAAACCTCTTTTTCATTGATGACATATTTCCACTTTACAGAGTACATCGTCGTCCCAGCAGTTTTGAAGTACAGCTAGGGATAAAACTTTCTGAGGTGTTCTATGTTCCAGGAGTTCCCAACTTCTGTGTCATCCATCTGAGTGAGGCGATACGATCCGGGCCGAGTGACTTCTGCTACCATGAAGGGTCCTTCCCATAAGGGTGATAATTTGTGTCGTCCCTCCCCCGTTAGAATTCGGCGGAGGACAAGATCCCCTACTGAGAAGAATCGTTGTCGCACAGCCTTGTCGTGATAGCGCCTTAGAGTCTGCTGATACCGTGCTGACTGGATTACCGCGTTTAGTCGTTCTTCTTCAAGTACATCAATGTCCTCCAGCCTGGTGGCCTCAGCTTCTGCTATGTTTCCGAAGATCAACCTTGGCGCCCCGAACTTGAGATCAGCAGGTAGCACTGCCTCCGACCCATAGACCATGAAGAAAGGAGTGTTTCCATGCAGGGCTCGGCTAGGTTGGGTTCTTAGGCTCCAAACGACATAGGGCAATTCCCTTATCCATTTTCCTGCGAATTTTTCATTCTTATCGAAAACCTTTTTCCTGAGTGCTTCCAATATCATTCTGTTGGCTCGCTCAACCTGCCCGTTGGCTCTTGGATGTGCTACAGACGCATACTTGATCTGAATGCTCTTTTGCTCGCAGAAGTCGAAGAATTCTGAACTTGTGAAGTTGGATCCTAAGTCAGTTATGATGCTGTTTGGTATCCCGAATCTGAATATTATGTCTTGTATGAATTCCACGGCCTTAGCTGAGGTTAAAGAAGCAATGGGCTTGAACTCTATCCATTTGGTGAATTTGTCAATCGCTACCAGTACATGAGTGTATCCCCCTTGAGCCTTCTTGAAAGGTCCAATCATATCCAGTCCCCAGCACGCGAAAGGCCAAGTCACTGGTATGGTCTGCAGTTGCTGTGCTGGCAGATGTTGTTGCTTTGACAAGTATTGGCAAGCTTCGCACCTTTGAACTAGCTCGGCTGCATCGTTCTTTGCTGTTGGCCAGTAGAATCCCGACCTGAAGACCTTCCCAACTAGTGTTCTGGATGCTGCATGTATTCCACATTGCCCAGCATGGACCTCCTCCAGAAGTTGCTTCCCAGTGAACGGGAGAATACACTTCATGAGGACTCCTGATGCACCCCTTCTGTATAATGTTTCCCCAATGAGTGTATAGTGAGCCGACTGTCTGGCAATGCGCTCTGCCGAGTTTTTGTCGTCTGGTTCTTCTTCATTCTTTATATACTTAATGATCGGCCTCCTCCAGTCATCAGAATCTGACTCGAGTTGATCTATAACGTTGCACTCTTCTGTTTGATCCATTGAGATACTCGGCTGTTGGATTTCTTGCACGAAGACTCCGGGTGGGACCTGAGTTCGACCGGATCCTAGCTTGGACAGTACATCAGCTGCTGTGTTCCGATCTCTTTCTACATGATGGAATTCCAGGCCCTCGAATTTATCTTCCAGCTTCCGGACGGCGGCGCAGTATTTTCCCATCGAATCGCTCGAGCAATCCCACTCCTTGTTTATCTGGCTGATGACTACCAGAGAGTCCCCATATACCATCAATCTCTTGACGCCCAATGATATGGCAATGTTCAATCCATGGATCAGAGCTTCATACTCGGCTGCATTGTTGGAGGCTGGGAACAGCAACTGGAGGGCATACTTGAGGTGTTCGCCTCCAGGTGCGGTGAAGAGAATCCCTGCTCCCGCTCCCTGCAGTTTTAACGAGCCATCGAAATACATTCGCCATACTTCTGCAGTCTCTGGGTTATCTGGTACTTGTTGCTCAGTCCCTTCTGATACGAAATCAACCATCGCTTGAGTTTTGATAGCAGTGCGAGGTCGGAACTCGATGTCATGAGATCCCAGCTCGCAAGCCCACTTGGCTATTCGGCCAATGGCTTCCTTGTTGTGAAGAATATCCCCTATCGGAAAACCAGTAACTACTATGACTTTGTGGTCATCAAAGTAGTGACGCAGCTTGCGGGCAGTTAGAAGTACTGCATATAATAGCTTCTAAACTTGAGGATACTTTTTCTTTGAGGGGCCCAGAACTTCACTGATGAAGTAAACAGGATGTTGCACTGGGTAGGCATGTCCTTCTTCTACTCGCTCGACTACCAACGGGTGCTTACCACGTGAGTCGTGCAAGAGATATAGAGTAGCAAATCTTCAGCCGGTTGAGTTGACGTAGCTCGCCGGGGTGGCTTCAGTACCGGAGGTGTTGTCAAGAATTTTTTCAGTGCGTCTAGAGCTTCTTGTGCTTCTGAAGTCCATTGAAACTTATCCACCTTCTTAAGTAGCTTGTAAAATGGCAAACCTTTTTCTCCCAGCCTGGATATAAATCTGCTCAGAGCTGCCATACATCCAGTAAGTCGTTGAACCTTCTTTTGTGATCGAGGTGCTTCCATCTTCATGATAGCTTCAATCTTTTCTGGATTAGCCTCAATTCCCCGGTGGCTGACGATAAACCCGAGTAACTTTCCAGCTGGTACCCCAAAAACACATTTTTCAGGATTAAGCTTCCATCTATACCGTCTCAGACTGTTGAAAACCAGCTGTAAGTCTTCAATGAAATCCTCCGAATTCTCCGTTTTGATTACCACATCATCTACGTAGGCCTCCACACGCTTGCCCCAGTGATCGGCTAAGCATGTTTGAATGGCTCGCTGATAGGTCGCTCCAGCGTTTTTGAGGCCGAACGGCATGGAGGTATAACAGAAAGCACCAAACGGAGTGATGAACGCTGTTTTTTCCTCGTCTTCCTTCGCCAAACTAATCTGATGATACCCGGAATAGCAATCTAAGAAAGACAGCACAGAACATCCAGCGGTGGAGTCCACCACCTGATCTATCCTTGGGAGCCCGAAGGGATCCTTCGGACAGTGTTTGTTGAGATCAGTATAGTCGACGCACATGCGCCAATCCACTTTATTCTTTTTGAGTACAAGAACAGGGTTGGCTAACCACTCGGGGTGTAATACTTCTCTAATAAATCTAGCCGCGACCAAGCGAGCTAACTCGGCGCGAATGGCCTCTCTCTTGTCGGGCGTGAAACGACGTAGCTTTTGCCGAATCGGCCTCGCCTGGGGGTAGACCTTCAATTTGTGCTCGGCCAGTTCTCTTGGGACTCCCGGCATATCCGCAGGTTGCCATGCGAATACGTCTCGGTTATCTTGCAGGAACTGGACGAGTGCGCTTTCCTATTTGTCGTCCAGGCTGGAGCTGATGATGGCAGTCTTGCGTTCATCAGTGAACCCCAGGTTGATCCTCTTAGTATCCTCAGTCGGCCGCATAGAGGTCGCAGCCTGAGCCTCGTTTGCTGGTACTGCGAAGTTCTCTCCAGGCTTAGAGTTCGCCGGTGTCGAGGAAACCGTCGATGGCTTGGTGTTGAGGGCTGCTTGGATGGCCACTCGGAAACATTCTGCGGCGCCTTGGAAGTCGGCGCGCACAGTTATGATTCCTTGTGGTCCTGGCATCTTCAGTACCATGTATGTGTAATGGGGGATGGCCATGAATTTGGCCAGTCCCGGCCTCCCGATGATGGCGTTGTACCCGCAGTCGAAGTTCGCCACTTCGAACCTCAGGAACTCGGTTCTGTAGTTCTCTGGAGTTCCGAAGGTGACTGGCATGTAGATGTGGCCCAGCGGGTATTCTCCTTCTGTCGGCACGATGCCGAAGAAAGGGGTGTCCGACTCGTGGAGCTCTTTGAGGTGAACTCCCAAGCCTTGGAGTGTTCGGGGAAAAGTGACGTTGATACTGCTCCCCTCGTCCACTAGCACCTTCTTTACCCGGCTCTCTCGGATCACCGGATCGACGAGAAGCGGATATTTGCCTGGATGGTCGAAGCTAAGCCATTGATCCTCCCGAGTGAAAGTGATCGGGTGCTCCGACCACCGGTATGGGGCGGGAGGACCGGTGGTCGCCACCAATATCTGGCGGTCGTTGAGCTTTTGTTGTCGTTTGTTCTCCTGCGATCCGTGTCCATTCTTTTGTCGGGGACGTGGACAGTGGGGTTTTCCGGGTCAGTGAGCCCTCGGACCCTGACTTTCCGGAGATGATCTTTTTCCGAAGAGCTGGAGGTTGCGCTTCTTCGGTATTTTCGGAGTTCGTTGGAGGAAACTTCTTTTCCGGCGGATCCGCGATACGGTGTAGAATTCCCTCTTCATTCGCTACAGATGAGATTGTTCCGAAGCAGAATACGGATCCGGGGCGCAGGGTGATCTTGCTGTGGAAGGTGACGGCCATTGAGCTAGCTTGGATCGTCGACACACCCCCTACCTGGCGCGCCAGCTGTCGGTGTTTTGGGTCCGACCGCACACCCGGGGTTGCCCCTCGAGGTGTTTTTAGAAGTAGGATGGTGTCGACGACTGTAGCAAAATGGCTCGTGCCGATTGCACGAGGGACAGTGGACAAGGTTTACAGGTTCGGGCTGCATAGAAATGCGTAATACCCTACGTCCTGGTGAGTATGCTTGGTGAATGTGGTTACAGAGAGCTCTCTGGATTGAGAATACAGAGAGTTGACGTGGGTGGCTAAGTAATAGGGTCGATCGTTCTGAAGGGGTGCCCCCTAGGCCTTATATATTCGACCGTGGGGCAATACATGCAGATATGATAACAACAAGTAGCTAAAAGATAGTGAACCTCTTGAGTTTATCCCTGCGTAACCCTCGCCGACTTATCTCTGCATGGCTCCGTTGCATGGGGGCTCCGGCGCGGGAAAGTCGGATTTCTGTTTTGGTCAATCGCTCGACGTTGTGGGCCGTTCGGGTTTGCACCAATCCGGCCTCATGTCGATCTACTTTGCTGGTTGCTTCTCCCCAGGCCCACGAAAGAATGACCTCACGATTTATTGGGCCCTTGGGCCTTTCGTGGGGTCTTTTACTCTTTTAGTGGACCCGGGGGATATCTATCCCCCACAAACGTGATAATGCAAAGAATGTTATCAGGCAACATAAATATTTCATCAGATAACAGTGGCTATTTTCCCTTGCCCTCAGTAAGTGCATTTATGTATTATTTTAACATGAGGCTTTGTGTAATAAAAGGAACTGTATCTGGATAATTGATAATGACATGTAACAACCACTCTCGAAGGATGGAGCACTATGTTCAGTATTACCTCACATAATGTTTTTTTCTTGAAAGCGCAGGAGAACTGCGCAATAATATATTAAAGAAGAAGGACAGATACAAGAACAAACTGGGGCCCCTCTCACATAATGTTTGCAAACTGCAATCAAATTAGATGTGTTTTGTGAGCATATTATTATAGAAAATATTCTAGATGAGAAAAAAATGCAACTTCATGTTAGTCCCTGTCCTCGATGAGTGAATGTTAACTGTGTGCATTTTGACTGATACAAGCTACTGATTTTTAGCTTGTTCGTGAGCTGAAAAAACTATGTCATTTAATTCACTACCTCAAAATCTCGCCTAGAAATGAATTTTCTATTTACTCATGTGATGTTACTTTCTGTTATTGATAGGTGGTAGGGATATGACTTGGTTAAAAATGTTTTGGCTTTCCACCTATCGGACGCTATAAAAATTCCCTGATGCAGCATCAGTGCCATTAAAATTGATTAATGTTTCTTGAGACCTTTGATACATTTCCACCTACATGCTAAAAAGAGATACTCTTCTACAGAAGTAAATAACAAATGACCATGTAAGTAAATATTTTAAAGAAATGAGAGCAAAATTGTGTACCAGATGTTATATACAGCTATGTTTAATATAGTCCTAATATCTTCAACTCTCCCATATGGCCGCACATAATCTTAGGACTTGTAAAAGCAGCAAATATTAAAGAACTACAACTGAAATGATCAAGTATAAATGTATAATAACTCCATAAATACCAAATCAGAAAAAAAAATCACTCCATAAATACCAATAAAGAATCATCCAAGGAGCTTCTCCAGTATTAGAATTGTATAAGATGTCATAAAAATTTAGCGGCCAATTAGTTATAGCATGCTAACTTATTTCAAGCAAGTCATTATTTTATTCACATGACTTTAAAAACAAGAGCACATTAAAAACAACAAGAGATTAATTCAGTCTTCAAGTTGGTAAACAAATGAACACAATTCAGACTTCCTAGTGTTAAGACTCAAGAGACCTCATGGTCACCTTTTCTCTATTCAATGGATTATTGCATTCAATGTCGTTTATATTTTTAGGGAGACACAATAACATGTATGATTTGCATACTGCAGTACAAATGCAAGTACCTATTGTTCCTTCTAGGTTGGTCTAGTTTTTTTTAGATTAGAAGAACAGAGTTGAAATAGCTACAAGTACCCTAGGCTGAGGGCATCATGGTCAGCTGGCTGTTAACAATAGAGTATACCAGATTTGCATTCAGATAAATAGAAAGCATGGAGTACAATTATTCAGGCATTCAGTGTTTCTACATAACAGTACATACTACATATATTTATAAGAGGAAAGGCATGTGAGGATCACATAAATCGAAAAACAAAGCAACCATTTGCTAGGTGATGCAGATAAAACATTATCAACAAAACAAGCAACTAGTAGGCCAGTTCATACAGCGAAAACTGGACACGACAAATAATAACAAGAACATGTATATGCACATTCCTGCACCCTAGAACACAGAATTGCTAAGTATTGGACTGTTTGGTCACGAACGTTTTTTTGCCCTTTGAAACAAATGTAGCTGCTCGGCCTCTTTAATTTATATGCATATGTTGCAAGCAAATGTCTATTTCACACAATGCACAGCGCCAAACTGATCACCCAAAAAACGATAGTTGCCTTGCCTGCATAAAGGGCAACATTCATTTGGTCTGCAGATGGGAGGAAATGGATCTGCTGTTTTCCATCTATTTGTCTACCCTCCCTTTAGAATACTATTTTTCCCTCTGTAAAGAAACAGTAGTGAGGCCCCAACTGGAGTAGCATTAGTATTATTATTGGACTAAAATAGCAGTAGTACTATTATTAGGAAGGGCCAGACTTCAGAATGCAAGTGTTTTGCTTTATTCTTCAATTGTTTTAGGAGTTTTTGTCATAGCTACATCATTTAAAGCCTACCTATCCGAACTGTTTTACATACACATCTCTATATATCAGTGTCGAACGTTTATACGAGTTTGATCAAGCATTTTAGGGTTCTTATGCAAACGTCAAAGTGACATGAGTCATTGGACATGTCTTAAGGTTTTGCTTTATTCTTAAGTTGTTTTAAGAGTTTTTGTCACAGCTACATCATTTAAAGCCTATAGACATGGTGGACTGGCGCATAGCTGAAGTGTTAATCTTTTTTGCACTTTCTGTTGGAATGATTATTATTAGTTTCTGCTTTTGCAGACCTATCATTTTTTTGCACTTTCTGTTGGAATGATTATTAGAACGATCCCATACTGTAATCAAGAAAAATAAGACTTGAATTCTTGAAGGTCATTTCCAAATAAAAGCATCAATTGTACTGCACAAGTAGCACAGGAGTTTGAAGATGTCATACTTGCAAAGATCCAGACGGGGCCAGGTGACCTCAGAGCAATAGATTCTATCTGGCCATGATAAGGTGTATAAGATTGGTAACCGCATATCTGGCCATCCCAACTGAGCTAGGACAGATGAATCCTAGTAGAACAGAAGAACATGAATACCAAAGACAATACTAAACCATATATAAATCAATTACAGAAACAATTATGTATGAACCATAAATGATCTAAAACAATCATAAACTTGAGATTCTGCTCAGATGCTGGCATGCACTAAAACAAGAGAATGAGGTGGAAATAAAAATATGCAGCATGGGAGGATTAAGTTTGGATATGTTTCAGTGTACGAAGCACTACATCTGGGCAGAATACCTCAACATGTGCTTTTTAGTAAAACATATAACTATGGTTTAGGGCTCACCTGGGTTTCAACCATAGAGTGTATGATAGACTGTGGGTGAATCACAATCTCAATGTCATCATATTCATCACCAAATAAATAATGTGCTTCAATAACTTCTAAACCCTACAAGACCAAGTCGTCAATTTAGGCCAAACCCATGGAGTCGTCTAGCGATGAACTCAGAGGAGGGAGGAGCAGGAAGGAGGCATGTACCCGTTTTGTTCTATGGCTTCAACCTCTAGCTCCTCCAGATCCTCGTCCTCGCCCTCGTCGTCGGTGGCGGGGAAAACGGAGGAGGGGTCACGAGGGAAGGCGGAGTCAGCACCGGAGGCGAGCTCGAGCTCGGAGGCGAGGAAGGCCGCGAAGTCATCGCTCCCGCTCGACGACAACGGGGACGGGGACGACGCCTCGGTGAGGCTCATGGGCGCGGCACCAAGGGCAGAACTGCAGAAGGGTTGGTGAGACTAGAGGGCGCTTGGGAGAAGCTGTGAGGAACCCTGGCAGGGACGTTTGGCGAGGGCGGTGGCGAAGGCCCGCAGGGACGGAGGCGGTCGGGTGCGACGGTCGTGGCGTCGGCCAGGGAACCCTAGCACCTCATGGAGGCGGCCTGCAACATTTGGCGACGGCGAGGAAGGAAGCTACGGTGTCTGACCGGAGCAGAGGTGAGAATGTTTCTAGAAGCACGAGGCGTCCGCAACGCCATCGTGGCGGCCCACGGCGGCAATCGGCGAAGGTGAGGCACGAAGGATCAGAATTTTGGAGGCGAGAGCGAGATGCCGGGAGCCTGCGGGTTGCGGCATGGAGAGGGATCTCGAGAGGGAGGGGGGCAACGGGCGGACGCAACTCGTTCTGTATTCTGCTGGATTGAATGAACTATTCGGGTCCGAGCCCACGCCACGTGTTGGCATGCGCTGCCTGCTGTGCGCGTGAAATGCAGGGGTGGCTTCAATCCATAGTGTCTTTTAACTAAAGGTAATGCGGAGGAGAGAGAAATAGAAGATGGTTAGGATATATCCAGTAAGATCATGTACTCTAAATTTAGCGTCCACGACGTTTTCTATCTATTCCAATAACACATTGTAAGAGCAATTCTAAGAAATTAGATATAATCTTAGCTAAATTTAAAGTTTTCTGAGGACTGTAAAAAATAGACAGTTTTCTAAACGATGAGATAAACCAACAGACTCTCTAAATTTTATGTATCAATATTCAAATTGTAGCACCTCGCTGCTCCTGGAGCACTAGCGAATGTGCGTACCTTCCTTGCTTCCCATCCATCCTTCGCTCGGCTCGATGGCGGGAGGGTGCACAGGAAGTGGAGCACACACACATGACTACATGAGGGAGATGGCGAGGCGGTGGACTCAGCAAATATGCCTAGTGGCATGGATGGAATACCGAGCAGGATACATTAGGCCTTGTTCGGTTGCATGAGTAATCCAGGTATGGATTGAGTGAATCAATATCTCACACACAATCCCATGGTGGGATTAAATCCATTAACTAATCCATGTGTCTTTCAAAGCTAGTTATTCTTTTGATCCATTGATTCTAATGTAAACTTGTGCAATAACTCATGGATTTGTTCCATACCTAATGAGCTATGGATAGAATTCATATCTTCCATAGTTTAAAAAATTCCCAAACCCTTGGGTTATATTCCATGATGGGTTTAACCGAATAAAAAATTTAAGTAGTCATGGATTATTTTGGGGTATGGATTGGGGCATGGATTGGGGCATGGATTTAATTCCAATCCATGCTAATCGAGAGCTGGATTGGTGTAAACGAACAAAGCCTTAGTGAGCAAAATGAAGAGTTTGATGGATCATGTTTTAATCACCAGTTTTCTATTTTTACCTTTTATTAATAGATTTAGCTAGACTTTTAGAGTTGCTCTAAGACATCCTCTAAAATTAAAATAGTGCATCCTGTGACCGCCGCTAAATGTGCATGCGACAAAATGCATTGGAAGAGTATGGCGCAGCGGTGTGGGTCCACATGCTTCAGTCCACTGCACGGACTACTAGTTCAGAACGTTTTACCTAGTTTGAAAAAAAGTAGTGATACAAATGATAAGATTTAGAGTACGTTGCTTAGAAAATGAATATACAGAGAAATATATATATTAGAGGGTATTGTAAAGGACGATAAATATTTATTTAGATGATGAAATTTAGAAAACGTTGTTTGAGACAACCTTATAAGTTTAAAATAAACTTATTCACAAAAGTAAAAAACATTATGGTAGAAAAAAAATCATAAATCAACTATTATATAAATAAACTGATGGATGAGTTGTAAATCTATACTACTCTATTAATATAGTAGCGTCAGCGTCCACACCCTTCATGCCCCCGCCTGACCCCTCACCCTCCCACGCGCGCGCATGGAAGCAGCCCGCAGCCCCCGCCGTGCCCCTCCCCCCACGACCGCACATGCACCATCCCCCGCCGCCCCCGCCCCCGCCCCGGATCTCGCCCCCGCCCGCGGATCCCGCGCTGGCTCTGTGCGGGAGTGCTGCCGGGCTCCTGCGCCATGGCCACGGCCACGCTGCTCCTGGGATCCGCCGCCGCCTTGCCGCGTCCCGGTTTCGCGGCTACAGCGCCGTTCGCGTCCCAATGGAGACGTCGCCAGGTACGCGCCCATACGGGCACTCACCCACCTCCTCATTCACTCCCGGGGCCGGTGACTGTCGTCGTCATCGTGAGGTTTGCCCCACCCTCCAATCTCGCTGCAATCCCTGCTCTCTCCCGCCCGGATTGCCGCAATCCGCGTCCGACTGTCTATGGAAGGGGTGAATCCCTCTCGTTTCGCCGCATGCTCTCCTCCGCCCTTCACTCAGATCACCGCCCCTCGATCCGCGTCCGCGCTGTCCATGGAAGGGGCGAATCCCACTCGTTTCGCCGCAATCCCTCTCGATCCGCGTCCCATCCGCGTCCGCGCTGTCCATGGAAGCTAAATTGATGAATCTATATGTTTTAGTTTCCATTTCCTAAACATAACTAAGAAGCTTATCCAGGGAAATCATTTTAGCTTTTTGCTGCTCCTTATGTGCTTTAGATTCAGCAAGACAATTCAAACTTTGCAAGTTTTGGAAGACTAATACCTAACTTTTTGGTAACTCGAATGAAACATGCACATACAGATCACCCTGATTACACGATTAATGGAGAGGAGGTACATGGGGTGGGGTCCTAGAACATACTGTAATGTATCAGGAGATGGCGGCGAGCTAGGTACTGGAGCGGCGGGGACTAAAGCTCTAGCGGCATGAAGATGTTTACTTGGTCAGGCTTTCTCTTCCCAGAACTGTAGAAGTCAATCAGACACTCCCTAAAGAAACATCAAAATCCAACAAGTAATGGGAGAAAGCATGTCAGTAGTACATAACTCCATTAAACTACATCCCGTTATTACTATATATTTATAAAAAAAATTGTCGGATCTCATCCAAGCTGAGCTTCTCAGGTCAGTCACCATGATTTCCATCTAATTTGAGTATTTATTTCGTCAAAAGGTACTAATTATAAGGTACAAACTAAAGAAATCAGCAAACTTTCATGTAAAGTCTGGAATTACTCACTGAATCTAAATGCTCTACCAATGTTTTGAGGAGAAAGTCATCACACCAAGTTACCAAACTTGATGCAATTAATTATAGTTTGTACCTTATAATTGTTCATTGCAATGGGATGGATGCATGATTGTCCACTATTAGTTTGATTTTGGTAGCTCACTAGAGTTATGTTCATGGACTGTTGGAAGTAATATTAATTAGGATTTTGTATTGTATTATCTCTGCCCACTAACTTTTTTGTTTAGTGTATTATATAATTCATTTCTTTTACAGGTGCAATGAATCATGGCGACTGGCCAACTTTTCTCTAAAACTACCCAAGCATTATTCTACAATTACAAGCAACTTCCCGTCCAACAGATGCTTGATTTAGACTTCCTTTGTGGTACACATCGACTCTTCATTCTTTGTTAACATGGTTGAGTGGCATTCCTGACTTACTTATTCTTTATCGACTCTATGCTTCTTTATAGGGAGAGAAACACCTCCTGTGCTTGAATAACAATCCTGGTTCTTATGATTTTTAGAAACTTTTCTTTGGACAAGTGAAATTGCTATTCCAGTTCATCCCACGTAAGTTCTGTAGGTCCTCGTATCTAGCATTTGATTGGCAAAAAAATTGTTCTGGCTTTGGTGTTGACCATGCTATTTGATTGCTAGCACAACATGGTATATTTACTTATGTATCTTTTGTAGTATTAAAGTTGTCTATAGTGCACACCCAACAGCTGATGTATTTATCAACTTTGCATCCTTCCGAAGGTTAGCCATTATTTCCATTTTGCTTTTGTGAAAGAGCACATGATCTTGGATAACTAGAAGTTAACTATATTGGAGGCTTTTGCAGTGTTGCTATGTCTTCAATGTCAGCTTTGATGTGGCCAACAATAAGGGTTGTGGCCATTATCGTTAGTGTGTTTCTGAATCAGGTGTCGAGTAGCTAATTTGTTATGTGTCTGCTAATAACAAGGTAAGGACTACTTAACCAACTGTTTTAAGAAAAAAATAGATGGTTCATTTACAAGTTGTCATCCGAACAATACATTTCCATATATAGGATTATATCCATGTATACAAGTTTATAAAAAACTTTTGGTTCATCGAAGACAATGTTATTGGCACACTCCATGTCATCTGCATATTGTCCCTTATTTTTAGTAAATAGTTTAAATACTGTTTGTAGGTTATCATCGGACCTGCAACAATTGGAGGAATTCAAGCGGGTGCTTTCAAGATTGGTGATACCACTTGAACCATTGTTTACATAATTCAGTGTAAGCTTTGCAAAAAGCACTAACAGCTGTTGTGCCATCTCTAGGACTAGCTTTTTATTTCATTCAGACCATTGGACGGGTTGTGCCATCTCTGGGATGAGCACTAACATCAGTTGTTTCCCTTGTTCTAGAAATGCTGTCGAGAAGGGAGAAGGCAACAAACTTCAAACCAGACTATGATATTGATATCCATATGAAGGTGAGGCTGTTACAGATAATATATATAAAGAGCATTATGTGCTTCACAAAAAAAATATTTATGAAAGTAAAAAATAGGAAGGTTTCAACACTTAATGTGGACTGTTATAAACTTCTCTAGGTCCTAGCTATGAGTGTGCAAGAATCCAGTATTCTTACAGGCTACAAAATGAAGGTACATTTTGCTACATGTAACACAAGAATGAGTTTTTTAAAAACAAAACAAGAATCTGAGATCTCATGCCTGCTGCTCTCTCTATATACAGTGCTGATACGGTGGTAGGAAATGAGATGATGAGGGGTATTTTTGGTGGTCAACGAAAGTGTGTCACAACAGGTACAGACAATGATCGAAATACAAATACGCGAACTCAGTTCATGTTAACGAGGGAGATGCATATTTGTCACAGTTTTACATGTTATTTAGCCTTTTCTTGTAGAGCTCCAGGTGCAGAGTCTAATTGGTGCTCCTTTTCCTCTCAGTAGTGCAGATTACAATGTCCATACCAAGATCAGCTGGGAATGCTGAAAGATGTGCTTTCATTATTGCACTCTGAAAGTTATGCATACATGACTCATGGTACAATTATATAGGTACTAGGATTTATCTCCCACCAACCCATTTAATTTTCGTTATTTTTTATTGCACATGCTTATCATTACATGTACTAAAACTGATGAATAATAGCTTCGACTATAATATCTGTAACTCATCCTTTTCTTTTTTGAAGGTTCGCACTATTAAAGTGGAAAAGAGGATCAATGAGATTGTGAACCGCTTGAATAAGACAAAGGTGGAACGGAAACCTGATTTAAAGGGTATGTCACATTTATTTGAAAGCATTTCTGTCGTCATTTTTATGTCAGCAACTCAGCATTCTATAATGAACATGGTTAAGTATTTTTCTTTTTATTTTTGGGATTCATAATGTGAGTTTTTATCTCACAAAGAAAGTGAGGATGTAATGTCTAGGCTTTGTTTGGTGGAGCTGTAGCTTTTCCAAAAGCACCTCCTGAAGAAGCTTTCGGGAAAAGCTTGGGAAGCTGCTCCTTGAAAGCTTCTCTGCTTTTCGTACAACAAAGTGCTGCTTTTATCAGCTTGAAGAAGCTGCTGCCCTGTTTGGGGGAGCCTCTAGCTTTTTGAGCTTTCTGTAGAAGCGAAAGCTGCCAGAAGCTCCCCAAATAGGGCCTTAGATCATTACGATTTTGTAGAATCTAGATGCGCAAAAGGATGTTATCATGATAACAAGATTTTTGAGAATCGTGAAAATGTTTGCGTATATGTGAGAGCACCTAGGGGGGGTGAATAGGTGATCCTGTAAATCTTAAAAACTTAAGCCACAAAACTTGATTAAGTGTTAGCACAGTTAATGCCAAGTGGCTAGAGCGAAGATCTTGCACAATATGATAATCACAAGAAGTTCAACACAGAGAGGACACGGTGATTTATCCCGTGGTTCGGCCAAGTACAAAACTTGCCTACTCCACGTTGTGGCGTCCCAACGGACGAGAGTTGCACTCAACTCCTCTCAAGTGATCCAATGATCAACTTGAATACCACAGTGTTATGCTTTTCTTCTCAATATCCCGTTTGCGAGGAATCTCCACAACTTGGAGCCTCTCGCCCTTACACTTAAGATTCACAAAGAAATACGGAGTAAGGTGGGAATGAGCAACACACACAAGACTCAAAAATCAGAGCAACAACGCACACAAGTCGCAACAAGAGCTCGCAACGCAACTCAATGAGTTCTCAACTCCACAAGAGCTCTGGATGCTATCACAATGAAACGAATGTGCTAAATCGATGTCTTGGTGCTTAGATGTGTTGTAGGAATGCTTGGTGTACTCCTCCATGCGCCAAGGGGTCCCTTTTATAGCCCCAAGGCAGCTAGGAGCCGTTGGGAACAAATCTGGAAGGCCATCTTTGCCTTCTGTCTCGTGGCGCACCGGACAGTCCGGTGCACACCGGACACTGTCCGGTGCCCGATTTGTTTCCATAAAAAGCGAAGCCGACCGTTGCCGACCGTTGCAGATCTGGCGCACCGGACAGTCCGGTGCACACCGGACAGTCCGGTGCTTCCTTCCGACCGTTGGCTCGGCCACGTGTCGCGCGCCGATCGCGCGGCCGACCGTTGGTCCGGCCGACCGTTGGCTCACCGGACAGTCCGGTGCACACCGGACAGTCCGGTGAATTTTAGCCGAAGTCGCCGGAGAAAAACCCGAGAGCGGCCTCTTCGGCCGAGGCAGCCTGGCGCACCGGACACTGTCCGGTGCACCAGACCGAAGCAGCCCCTTGGCTGTACACAGCCAAGTCTTCTCTTCTCTTCTTCTATCTGTTTCTAACACTTAGACAAATATATTAGTACACAAAACCAATGTACTAAGGCTTAGAAACATACCTTAACTTGTGATTTGCACTTTGTTCATCCTTGGGCATATTTTCACATTTAAGCACTTGTGTTTGCACTCAATCACCAAAATACTTAGAAATGGCCCAAAGGCACATTTCCCTTTCAATCTCCCCCTTTTTGGTGATTTATGCCAACACAACATAAAGTAGATAGCACAAGTGCAAAATCACTTCAAATAAAAACTCAAATTGGTTTTATTCAATTTTGACATATATGGATCATCCTTTGCCACCACTTGGTTTGTTTTTGCAAATCAAACTCAAATCTCTATCTCTAAGTCAAACACATATGTTGAAGTATAAAGAGAGTCATTCCAAAAGAGATTGATCAAAGATTTCAAAAACTCCCCCTATTTCCCATACTCAATACTTCTCCCCACAAGAAGCCAACTTTTGACAATAGAGACAATAAGAGACAATAAAAGCTTTTGACAAAACAAAAACTCTATCCTACTATTTTCAAAATCTCTCAAGTGGTAGCTGATCCATTTATCGCTTTGGCCTTTATTTTCTCCCCCTTTGGCATCAAGCACCAAAACGGGATCAATCTTGGCCTTTTAACCCCATTGCCTCACAAAAATCTTCAATTAAGATCAAATGGCAATAAGAGTTCATGAGATGAACTTGGAATTAGTTACCCTCTCATCGGAGTGCAGTGGAAGTCTTTCATGGTCCAAGTCCACCTTTTCCCTTTCAATTCTCCTTCGAGACTAAACAAACTCAAGCATATGGTTAGTCTCAAAAGGTCAAGTTGTAACACATCTCCCCCTACAACTGTGCATCACTTTGCAACGGACTTGTGAGGTCCAGGGAGTGTTTGTACAACTTGAGCACCACAATAAACAGCAAAATGCAGAATGAACATGATCAGAGGCATAAACACATGTATGCTACAATTCAATCCAAGTTCCGCGAATCTAAGACATTTAGCTCACTACGCAGCCTGCAAAAGGTCTTCTCATCTAGAGGCTTGGTAAAGATATCGGCTAGCTGGTTCTCGGTGCTAACATGAAACACTTCGATATCTCCCTTTTGCTGGTGGTCTCTCAAAAAGTGATGCCGGATGTCTATGTGCTTTGTGCGGCTGTGCTCAACAGGATTCTCCGCCATGCGGATAGCACTCTCATTGTCACATAGGAGTGGGACTTTGCTCAGATTGTAGCCAAAGTCCCTGAGGGTTTGCCTCATCCAAAGTAGTTGCGCGCAACACTGTCCTGCGGCAACATACTCGGCCTCAGCGATGGATAGGGCAACGGAGGTTTGTTTCTTAGAGTTCCATGACACCAGGGACCTTCCTAGGAATTGGCACGTCCCCGATGTACTCTTCCTATCGACCTTACATCCAGCATAGTCGGAGTCTGAGTATCCAACTAAGTCAAAGGTAGACCCCTTTGGATACCAGAGTCCGAAGCAAGGCGTAGCAACTAAATATCTAAGAATTCGCTTCACCGCCACTAAGTGACATTCCTTAGGATCGGATTGAAATCTAGCACACATGCACACGCTAAGCATAATATCCGGTCTACTAGCACATAAGTAAAGCAAAGAACCTATCATTGACCGGTATGCTTTTTGATCAACGGACTTACCTCCTTTGTTGAGGTCGGTGTGTCCGTCGGTCCCCATTGGCGTCTTTGCGGGCTTGGCGTCCTTCATCCCAAACCGCTTTAGCAGATCTTGCGTGTACTTCGTTTGGGAGATGAAGGTGCCTTCCTTGAGTTGCTTCACTTGGAACCCAAGGAAGTAGTTCAACTCGCCCATCATCGACATCTCGAATTTCTGCGTCATCACCCTGCTAAACTCTTCACAAGACTTTTGGTTAGTAGAACCAAATATTATGTCATCGACATAAATTTGGCACACAAACAAGTCACCATCACATGTCTTTGTAAAAAGAGTTGGATCGGCTTTCCCAACCTTGAAAGCATTAGCAATTAAAAAGTCTCTAAGGCATTCATACCATGCTCTTGGGGCTTGCTTAAGTCCATAGAGCGCCTTAGAGAGCTTACACACATGGTCGGGGTACCGTTCATCCTCGAAGCCAGGGGGTTGCTCCACGTACACCTCCTCCTTGATTGGCCCGTTGAGGAAAGCGCTCTTCACATCCATTTGGTACAACCTGAAAGAATGGTGAGCGGCATATGCTAGCAAAATACGAATGGACTCTAGCCTAGCCACAGGAGCAAAGGTCTCCTCAAAGTCCAAACCTGCGACTTGGGCATAACCTTTTGCCACAAGTCGAGCCTTGTTCCTCGTCACCACCCCGTGCTCGTCCTGTTTGTTGCGGAACACCCACTTGGTTCCCACAACATTTTGCTTCGGACGAGGCACCAGTGTCCAAACTTCATTGCGCTTGAAGTTGTTTAGCTCCTCTTGCATGGCCAACACCCAGTCCGGATCTAGCAAGGCCTCCTCTACCCTGAAAGGCTCTATAGAAGAGACAAAAGAGTAATGCTCACAAAAATTAACTAATCGAGATCGAGTAGTTACTCCCTTGCTAATGTCACCCAGAATTTGGTCGACGGGATGATCCCTTTGAATCATCGCTCGAACTTGGGTTGGAGGTGCCGGTTGCACTTCTTCCTCCATCACATGATTATCTTGTGCTCCCCCTTGATCACACGCCTCCTTATGATGAACCTGTTCATCGTCTTGAGTCGGGGGATGCACCATAATTGAGGAAGAGGGTTGATCTTGCTCATCTTGTTCCTATGGCCGCACTTCTCCAATCGCCATGGTTCGTATAGCGGCTGTCGGAACATCTTCTTCATCTATATCATCACAATCAACAACTTGCTCTCTTGAAGAGCTATTAGTCTCATCAAATACAACGTCGCTAGAGACTTCAACCAAACCCGATGATTTGTTGAAGACTCTATACGCCTTTGTATTTGAGTCATAACCTAACAAAAACCCTTCTACAGCTTTGGGAGCAAACTTAGAATTTCTACCCTTCTTTACTAGAATGTAGCATTTACTCCCAAATACACGAAAGTACGATACATTGGGTTTGTTACCGGTTAGTAGCTCATACGACGTCTTCTTGAGGAGGCGATGAAGGTAGACCCTGTTGATGGCGTGGCACGCCGTGTTCACGGCTTCTGTCCAAAAGCACTCGGGGGTCTTGAACTCTCCTAGCATCGTCCTCGCCATGTCGATGAGCGTCCTGTTCTTCCTCTCTACCACACCATTTTGTTGTGGTGTGTAGGGAGCGGAGAACTCGTGCTTGATCCCTTCATCTTCAAGGAACTCCTCCACTTGAAGGTTCTTGAACTCGGACCCGTTGTCGCTCCTTATCTTCTTCACCTTGAGCTCAAACTCATTTTGAGCTCTTCTGAGAAAGCGCTTGAGGGTCCCTTGGGTTTCAGACTTATCCTGCAAAAAGAACACCCAAGTGAAGCGGGAAAAATCATCTACAATAACTAGACCATACTTACTCCCTCCTATGCTTAGATAGGCGACGGGTCCGAAGAGGTCCATATGCAGCAGCTCCAGGGGTCTTGAAGTGGTCATCACATTCTTGCTGTGATGTGCTCCTCCCACCTGTTTCCCTGCTTGACAAGCTGCACAAGGTCTATCTTTTTCGAATTGAACGTTAGTCAAACCTATCACGTGTTCTCCCTTTAGAAGCCTGTGAAGGTTCTTCATCCCCACATGTGCTAAGCGGCGATGCCACAGCCAGCCCATGCTAGTCTTAGCTATTAAGCATGCATCTAGACCGGCCTCTTCTTTTGCAAAATCAACTAAATAAAGTTTGCCGTCTAATACACCCTTAAAAGCTAGTGAACCATCATTCCTTCTAAAGACAGACACATCTACGTTTGTAAATAGACAGTTATACCCCATATGACATAATTGACTAACAGATAGCAAATTATATCCAAGACTCTCTACTAAAAATACATTAGAGATAGAATGCTCATTAGAAATCGCAATTTTACCTAACCCTTTTACCTTGCCTTGATTCCCATCACCGAATACAATTGAATCTTGGGAATCCTTATTTTTGACGTAGGAGGTGAACATCTTCTTTTCCCCCGTCATATGGTTTGTGCATCCGCTGTCGATAATCCAGCTTGAACCCCCGGATGCATAAACCTGCAAGGCAAATTTAGGCTTGGGACTTAGGTACCCAACTCTTGTTGGGTCCTACAAGGTTAGTCACAATTTCCTTAGGGACCCAAATGCAAGTTTTATCACCTTTGCATTTTGCCCCTAACTTCCTAGCAATTACTTTTCTATCCTTTCTACAAATTGCAAATGAAGCATTCAAAGCACAATAAATTGTAGAAGGTTCATTTGCTATTTTCCTAGGAGCATGAATAACATTCCTTCTAGGCACATGATGAATAGCATTTCTTTTAGGAACAACATTTCTCCTAGTAACATTTCTATCATACACATAAGAGGAACTAGGAGCAAACATGGCATGAGAATCATAAACATATGAATCATAAGCATCATGACTTACATTTCTAGTTTGTCTTCTATCATGATACAAAAATGCATGGTTCCTTTTAGCACTAGTAGCCATAGGGGCCTTCCCTTTCTCCTTGGCGGGAATGGGAGCCTTATGGCTTGTTAAGTTCTTAGCTTCTCTCTTGAAGCCAAGTCCATCCTTAATTGAGGGGTGTCTACCAATTGTGTAGGCATCCCTTGCAAATTTTAGCTTATCGAAATCATTCTTGCTAGTCTTAAGTTGAGCATTAAGACTAGCCAGTTCATCATTAAGCTTGGAAATTGAAACTAGGTGTTCACTACAAGCATTAATGTCAAAGTCTTTACACCTAGTACAAATTTCAACATGTTCTACACAAGAATGGGATTTGTTTGCTACTTCTAATTTAGCATTTAAATCATTGTTGACACCTTTCAAAGTAGAAATGGTTTCATGACAAGTAGATAGTTCAAAAGAAAGCATTTCATTTCTCTTAACTTCTAAAGCATAGGATTTTTGTGCCTCAACAAATTTATCATGCTCTTCATACAACAAATCCTCTTGCTTTTCTAAAAGTATATTTTTTTCATTCAAGGCATCAATTAATTCATTAATTTTGTCTATCTTAGATCTATCTAAGCCCTTGAACAAACATGAATAATCTACTTCATCCTCATCACTAGATTCGTCCTCACTTGAAGAAGCATAGGTAGAGTTGCGAGTACATACCTTCTTCTCTCTTGCCATAAGGCATGTGTGACGCTCGTTGGGGAAGAGGGTTGATTTGTTGAAGGCGGTGGCGGCGAGTCCTTCATTGTCGGAGTCGGACGAGGAGCAATCCGAGTCCCACTCCTTGCCTAGATGCGCCTCGCCCTTTGCCTTCTTGTAATGCTTCTTCTTTTCCCTCTTGTTCCCCTTTTCCTGGTCACTATCATTATCAGGACAGTTAGCAATAAAATGACCAAGCTTACCGCATTTGAAGCATGATCGCTTCCCCTTGGTCTTAGTCTTGCTCGGCTGTCCATTGCGACCCTTTAGCACCGTCTTGAATCTCTTGATAATGAGGGCCATTTCTTCTTCATTAAGACCGGCCGCCTCAATTTGCGCCACCTTGCTGGGTAGCGCCTCCTTGTTCCCTGTGGCTTTGAGAGCAAAAGGTTGCGGCTCGTTGATCGGTCCATTCAAGGCGTCGTCCACATACCTTGCCTCCTTGATCATCATTCGCCCGCTGACGAATTTTCCTAGTACTTCTTCGGGCGACATTTTGGTGTACCTGGGATTCTCACGAATATTATTCACCAAATGAGGATCAAGAACGGTAAAGGACCTGAGCATTAGTCGGACGACGTCGTGGTCCGTCCATCGCGTGCTTCCGTAGCTCCTTATTTTGTTGACAAGGGTCTTGAGCCGGTTGTATGTTTGAGTTGGCTCCTCGCCCCTTATCATTGCGAACCGTCCAAGCTCGCCCTCCACCAACTCCATTTTGGTGAGCAAGGTAGCGTCATTTCCCTCATGAGAGATCTTGAGGGTATCCCAGATTTGCTTGGCGTTATCCAAGCCACTCACTTTATTATATTCATCCCTGCACAATGAGGCTAGAAGAACAGTAGTAGCTTGTGCATTCTTATGGATTTGCTCATTAATGAATATAGGACTATCCGAACTATTAAAGTGCATTCCACTATCTACAATCTCCCATATGCTGGGATGGAGAGAGAATAGGTGACTACGCATTTTGTGGCTCCAAAATCCGTAGTCCTCCCCATCAAAGTGTGGGGGCTTGCCGAGTGGAATGGAAAGCAAATGTGAATTTGAACTATGCGGAATACGAGAGTAGTCAAAAGAAAAGTTAGAATTAACCGGTTTCCTTTGTTTGTCGTAGTCGTCGTCCTTTTGGGAAGAAGAGGACTCATCGCTGTCGTAGTAGACAATCTCCTTGATGCGTCTTGTCTTCTTCTTCTTCCCATCTCTTCGCTTGTGGCCCGAGCCCGAGTCATTGGACTTGTCATCCCTTGGCTCGTTGACGAAGGACTCCTTCTCCTTGTCGTTGATCACAATTCCCTTCCCCTTAGGATCCATCTCTTCGGGCGGTTAGTCCCTTTCTTGAAGAGAATGGCTCTGATACCAATTGAGAGCACCTAGGGGGGGGGTGAATAGGTGATCCTGTAAATCTTAAAAACTTAAGCCACAAAACTTGATTAAGTGTTAGCACAGTTAATGCCAAGTGGCTAGAGCGAAGATCTTGCACAATATGACAATCACAAGAAGTTCAACACAGAGAGGACACGGTGATTTATCCCGTGGTTCGGCCAAGTACAAAACTTGCCTACTCCACGTTGTGGCGTCCCAACGGACGAGAGTTGCACTCAACTCCTCTCAAGTGATCCAATGATCAACTTGAATACCACAGTGTTATGCTTTTCTTCTCAATATCCCGTTTGCGAGGAATCTCCACAACTTGGAGCCTCTCGCCCTTACACTTAAGATTCACAAAGAAATACGGAGTAAGGTGGGAATGAGCAACACACACAAGACTCAAAAATCAGAGCAACAACGCACACAAGTCGCAACAAGAGCTCGCAACGCAACTCAATGAGTTCTCAACTCCACAAGAGCTCTGGATGCTATCACAATGAAACGAATGTGCTAAATCGATGTCTTGGTGCTTAGATGTGTTGTAGGAATGCTTGGTGTACTCCTCCATGCGCCAAGGGGTCCCTTTTATAGCCCCAAGGCAGCTAGGAGCCGTTGGGAACAAATCTGGAAGGCCATCTTTGCCTTCTGTCTCGTGGCGCACCGGACAGTCCGGTGCACACCGGACACTGTCCGGTGCCCGATTTGTTTCCATAAAAAGCGAAGCCGACCGTTGCCGACCGTTGCAGATCTGGCGCACCGGACAGTCCGGTGCACACCGGACAGTCCGGTGCTTCCTTCCGACCGTTGGCTCGGCCACGTGTCGCGCGCCGATCGCGCGGCCGACCGTTGGTCCGGCCGACCGTTGGCTCACCGGACAGTCCGGTGCACACCGGACAGTCCGGTGAATTTTAGCCGAAGTCGCCGGAGAAAAACCCGAGAGCGGCCTCTTCGGCCGAGGCAGCCTGGCGCACCGGACACTGTCCGGTGCACCACCGGACAGTCCGGTGCCCCAGACCGAAGCAGCCCCTTGGCTGTACACAGCCAAGTCTTCTCTTCTCTTCTTCTATCTGTTTCTAACACTTAGACAAATATATTAGTACACAAAACCAATGTACTAAGGCTTAGAAACATACCTTAACTTGTGATTTGCACTTTGTTCATCCTTGGGCATATTTTCACATTTAAGCACTTGTGTTTGCACTCAATCACCAAAATACTTAGAAATGGCCCAAAGGCACATTTCCCTTTCAATATGTTGGTATCTGTTTGGTCTATGAATAAAAGGCATGGTTGATGGATTATCGTTTTCAACTGAATGATAAATTTGACGCGTTGGCTTGTCGCATGTGCACTTCAGTCCTGTTATTTGAGTCAATAATCATCACATCGTTTCCTGCCAGCTGAAAGAGAGGCTATTAGTGCTGCTGAAAAGGCAGAAAGAAAGGCACAGCTTAGGGACAAGGTAAAGATATTTCTAATGCTATACCAGCCGTGTTTTCTTGTGTTGCCATGTGCTGGTTATGTAGAAATCAAAGATCTAACTTGTTTGTATTTCTAGAGCATATCAAATTATATTTATGGGCAGCAAACTGGTTGTAACGGATCTTGTAGGAACCAAATATTTATGTAGTTGATTCTATTGTAATAAATTTTCTAGGGCATATCAAATTATAAATAGGATGTTGGTACTACCTGATAAAATAACTGAACTGCTGAACTTTTGATAGTTAGAATATTGACATAACAGATCACTGGATTCTGTTTTTCTTCTGTTTCAGAAACGTAGGGAAGAGATGGAGAGGCTTGACAAAGAGAAGCAGGCTGATATCAGGAGCTACAAGGGTCTAATGGTCCAAGAGAAGATGACTTCCAACAAGCAAATCGCTTCTGGCAGCAAGACCCTGCAGGAACTTGAAGAAGACTTCATGTGAGGGGTGGACATTATAAATGCCATGCTGAAGATTTCCTTGAACTGCTTCTGTCGAAGACAGAAGGGGTACCACAGGCTTGTGAGATACTGGATCTAAATGACTCATGGGCAGGCCATGGTCTGTTATTATCTCCTCTTGCTGTTGTGGTCTATGTAAACCTTGTTTACTTGCTGAAAAAACAACGGTTCATGCTCCGTGTGTTCAAATAATATTGTAGTGTTAAGTAACTGCTCCGTGTTGATGATTTGCTGGTGTTTCGTGATTGCTGCAGACATAGAAATCGTATATAGTTCAAATGATTTGAATTGAATCATTTTTATTTTTATTTGGAACACGGATTTTTTGTTCCAAAAGAATCATATAAAAATATTTACCTGTCACGGAGCAGTTACTTAACACTACAATATTATTTGAACACACCACTGCTTATGTACATCATTATTGAGCGAATTCACAACATTATGTACGATGTAACGGCCACAGACTCGCAGTATACGGGTCTCCCAGATATTGAAGCCAGTTGTGATAAAATGTTCAAACAGATACAACAGTTCATTGGCCATGAGTTTTGCCAATCCAGCAAGCGCTAATTCGCATCAGCTGGGCGGTGGTAGTTTCTCCTCCTCAGCTGCGATTCTGGGGCAGGTTGCTGAAGGTAAATCTTGGTAGGGTCATTTGGGTCAACATACCTGCGCATATATATCCACTAACATGAGTCCACAGCAGATAAACCAATAGCCAGGAGAAGAAGTTGCTAGACTGTGAGCACATACGCATGATGCATCATATCATCGACAGGAGTCTGCGCGGCTTGCAGAGGATCCACACGCGGTGCCATGTTAGCAGCAGACTGGGCTTCAAACTCATTGTAGCGCCGCACAGATGCAGTCAGGTTAAGGAAGAGAGGAACGAAAGTACCACAGCCGCCTTCCTTGAACAAGATCTTGAAGGTGTGAGTTGAGTACAGGGCCCTGTTCTGATTGTCTGGAACGACCTGCATTGGAACATTCGATGTTAGTGACCAACCATGTCATATATGTATTCTCTACCAAGCATTCTGTCATACTCACTGGTTCAACGAATCCAGAGATGTTGTTGCAGTGAAATATGGGCTGATTGAACTTCTCACCATGCACAAACAACTGCAGAGGTAAGCAAGAAAGAGCAATTAGACTGATATTGTGAAGAAACCATTTCTTAGAACCCCCAACATGTAATGTAACCTTGAATCAGGCAAAAGCACCTAGGGATTTTTTTTAAAGAGAGAACCCCGCACCTAAGCACCTAACAAAATGTGTTGGCAAACGTGACACACGGTAGACGCTACAACCACCAACAATCACCATATAAATTAGACACACTATATCGGTAGACAAAATATTCCGCTACTCGATACTCACCTAGAGCCTAAAGGGCAGTGACACTGTAGCAGCCCACAAGCTCAACAAAAGGCAGGTTGCAAGCTAAGGAAGCAACAAGGGCTTCTAAATAAGGAAGTGTCATACCGGTTGCAATTTCATTTAGAAAAGCATGTGCTGAAATCCCACATTGCACTGATATATAAACAATTTTTGCTAATAGAACACATCAATCATTCAAGAAACATCATATTGCTTGAGCACCACCTTGATGAATGCTTGATTGCTACAATATTCTCGAATGCCTTTTGGATCTCAGTAATGACATTAACCATGCATAGCAATATAATATGTGATATTAGCAGACACCTCTTTTTAACGAAAGCCCTTTATAGCTAACTAGACTGCCTTTCTTTTTAGTTTTTACTCTTTTAGTTCATTCCATTTCTTCAGTTCGCTTGGCTAGCAATATACTACGTTCACCTAAATTCTGATTGAGCACACATAAGCATTTGTCTTGTAGGTTGTGCTTTGCCTCCAGGCACTTTGGACAGGATCGGAGAGACTATTTTTCTTTGTAATAACATAGATCAAACAATTTTTTTAAGAAAATTGCAGTAAAGCTTAAGAAATGGGTCAATAATACAAGTCATCACGACACAAAGATAATATGGTGGAATTAGCATATGCTG
This sequence comes from Zea mays, assembly GCF_902167145.1. NCBI lineage: Eukaryota > Viridiplantae > Streptophyta > Magnoliopsida > Poales > Poaceae > Zea > Zea mays. The sequence goes on along the minus strand of NC_050096.1, from coordinate 196,146,573 downwards.
GGGACCTTTTCCTATAACAGCATTACATACTAGACAAGGGTGAACCTCCACATGTGCAAAATCACAAGCTAACAAAAACATGAGTAGAAATTTTATGCTGATTATTAGTGATTATCGTATCATGGGTCTGTCAACGGTGTTGGTGCCATTGCACTTTTTTCCTATCCTTTTTTGTTCTGTGCTTTTGCCCTTGCATTTTGTTCAAATTATATAAGACTGAGAGCAGAAATAAAGAACCAACTTTCAGAATGGCATTACTTACCAGTGGCATATCAAAAGCAAAGAAGTTGCCAACAGGCTTGCTGGCAACAAACACCATCCTTATATTGGACAGGTAAATTGTGCCTTTTGTTTTCACATGACCTCCAGGAGCTCTGATTGATAATAACAAGAGAAGCAGCAGCAGTAAGAAAATATGGTTAGATATGTTTGCGGAGAGCAACTATTAAAAATGAAGCTTCCAATATAAGCATAGGTAATGGGCGAATGATAAGGCAAATGATGTTCAATCTTAGAACTTATTAGTGACAAAAAACTATTTTACTACTGATTTTTTACTGCTGTTGTAACATATGAAAGATTAATTTGGCTAGACAGTCCCCCCTTCCTCATATAACACCTGATTCTCCAACATTGTCTAAATAAGCAAATAGATGAGGTCATAAAGATCATAAATTAAACTTAAATTGTAGTAATATAATTGCAAAAACATATCGATGAACCAACCAGATTCGTCGCCAAACAAAGGGGCGGTGGACGGAAGAATGGCCATCCTAGGCAGGACTTGCCCGGAGGAGAACCCTCCGAGGGCTCAATTCCGGTCGGCCACCACGCCACCTCTAGCGTGCCCATCCCGTACCACCCTCGATGTTGGGCCGACACCACGTCCCCTTCGATCCATTATATTTGACTAATTTCTGCCTCAAAAAACTAAAAAACTAGAGATGTTTATGTTTTTGACTCATCTTCAATTGACAAGGTGAGTGTCCCTGCGTCACAGGTCCAAGTTTCTCTTCGATATCATCCCGGACAGCTCGCATATATGTCATCCCCTATCTCATAACTATATAACACATATGTGCATATATAAGTTATCGAGATAGTATATGTCCTCGTTGCAACGCACGGGCACTGACCTAGTATACATATAACCATATAACCAGAGAATTATTTCTAACTCTAAGAACAATAAAAAAGGACCGTGACTCGCTAGTCTAATGGCGCCGTCTTGAAATAGAGTATTGTTTTTCCCCCAAAAAGTCGAACATTTTTCTACTTTAATTAATTAAAATTAAATATATGTAATAAAGTATTAATATCTATACAATACAGTTGGTATTATTATAATTTATTGAATTATTTTTAGATAAATATATAATTATACAAATATTAGTAATAGATTATGATCAGCATGAAAACCATAGTGATCTTTGTTCTGGAACTAGAGAGCAGCGGCCAATTGTGCCATTGAAGACCGAAGAGCAGGAGACTACTCGGAGTAGGAGCAGTCAGTCATCTGCAATCTCGGCCCAGCTATTAGGGTACGTCCGTCGAGCAGTCCACCATCACACTCCATCAGGCCTACCACCACTACCTGCTAGAAGAAAAACAGGCGCCACCTGCACACACGACCATGGTTCGTGCAAAGTGCAAGGCTGGCTGGCGCGCACCGCGCGAGCATACCGATAGAGTTCAGACTGGCTGACCTGACGCCGGCGAAGACGACGCCGACACGCGCTGCGGCGGCATGTGCGCCCATACGCGCGCACAGGCGCCAGGCGCGCGGTAATTTCCGCCGCGGCGGGGACCGTCGTCCCGCCCACACACACACACACACCTGCTCCCGGCCCGCGGCCATGTGCGCGCTCTGTAGCCCTGTACTGGGGGTTCGGTTTGCTAGCTAGGAACGCACCCATGGCCGGACGCCCGGACCGGAGCGAACCTTGCGTCGCGTCCACGGCGCATGACTCCAGCAGGAACAGGTCAATTATCTCGGTCGACCGCCACCTACCGCGGGGAGCCCCTGCCGGCGCCCTTTCCAAGCCCCAACTGCCTGGCGAGCGCTCCCTTTTCTCTGGGACCACGCAGCTGCAATGAGAGCCGAGCGCCATTGTTGTGTTTCTTTCCGTGGTGCTTTGCTTTGCTTCGTTGCAGTACCAGCCGAGCTGGACGCCTTTTGGAACAGCCGGCCGCGCTGGCGTAGTGCGCTGTTTCTTCCCATCGTGCTCTTATCCAAAGAACGACGAGCGAGCGAGGTGTTCTCAATTGCCGTCTACGAGCTTGTCGAGTGAGACAGAGTAACTAATCATCTCCTTGCAGAAGAAAGGGTAAAAGGGTTGGAAACAAAGCGTGCAGTGGAGACATCAGGAAACGTGCACAAAATCTTCTAATCAACCGGCCGGCGTTGCCTGCATCGCCGGCGACTGAAGAGCGCCGGCCGCCAGCTCATCTTGCTGGCCACTGCTAATCCGAGCTTAATCTCTCGGCCATGATCACAGACTCGGTACTGCTAGTAATAATAAATCGTCACTATGACTCTACCAAACAACAGCTCAACAAGTACAGCAACTATTTTTATTTCACGGCCAAAAACAAAGCTTAAAAACGAACCCCAATAAAAAGAAAACAGCGCGATATTTCGTCCCCAGCCCGCCGCCGCCACCTTCGCCGGGATGATGGCTCCACCATTCACGCGTCACCATACCGCCGCCAAAAACCCCACCAGCGCGAGCGCAAGTAGCGCGGGCGCGGACACGCCGGCCGCGGGCACGGCGGCGTTGGGGGACTTGGACGGCGCCGTGGACGAGGACGCGCCCGCGCCGCTGTCGCCGCCCGCGGACGGGCCGCCGGCCTCGGGCGCGAGGGCGGGCGAGGGGGCCTCGGCCGCCGCGGGGGCCTTGCCGGCGAGGACGAGCTTGCTCTTGGCGCCGAGGTTGTCCGCCTGGAACGCGTGCTTGTCGGGGGCGCCGCCCGTGGAGGACGCGCCGACCTGCCACACCTGGTTCACGGCCTTCATCCCCTTGCGCAGCTGCAGCTTGCCGTACACCCGGATCTTGCCGCCCGCGGCGTCCGCGGCGAGGTCGGTCGCCGGGAAGTCCAGCGGCGTGGAGGCCTTGCCCAGCGGGACGTACCCCGTGATGTTGTACGTCCGCACGGCGGGCGCCGCGGCCCCGGCCCCCGCCAGCGCCACCAGCGCCTGCGCGCCGGCCATGCCCTCGCCCGTAGGGTTCAGGCCCCACGCCACCCACCCGCCCGCCGCCGCGGGCGCCGCCACGAACGCCACCGACAGGGAGCTCTTGGACGCGTCGTACGTCCAGTGCAGCGACGCGCCCAGCTTCGGCAGGTCCTCGCACGACGCGTACGCACGCCCCGCCGGGAACTTCTCGCCCGCGCAGGCGGCGGACGCCAGGCGCGTGGCCGCCGGCGAGGCCAGCAGGAGCAGGGGCAGGAGCAGCGCGAGATGGCGCGGCATTGTGGAGGCGGCCGTGAGGGTTTGGCCGGACAGCTCGCTCGCTCTGCTTGCTCTGTTCGCTCTGTTCTTGCAGCTGTGCAATGAGTGTGTGAGGGGTGATTTATAACCAGCGGAAAGTGGTGTGGGCTCAATCGGTAAGTCTGGAGATCTCACAGATTGTTTTCGCCAATTCGTATACTAGTAATTTTGCTGTTATTAAAGTATTTGGATCATATCATGTGACATAAAATAATTGTTCACGAGTCCCTGCTCCCGTGACCTGCCAGTTTTAACTTTGATGCGTGTGGTAGCCACAAAACGCAGAGACTAACAACTCTGTTGTGGGCCCAAAACACATGTTGTCAACTATGGTCAAGTTCCAAACATGAATGAAGCTCTGGATTTTATTTGGGAATTGAAATGATTTATATAGGACATGTTTGTTTTGGATTTGTCCATATTACATAATCTAACTTATTTTAAGCTAACACTTAGTTCAAAATAACTTAGATTATATAAGCTGTACACAACCCTATAGTCTACACCTAATATTAAAGAAACGAAATCCTCTTTCTTCAATCTCTCTACTTTTCTCGTCACCTTCACTCATCCTGCATTCTGTAGTCTGTTAGGCTGTCTCCAACAAGGAGCGGTATATGGTTCTGTCCGTTAAATTTGGAGGACGCCGAGCTACTTTATCCCTCCAACAACGCACGGTAAAGGTTCCGGTAAATTTAGCGTGCGTCCTTCGACCCTCTAAACGTGGAGTTTCTCTGAGCGTTCGCTATCCGTCGTCACAGAGCAATGGCATCCTCGATCTTCGTGCCCAGCAGTTGGAGGGCGTCCTCAATCGTAGAAAAGTAGCAGATTTTTTACGGTTGTCTCGCTCGTAGAAAATATATAATATGGCATTCTCGATCTCCGTGCCCAGCAAAGCAACGTAGGGAGAGAGAAGGGGATTTTTTTACGGCACATCACCAAGGACCAATAAAAAAGAAAGCCAATGAAGATAATAAAATGACATATTTATTAATATATGTTTAAAATGATTTGTTATATGGACAATATTTTGTTTAAAAATATGGGTTCTAGAATTTCTGTTAATGTGGTTGAGAAAATATATAATATGAGGTATAGAGGATGAAATTTAGGGGGCGTTGCTGGAGACTGAGAAGATATAGAGGACATAATTTTTTATAGTATGCTGTAAAGGACAGAGAATATTCTTTTAGGGGATGGAATTTAGGGGAGCTGCTGGAGACAATTTATCTCTATCTACAAATCACTCCTGCCATGGTCTGGCTGGCCGTCTGAGCATGACATGCATGTGACTCTTGTTTCACCTTTCCATAAAAAGTGGGCAACAATAGCCATATTTTTTTCATATGAGAATAATCCTCTTTTGCACTAACATAGTTTACTATGGATCTTGGGGTTTATTTGATTTAAGGATCAGCCAAATTATATAGGACAAATTAGGTAGCTTGATACCATTATCACGACCATCGAGTAATAGATTATGTGTCACATAATTGCGTTGCAAAGACATGTTTGTTAGTAATATTAAAAGGCGAAAATTCCTTTCTCTAAACTTTGGTCCATCGTACTCATTCCCGGTTAGAGTCATAATCTGAGATTAGTAGTATGTGATGAGTTGGAGATTAGAGTTCTAGATAGTTTATTATCTTGTCCATGATCCAAACTTGACCCGTAATCATTATAAGAGTTAAGGACCCTAGTGAATTAGTGAAGGCTTAAGAATTTGGTGGATGGATGAAAGGACTAACAAAGTAACGATGCTTGCTAGTATTCAAAGAATACTACTCAAGATGGACTTGAGGTAGTTTATGTTCAAGGTCGAGGAATCAACATGGAGAGAGTGTCGAAGCCTCGCGTGTACACTAGAGAACGTAATAAAGAACAAGGATGCATTCTAATGCACTAAAATACATTAAAATTATCTAGTGTTGCATCAAGCAAGAGTAAATAATTCAATCCCATTTGTCGGGGACCATAATTAGGGGTCCTCTCAAGACTCCTAATCTCAGCTGTTAACCTCATCAGCACAAAGCTGCAAAGGTCTGATGGGTACAATTAAGTCAAGGCTCGGTCCACTCAAGGGACACGATCTCGCCTCGCCCGAGCCCGGCATCGGGCAAGGGCAGCCGACCCCGGAAGATTCACGTCTCGCCCGAGGACCCCCTCAAGCAACGGACGCACCTTCGGCTCGCCCGAGGCACAGTCTTCGCCAAGAAGCAACCTTGGCCAAGTCGCCACGCCGACCGACCGTATCGCAGGAGCATTTAACGCAAACATTTAATGCAAAGGTGGCCTGACACCTTATCCTGACGTGCGCCCTTCAGTCGACAGAGCCGAAGTGACCGCAGTCACTTCGCCGCTCCACTGACCGGCCTGACAAGAGGACAACGCCGCCTGCGCCGCTCCGACTGCTGTGCCACTCGAAAGAGTGAGGCTGACAGCAGCCAAGTCCGGCCTCGGGCGCCATAGGAAACTCCGCCTCGCCCGACCCAGGGCTCAGACTCGGGCTCAGCCCCGGAAGACGACGAACTCCGCTTCGCCCGACCCCAGGGCTCGGACTCGGGCTCAGCCCCGGAAGACGACGAACTCCGCTTCGCCCGACCCCAGGGCTCGGACTCGGGCTCAGCCCCGGAAGACGACGAACTCCGCTTCGCCCGACCCCAGGGCTCGGACTCAGCCCTAGCCTCAGCCGACGGTCTCCGCCTCGCCCGACCCAGGGGCTCGGACTCGACCTCGGCCTCGGAAGACAGACTCGACCTCGACCTCGACCTTGGAGGGGCCTCCACCTCGCCCAACACAGGGCTCGGACCGACCACGTCACAGGAGGCGCCATCATTACCCTACCCCAAGCTAACTCAGGCTAAGGGGAACAAGACTGGCGTCCCATCTGGCTCGTCCCGGTAAACAAGTAATGATGGCGCCCCGCATGCTCTATGACGACGGCGGCTCTCAGCCCCCTTACGGAAGCAAGGAGACGTCAGCAAGGACTCGACAGCCCCGACAGCTGTCCTTCCGCCAGGCTCCAGCGCTCCTCCGACGGCCACGACACCACACGAACCGGGTGCCAAAACCTCTCTGGCTGCCACAATGGCATGTACTTAGGGCACTAGCTCTCCTCCGCTAGACACGTTAGCACACTGCTACACCCCCCATTGTACACCTGGATCCTTTCCTTACGTCTATAAAAGGAAGGTCCAGGGCCCTCTTACAGAGGGTTGGCCGCGCGGGGAAGGACGGGACGGCGCTCGCGTAAGCCGCTCGCTCCCTCCCGCGTGGACGCTTGTAACCCCCTACTGCAAGCGCACCCGACCTGGGCGCGGGACAAACACGAAGGCCGCGGGTTTCCCCTTTCACGCCTGTCTCCCTCTGGCTTCTTCCCCCCTTCGCGCTCCGTCTCGCGCCGACCCATCTGGGCTGGGGCACGCGGTGACAATTTACTCGTCGGTCCAGGGACCCCCCGGGTTCGAAACACTGACAGTTGGCGCGCCAGGTAGGGGCCTGCTGCGTGTTGACGAACAGCTTCCCGTCAAGCTCCAGATGGGCAGTCTCCAGCAACCTTTCCAGCCCGGGACGGTGCTCCGTTTCGAGAGTCTTGAGTTCATGTCCCTCGACGGCAGCTACGACATGATACTCCTTCCCCCGCCGCGCGACAGCGACAATGGCGGCCGACAACCTGCCCGTCGGCGGCGGAATCGACAACGTCTTCCCCACGTGGTGGAAGAACAACATTCGGGCTTGTCTCGTCCCCTCCCCCGTCGAAGGAGGAGGAGGCGGGGCAACCAAGGCCAAGCAGGAGGTGGCACCTCGTCGGCTGTCGAGCGAGTCGACGGCGTCGGCACCCCAACGAGGGGCACGTCGGGCATCGACCTCGCGTCTGAGACGAAGACGAGCGTCGTCTCCCCGCAACACGCCAACCCCAAGCAAACGGACGACGCCAGCACGCTCGCGAAGGACTTGCTGGGCGACACCCTCGTGCCTGAGACGACGGTGCAGTCCGCTCCCGACGTGACTTCGTCACCGCCCGTCGACCAAGAGGTACCGACCGATTCCCATCTCGTAACTTTTGGATTCAGCCTCGACCCACCAAGCGATTCCGCTTCGGTGGACACTCTCATAGAGGCGAGTCCAAACCCTCTGGGGTATCGTATGCGGTCACCCTGGGACCGGCTGATGGCCGTCTCGACCTACGGGCCCTCGGGTTTTGAGGAAGATGACGAGCCCGACTTCTGTTGGGATTTCTCCGGACTTGGTAACCCCAGTGCCATGCGAGACTTCATGACCGCATGCAACTACTGCCTTTCCGACTGTTCCGACGGTAGCCGCAGCCTCGGCGACGAGGACTGCGGCCCAAGTCGTGAATGTTTCCACGTCGATCTAGGGGGTCCCAGTGAAGGCAACCATCTTGGTATACCGGAGAACGGTGATCCCTCTAGGCCTGTGCCTCGCGTTGACATCCTTCGGGAGCTAGCTGTGGTCCCCGTCCCGGCGGGGGGTCATGACCCACAGCTCGAGCAAATCCGCGAGATGCAGACCAGGCTCGACGAGGGAGCAGGAACACTTGAGCCGTTCCGCCAGGACATTGGGCAGGAATGGGCGGGCCAACCTCCGGCTGGAGAAGTGCGTCATCTACCCCAGGGCATCCAGCACCGCATCGCCGACGACGTCAGGGTAAGGCCGCCACCGGTTTCCAGTGGGGTCGGCCAAAACTTGGCTGCAGCGGCAATACTTCTCCGCGCGATGTCGGAGCCATCTACCACCGAGGGCGCGGCGTATCCAGGGAGAGCTCAAGAATCTCCTGGAGGATGTCGCGGTCCGACGGGCCGAAAGCTCTGCCTCCTGAAGGCAGGGGTACCCCTCGGAACATCGTGCCACGACTTCCCGATTCATGCGGGAAGCCTCGGTCCACACCGGGCGCACGCGCAACACAGCGCCTGCGGCCCCGGGTCGCCTCGGCAACGAGCACCATCACCGCAACCGTCGAGCCCACCTCGACGAGAAGGTGCGCCGAGGCTACCACCCTAGGCGTGGGGGACGCTATGACACCGGGGAGGATCGGAGTCCCTCGCCCGAACCACCCGGTCCGCAGGCTTTCAGCCGGGCCATACGACGGGCGCCGTTCCTGACCCGGTTCCGAACCCCGACTACTATCACAAAGTACTCGGGGGAGACGAGACCGGAACTGTGGCTCGCGGACTATCGGCTGGCCTGCCACCTGGGTGGAACGGACGATGACAACCTCATCATCTGCAACCTCCCCCTGTTCCTCTCTGACACCGCTCGAGCATGGCTGGAGCACCTGCCTCCGGGGTAGATCTCCAACTGGGACGACCTGGTCCAAGCCTTCGTCGGCAATTTCCAGGGCACATACGTGCGCCCATGGAATTCCTGGGATCTCCGAAGCTGCCGCCAGCAGCCAGGGGAGTCTCTCCGGGACTACATCCGACGATTCTAGAAGCAGCGCACCGAGCTGCCCAACGTCACCGATTTGGATGTCATCGGCGCGTTCCTCGCCGGCACCACCTGCCGCGACCTGGTGAGCAAGCTGGGTCGCAAGACCCCCACCAGGGCGAGCGAGCTGATGGACATCGCCACCAAGTTCGCCTCTGGCCAGAAGGCAGTCGAGGCCATCTTCCGAAAGGACAAGCAACCCCAGGGCCGCCTACCGGAAGATGTCCCTGAGGCGTCAACTCAGCGCGGCACCAAGAGGAAAGGCAAGAAGAAGTCGCAAGCGAAACGCGCCGCCGCCGACGCGGACCTTGTCGCCGCCGCCGAGTACAAGAACCCTCAGAAACCTCCTGGAGGTGCCAATCTCTTCGACAAGATGCTCAAGGAGCCGTGCCCCTATCATCAGGGGCCCGTCAAGCACACCCTTGAGGAGTACGCCATGCTTCGGCGCCACTTTCACAAGGCCGGGCCACCTGCGGAAGGTGGCAGGGCCCACGACGACGATAAGAGGGAAGATCACAAGGCAGAAGAGTTCCCCGAGGTCCACGACTGCTTCATGATCTACGGTGGGCAAGTGGCGAACGCCTCGGCTCGGCACCGCAAGCAAGAGCGTCAGGAGGTCTGCTCGGTAAAGGTGGCGGCGCCAGTCTACCTAGACTGGTCCGACAAGGCCATCACCTTCGACCAGGGCGACCATCCCGACCGCGTGCCGAGCCCGAGGAAATACCCACTCGTTGTCGACCCCGTCATCGGCAACGTCAGGCTCACCAAGGTCCTCATGGATGGAGGCAGCAGCCTCAACATCATCTACGCCGAGACCCTCGGGCTCCTGCGGATCGATCTGTCCTCGGTCCGGGCAGGCGCTGCGCCTTTTCACGGGATCATCCCCGGGAAACGCGTCCAGCCCCTCGGACAACTCGATCTACCCGTCTGCTTTGGGACACCCTCCAACTTTTGAAGGGAGACCCTCACGTTCGAAGTGGTCGAGTTTCGAGGAACCTACCACGCAGTGCTGGGGAGGCCATGCTACGCCAAGTTCATGGCCGTCCCCAACTACACCTACCTCAAGCTCAAGATGCCGGGCCCCAACGGGGTCATCACCGTCGGCCCCACGTACCGACACGCGTACGAATGCGACGTGGAGTGCGTGGAGTACGTCGAGGCCCTCGTCGAATCCGAGGCCCTCATCGCCGACCTGGAGAGCCTCTCTAAGGAGGCGCCAGATGTGAAGCGCCACGCCGGCAACTTCGAGCCAGCGGAGACGGTTAAATCCGTCCCTCTCGACCCCAGCAACGACGCCTCCAAGCAGATCCGGATCGGCTCTGAGATCGATCCCAAATAGGAAGCAGTGCTCGTCGACTTTCTCCGCGCAAACGCCGACGTCTTCGCGTGGAGTCCCTCGGACATGCCCAACATACCGAGGGATGTCGCCGAGCACTCACTGGACATCCGAGCTGGAGCCCGACCCGTGAAGCAGCCTCTGCGCCGATTCGACGAAGAAAAGCGCAGAGCCATAGGCGAGGAGATCCACAAGCTAATGGCGGCAGGGTTCATCAAAGAGGTATTCCATCCCGAATGGCTTGCCAACCCTGTGCTTGTGAGAAAGAAAGGAGGGAAATGGCGAATGTGTGTAGACTACACTGGTCTAAATAAACCATGTCCGAAAGTTCCCTACCCTCTGCCTCGCATCGATCAAATCGTGGATTCCACTGCTGGGTGCGAAACCCTGTCTTTCCTCGATGCCTACTCTAGGTATCACCAAATCAGGATGAAAGAGTCCGACCAGCTCGCGACTTCTTTCATCACACCTTTCGGCATGTACTGCTATGTTACCATGCCGTTTGGTTTGAGGAATGCGGGTGCGACATACCAAAGGTGCATGAACCACGTGTTCGGCGAACACATTGGCCGAACGGTCGAGGCCTACGTCGATGACATCGTAGTCAAGACGACGAAAGCCTCTGACCTCCTTTCCGACCTTGGAGCAACATTCCGATGTCTCAACGCGAAAGGCGTAAAACTCAATCCCGAGAAGTGTGTCTTCGGGGTCCCCCGAGGCATGCTCTTGGGGTTCATCGTCTCCGAGCGGGGCATCGAGGCCAACCCGGAGAAGATCGCGGCCATCACCAGCATGGGGCCCATCAAGGACTTGAAAGGCGTACAGAGGGTCACGGGATGCCTTGCGGCTCTGAGCCGTTTCATCTCGTGCCTCGGCGAAAGAGGCCTGCCTCTGTACCGCCTCTTAAGGAAGGTCGAGTGCTTCACTTGGACCCCTGAGGCTGAGGAAGCCCTCGGGAACCTGAAGGCGCTCCTCACGAACGCGCCTATCTTGGTGCCCCCCGCTGCCAGAGAAGCCCTCTTGATCTACGTCGCCGCTACCACTCAGGTGGTTAGCGCCGCGATCGTGGTTGAGAGACGAGAAGAGGGGCATGCATTGCCCGTCCAGAGACCAGTCTACTTCATCAGTGAGGTACTGTCCGAGACCAAGATCCGCTACCCACAAATTCAGAAGCTGTTGTACGCGGTGATCCTGACGCGGCGGAAGTTGCGACACTACTTCGAGTCTCATCCGATAACTGTGGTGTCATCCTTCCCCCTGGGGGAGATCATCCAGTGCCGAGAGGCCTCAGGTAGAATTGCAAAGTGGGCGGTGGAAATCATGGGCGAAACGATCTCGTTCGCCCCTTGGAAGGCCATCAAGTCCTAAGTCTTGGCAGACTTTGTGGCTGAATGGGTCGACACCCAGCTCCCAACAGCTCCGATCCAACCGGAACTCTGGACCATGTTTTTCGACGGGTCGCTGATGAAGACAGGAGCAGGCACGGGCCTGCTCTTCATCTCGCCCCTCGGGAAGCACCTACGCTACGTGCTACGCCTCCATTTCCCAGCGTCCAACAATGTGGCCGAGTACGAGGCTCTGGTCAACGGGTTGCGCATCGCCATCGAGCTAGGGGTCCGACGCCTCGACGCTCGCGGTGACTCGCAGCTCGTCATCGACCAAGTCATGAAGAACTCCCACTCCCGCGACCCGAAGATGGAAGCCTACTGCGATGAGGTTCGGCGCCTGGAAGACAAGTTCTACGGGCTCGAGCTCAACCACATCGCCCGACGCTACAACGAGACTGTGAACGAGCTGGCTAAAATAGCCTCGGGGCGAACAACGGTTCCCCCGGACGTCTTCTCCCGAGATCTGCATCAACCCTCCGCCAAGACCGACGACACACCCGAGCCCGAGAAGGCCTCGGCCCAGCCCGAGGCACCCTCGGCTCAGTCCGAGGCACCCTCGGCTCGGCCCTAGGCACCCTCGACTCAGCCCGAGGGACCCTCGGCTTGGCTCGAGGTACCCTCGACCCCTGAGGGTGAGGCACTATGCGTCAAGGAGGAGCGGAGCGGGGCCACACCTAATCGAAACTGGTAGACCCCGTACCTGCAATATCTCCACCGAGGAGAACTACCCCTCGACCGAGCCGAAGCTCGGCGGTTGGCGCGGCGCGCCAAGTCGTTCGTCTTGCTAGGAGACGGGAAGGAGCTCTACCACCGTAGCCCCTCGGGCATCCTCCAGCGATGCATTTACATCGCCGAAGGCCAGGAGCTCTTACAAGAGATACACTCGGGGGCTTGCGGCCATCACGCAGCGCCTCGAGCCCTTGTTGGAAACGCTTTCCGACAAGGCTTCTACAGGCTGACCGCGGTGGCCGACGCCACTAGAATTGTCCGCACCTGCCAAGGGTGTCAATTCTATGCAAGGCGGACCCACCTGCCCACTCAGGCTCTACAGACCATACCCATCACCTGGCCGTTTGCTGTGTGGGGTCTGGACCTCGTTGGCCCCTTGCAGAAGGCACCCGGGGGCTACACGCACCTGTTGGTCGCCATCGACAAATTCTCCAAGTGGATCGAGGTCCGACCCCTAAACAGCATCAGGTCCGAACAGGCGGTGGCGTTCTTCACCAACATCATCCATCGCTTTGGGGTCCCGAACTCCATCATCACCGACAACGGCACCCAGTTCACCGGCAGGAAGTTCCTGGACTTCTGCGAGGATCACCACATCCGGGTGGACTGGGCCGCCGTGGCTCACCCCATGACGAATGGGCAAGTAGAGCGTGCCAACGGCATGATCCTGCAAGGGCTCAAGCCGCGGATCTACGACGACCTCAACAAGACGCCCGAGGGCGGCACAAGCTCACGCCTCCCTGGGAGGGACCGTTCGTCGTCGCCAAGGTTCTGAAGCCCGGAACGTACAAGCTAGCCAACAATCAAGGCGAGGTCTACAACAACGCTTGGAACATCCGACAGCTACGTCGCTTCTACCCTTAAGATGATTTCAAGTCGTTCATACACCTCGGTCACATACAAAGTCTAGTCATCAAGGAAGGGTCACCCTTGCCTCGGCAAAGCCCGACCCTCCCTCGGGGGCTAAAAGGGGGGAACCCCCTCTGCGTCAAAATTTTCCTCGAAAAAAGATCTTTTCTGCCAGAGTGTCTTTCGTGCTTTTCGACTACTTCGAAAGTGGATCCTGAAAATGACGGAGTACACGTAAGCAGCCAAGGTTGACCAAGCCAAGGGACTCCTACGCCTCCGGGATACGGATACCTCACTCATCACCTTCTGCGATAAGTAACTCACGCTCGGATAAGTGATTCCGCGGACCGAACAAGTCTTCACGCTCGAAAACTCCTCTGCCGAAACGATTTTTCGGGCCTTCTCGACTACGTCGGTGACAGAACCCAATGGACGAGTAAGAGTGCACGTAAGCGGCAAGGCCGACCGAGCCGAGGAATTCCTACGCCTCCGGGATACAGATACCTCACTCATCACCTTCCGTGAAAAGTAACTCTCGCTCGGACAAGCAATTCTGTTACCGACAAATAAGTCCAGATACTCGAAACAACAGGAAAAGGAACGCAGCTTTACAACACGACGACAGTATGTTTGGGCCTCGGCGGCCGCAGAAAACATACGCACACTACAAGATAACCCGATCCTGCAGGCTCGGATCTTGACAGTTGAAGGGAGCAGCAGCACCCTCGGCGTCAACTACACCTTCGGCGAGGTCCGACCTAGCCTCGGACGGCGACGCGGTCGGAGGATCTCCACTCCGAAGGACGACATCAGCACCACGCCCAGACCATCGCCGGCGGGGTCTTCTTCAGGAATCCGGCTCGAGCAGACGGCTCGGCCGGCCACCCCGAAGCCTCAGCTAGCTGTCCCCCGAGGACATCTGCCAGACTCGTGGCCTCAGCAACTCGACTCCGGCGTCGGTCCCGCCAGTGGACGGCCCGGACAAGCTCCGGCCGACCAAGTCTTCTTTTCGAGCCAACTCCGCCTCTGTCCGTGCTGACACCGCTACCTCCGGCTTCGGCTCATCGAAGAGCGGCCGAGGGTTCCTTTAACTAGGCAAGAGAAGCCTCGGACAGCAAGGCCGACCGAGCCGAGGGACTCCTACGCCTCCGGGATACGGATACCTCACTCGTCACCTTCGCACGAGGCGACTCACGCTTGGTGAAACGGTTTAGATAGCCGACAGGCGAGTCTTAGTGCTCGAAATGAGGGGAAAACACGGCTCCGTGCCGAAAATACATACATGTTCAGGCCCCGACAGCCACAATGAACAAGACACCGGCACTCAAGGTGCCATTACAAACGGAACTCCGGTTCCGTCCCCGCGGGTACGAACAAGCCCCCCACATTGGAGGGCCCGCGGGGCAATAAGGCTCCAGGTCGCCCACCGTCGCCCGCTCCAGCAGCAGTGACAACGACCTCCGCTCCGGGTGGCCGAACTGCAGCAGCAATGGCCTCAGCGCGGACGCCGCTACAACAATGCCCTCGCCCGCATCTATGCTTGAGGGGCGAGGACAAGTACAAAGAGCCGGAGGCCCGGAGCGCGGATGGTGGCGGTGGTCCCGCCGGTGACGAGGACTTCTCCAGCAGTCGCCACCTCAGCACCGATGACGGGAGCCGTCTCCCCACCGGCAGATCCCCACTCGGATCCTCCCGGACGAGCGGAGCACCGACCTCCGCGCAGAGGCGCCGCACCGGGGCAAAGGCAGGACAGCCCCAGAACACGAACGCCGCCCTAGCAGCACACGACGTCTTGGGCGGTCCTCCGGTGCGCGCGGCGCAACAACCGCCCTTGCGGCGAGAGGAGGCACCGGGAGCCAAGCCAGAGCCAGCTGAGCCAGCGAGCCCGACGCGCTGAAGCTGATGACGCTCGTCGCCGATCGGCCCCGCGTTGTCGAAGTCCGCCCCTCCCGCTAGGCCAGTGAGCGCCCTCTCCCTTGAATGCTAAAGGAGAGGCTGACCCATGAACCTGCGCGGGAGGTAGAGCTCCGGCTCAGCCCGGCCTCCGCCCCAGCAAGGATGATGAAGATCCTTGAAGCTGAGGGCGGGACCAAGATCGCAGCCCGGCTTGCTTCTCCCCACCCAGGGGCTGGTGGTCACCGTCTTGGGTGACCACCAGCGAGGGGATGCTGCCGGGCTGCCTGATGAAAATCCTTGAAGCCGAACGATGGCTGAAAGGTACCAACTTCCACGAAGTTGTGTTCCTCCAACGACAAGGCGGAAGGATTGCGGGTGTTCCCCATCCGGGGGCTCGAAAGGTGGAAAGACGTGATGCATAAGGGAGCGCGAAGACATCGTCGCCTTTCAAGGGGATCACCCTCCTTTTAAAGGCGACTCTCCCCACTTGCGTCCTCAGCCATCGCGGGCTGAGTCTTCTCCAACACGCTCCAAGGTCCTCCCCCTACGACTCGAGGGCTGGGTCCCATGCGTCATGCAAGCTGGCCCAGGGCAGAAGAAGCCAAACCGCCGCGCGCGGTGCATGCAACTGCCCAGCGGTTACAAGCATTCCTCCACTTTCGCCCAGACCAGCGGGTGAAAGGGCGGACAGCCATGCAGTCGACATGCAACCGCGCCAAGTGGGCGCACCCCTTCGACTCCAACGCGCCCAGCATGGAGGCCCAGGCCCACACGTCATGCAACCGGCGCGCCAGTTGCTACGTGCGAGCAACTGCGCCGCCCCTCGCGCCACTACCACGCCTCCTCGACAGCGGAACCGATACCGCGACTCGAGGCAACCCTGCATGTGACCCAACAGTGCCAGCCAGGCGCATCGGTCACGGGCCAGTCAGCCGCGGGAGAAGGCGCGACGGTCGATGCGGCCAAAAAAGGGCCGGCAGTAATGGCGGTGGCAGGCGGGCGGAAGCAGCGGTCACGTCGTCAGCCAAGCTCACGTCCCCTCATGGGACAGCGAGAGAACCCTCTCCCACGGCGTGAAGACGGCGCGCCCGTGTTTCGTTCCTCGAACGGCTCGCACACGCACAACGGCCGCCCTGCGAACCACTTGTCCCGTCGCATTAACTCTGCGGCGGGACAGTCGGCACCTTTGGCAGGAGAAGCGGGTGACACTTCACCTTCGCCATACTGACCGCGTCAAAAAAGGTACGCCACGTCATTCGATTTCGTATCCCTTTCTTTTTCCTCTTTCTCTCTCTTACAACAGGGACCGGGAAAGGGGGATACCCCGAAAGGGATCCTTCTCCGCGAAGGAAACGGGCCCCGAGCCCCCCTACTGATCAGAGGTTTGAAGGCTGGCCCCTCGGAGGGGTTCAACAGCCGCCTCAGAGCGCTCGGGCTCCGCGCCCACTACTGGTCAGAGGTTCGAAGGCCGGCCCCTCGGAAGGGTTCAACGGCCGCCTCAAGCCACTCGGGCTCTGCGCCCACTACTGATCAGGGGTTCGTAGGCTGGCCCTCGAAGGGTTCACAGCCGCCTCAGACACAGAGCGAGGGATGACCCTGGGTACGTTCGATACATAACCAAGGCTCGGGCTACGCTCCCGAGGTACCCTAGGACATTTCCGAGACCAGCGGGAACGATCTTGTAACGGAATCCCATCAGAGGGAGGCATCGAGCCCTCGGACCCCGTCAAAAGGGGACCGGGTCTGGCAGATCACCCGCAGGTACTTTTGGTGCGCGCCTCCGGGCCTCTAGCCGACCCCTAACAAATGGGGCACGGGCGTCCACTCGGATTACCCGTTAGCAGCTCACTGGAGACACCATGTTCGGCGCCCTCCAAGGGCAACATGGCGCTTTTCCCCCCCTCCTCCTTGCGGAAAGGCGACGCAGGGGCGTATGTAAAAAAGTCGAGTCTGCCCTTGACCGTCCTCTCGCTCTGTGCGGAGGCTCAGGGGCTACTCTCGCAAACCCGGCTCTGGCCAAACCGTTGACAGCGTCAACATACCAGCCCGAGAACTTGGGACCCGACCGTGCACCCGGGCTACGGCCAACTAGCATGAGGGAACAACCAGACCGGCCGAAGCATCGCGAAACGCATTAAGACCTCGAAGGAGTCTAACCACTCCTCCGAGGCCTCGAGGGCTACACCTGGCAGGTGCGCTCGCGCGCACCCACCGGAACAAAACGCAACTGAGAAAGGTCGGCCCCCTTGCAAAAAAGTGCAACAAAAGCCTCCAAGCGAGTATTAACACTCCCTTCGAGGCTTGGGGGCTACTGTAGGGGACTATAATTAGGGGTACCCTCAAGACTCCTAATCTCAGCTGGTAACCCCCATCAGCACAAAGCTGTAAAGGCCTGATGGGTACAATTAAGTCAAGGCTCGGTCCACTCAAGGGACACGATCTCGCCTCGCCCGAGCCCAGCCTCGGGCAAGGGCAGCCGACCCCGGAGGATTCACGTCTCGCCCGAGGACCCCCTCAAGCAACGGACGCACCTTCGGCTCGCCCGAGGCCCAGTCTTCGCCAAGAAGCAACCTTGGCCAAGTCGCCACGCCGACCGACCGTATCGCAGGAGCATTTAACGCAAACATTTAATGCAAAGGTGGCCTGACACCTTATCCTGACGTGCGCCCTTCAGTCGACAGAGCCGAAGTGACCGCAGTCACTTCGCCGCTCCACTGACCGGCCTGACAAGAGGACAGCGCCGCCTGCGCCGCTACGACTGCTATGCCACTCGAAAGAGTGAGGCTGACAGCAGCCAAGTCCGGCCTCGGGCGCCATAGGAAACTCTGCCTTGCCCGACCCAGGGCTCGGACTCGGGCTCAGCCCCGGAAGACGACGAACTCCGCTTCGCCTGACCCCAGGGCTCAGACTCGGGCTCAGCCCCGGAAGACGACGAACTCCGCTTCGCCCGACCCCAGGGCTCAGACTCGGGCTCAGCCCCGGAAGACGACGAACTCCGCTTCGCTCGACCCCAGGGCTCGGACTCGGGCTCAGCCCCGGAAGACGACGAACTCTGCTTCGCCCGACCCCAGGGCTCGGACTCGGGCTCAGCCCCGGAAGACGACGAACTCCGCTTCGCCTGACCCCAGGGCTCGGACTCGGGTTCAGCCCCAGAAGACGACGAACTTCGCATCGCCCGACCCCAGGGCTCGGACTCAGCCCTGGCCTCAGCCGGCGGTCTCCGCCTCGCCCGACCCAGGGGCTCGGACTTGACCTCGGCCTTGGAAGACAGACTCGACCTCGACCTCGGAGGGGCCTCCACCTCGCCCAACCCAGGGCTCGGACCGACCACGTCACAGGAGGCGCCATCATTACCCTACCCCAAGCTAACTCAGGCTACGGGGAACAAGACTGGCGTCCCATCTGGCTCGTCCCGGTAAACAAGTAATGATGGCGCCCCGCATGCTCTATGACGACGGCGGCTCTCAGCCCCCTTACGGAAGCAAGGAGACATCAGCAAGGACTCGACAGCCCCGACAGCTGTCCTTCCGCCAGGCTCCAGCGCTCCTCCGACGGCCACGACACCACACGAACCGGGTGCCAAAACCTCTCCGGCTGCCACAATGGCATGTACTTAGGGCACTAGCTCTCCTCCGCTAGACACGTTAGCACACTGCTACACCCCCCATTGTACACCTGGATCCTTTCCTTACGTCTATAAAAGGAAGGTCCAGGGCCCTCTTACAGAGGGTTGGCTGCGCGGGGAAGGACGGGCCGGCGCTCGCATAAGCCGCTCGCTCCCTCCCGTGTGGACGCTTGTAACCCCCTACTGCAAGCGCACCCGACCTGGGCGCGGGACAAACACGAAGGCCGCGAGTTTCCCCTTTCATGCTTGTCTCCCTCCGGCTTCTTCCCCCCTTCGCGCTCCGTCTCGCGCCGACCCATCTGGGCTGGGGCACGCGGCGACAATTTACTCGTCGGTCCAGGGACCCCCCGGGTTCGAAACGCCGACACCATTATAACTTATTCGATTAGGAGTGGATTGAGTGGGATTGGATGGGATTAAATCCCCTCCTATACAAATTTGAATAAGAGGGGATTAAATCCCCTCCAATCCCCATCAAACCACCTCAAACCCAATTAGCCTTTATAGGACCATGTGCATCTATTGTGTTTGAATGTTTTATTCACAGACTTATTCATCTCTACCATTTACCAAGTTGTTCGATGGCAAAGCGAGTTAAATTTGCACATTCCATCGATTACAACAACTAAACACTATTTGAAAATTTACAAGACGAATGTTGCGGATGGACAAAGCTGGTGTCACTACCGGACACAGCTCCTTTATCGTGTGTCTCAGACACTCGACAAAGGCTATTTTACACTCGACAAAGGCTTTGCCGAGTGTAACACTCGGCGAACTGTACATCGGCAGCAGTCTCTTTGCCGAGTACTTTTTGTCGGGCACTCGGCAAAGAAAAGTCACCGTCACGGCGCCAAGTGACGGTGACGGATCCTTTGCCGAGTGTCTTCTTTAGCACTCGGCAAAGAGGCCAATTTTGCCGAGTGCCTGCTATCATGGCCCTCGGCAAAGACGGGTCCAGTGGGCCCCACCGCCAGTCCCTGTGCCAAGAGCTCTCGTAGGCACTCGGCAAAGGAGGACTCTTTGCCGAGTGTCTAGTGGACCGGCACTCGGCAAAGAGTCCTCCAGTGGGCCCCTTTGCCAGTCCCTTTGCCGAGTGCCTTGGCAACAGCACTCGGCAAAGATGGCTTTGCCGGTTCCCAGGTTTCCTTCTTTGCCGAGTGCCATGGTCAGCACTCGGCAAAGATGGCTTTACCGGTTCCCAGGTTTCCTTCTTTGCCGAGTGCCATGGTCATAGCACTCGGCAAAGCGACCCTTTGCCGAGTGTTACACTCGGCAAAGTGACCAGGATGTCTCTTTTTTATTTGTTTTTGTTGTTCCATCCAAACAAACAAAAGATATATATCATTCACATCACATTATATTTCAATCGCATCACAGAATGAACACATTTATCATCAACACCATATATATCACAAAGTCTCACTAATATAAGTCTCACAAATATAAGTCAGGATCATCACAAAACAGATATAAGTCTGGATCATCACTAACATCACCAAGTATCTCACAAGACCAAGTCTAACTAACATCACCAACACTCACAAATATAAGTCTGGATCATCACAAAACAGATCATCAATGAGGTGGGCATCTGGACTGGTTCGGCGAAGGGCTGGACGAAGCATGAGGGTTGTTCGATGTCGCCGATTGACCCTGCACAGAGAAGAGATTGTATGTGTGAGAACATATGAATATATATCATGCAGTACTAAAATTTTGATACTCACAGGAGTAGTGAACTCAGCAGGGTCAGCTGCAGGGAACAACAGAGGTGGTGGAGCATGACCCTGTGCGGCGCTAAGGCTCTGCATGTACGCGAACATCTCCGCCATCCTCTTCTCTAGCTCCTCATGTTGCCTCCTCTCATCATCTAGCTGAGTCTGTAACATTTCGCCCTAATGTTACGATAATGCAAAGAGAAGATATATAATAATCAATGAACGATGAATAGATAAGGAATAACCTAGAGTTGCTGGATACGATGCTGTGAGCTGTCCTGCCGAGGTCGTATGGCCGGGCTCGCGCTCGTGCTCCTTGCTCGCACCTGAGAGAGAGTGGGAGTGGAGGACGGGATTGCCCCATCGGCAATCCAGTACCGCCCATGCCTCTTGCCTCCTCCGACCCTCATGAGGACATCTCCGTCGATGTCCTCGGTCCTCGGATCGTAATCTGGCCCATGGACCTCCTTGGCCATGGCGGTGTACTCACTAAGGCGGCTGTGGATGGCGGGGTTGGTGTACGCCTCGGGCCTGTCATCCGGGTTGTAGGTGACGTCGGACGTCGCCTTCCCCTTGTGGGCCATAGCATATACCGAGAACATGGAGCAAGGCGCGCCACCATGTGCCGCCGACTGCGAAAAAACCAACGAGATGGTTAGAAATCATGTCTAATCGAAAGTTATATACCTAAATAAAAAAGAGTGTGTACCCATGCTTCCGCGTATTTGCCCAGGCTGCGGCTGCCTTGATGGTGGGAGGGACCTTGCATTAGCAAACGCCGTTCCCGACTAGCGTTGTGCGCCTCGTCCCACTCAGCCGAGCACCACCTCTGCACCATCTGCTCCCAGCACTCAGGATGCGCGGCGCACCAATGAGGAATCATCTAAAAAAATATAAGTACACCGCATATCAGAAGATAAAAATAAGCATATTTAGTACCAATAATAAAGTTTTGTATTTACCTGCAAGTACTGATCTGGAGTCAACGACATGGTTCGGGCGTCCTTCTTGTTCACCTTCTCCCCAAGGATGGAGCCGTGGTAAGTGACGATGGCCTGGATGCGCGCCTCGTAGTGCATGTCCACGACGAGCTTCTTACAGCACGTAGTAGACACCACATTCGCCCTGGCCTCGTATCCAGCATCGCATCTGAAGAAATCCTACATACAAAGACGATGTATCCATACATTATTTCAAGAATATGCAACAAATGCGACTTATTAAACAATATAGTGCGAGGAAGACTTACCCACAGCTCTTGCTTCACCCGCTCCGCCTTGTTGTTGAATTGTCTGCCGTCCCGATCTACTGCATCGGGGGCGACGACGTAGTGGTCGAAGGTGTATGCTGGGCTCGTCACTCCGGCGTACTCGACAAGTCCAGGGAAGTGTTCCCTGCATAGAAGACCGAGGATGCCATTGGGGTTGCGGCCGTGACCCCCTGCAGTCTCCAAAACCATCCAAGACCTGTCCAGGTGATTAAGATGAAGTATTAGTTTCTATTATTAATTTGAACATATAATATGAAAAAGCAGCAACAACATCTAAAGTTACCTACCTCTCTCCATTAGGTCGTATCAGCGGACGTCTGTCACGAAGTATGGGTCGCTTAGGGAGACTCGCGGGACCTCGCAGGTAGATACTCCTCGAACCTGAGGAGCCAGAACCTGAGACGTCCTGCTGAGCGGCGGCGGCGGCGGCGTCGTCCTGCTGCGCCGCATCGTCGTCGTCCTGCTGTGCCGCATCGACAGCGGCTTGCTGCTCCACCTGCTGTTGTACGGCGTCGTCCTGCTGCGCCTCCTCCTCCGTCCTACGGGTGCTCCTCCTCCCCCTCCCCCTCCTCGTCCTCGTCCCACCGCCCACCATCTTTGTCCAACAACCTGCAATTAAGAGTAAACAATTAAGCACAGATAAAAAAATATGTATTTAGAAACATATGCAAAATAAATGAAATATAGCATTACATCGATTAAAAATAATCTTCATATGTGTCCGGGTTAGCCGGATCATAAGTGTCATCATCACTATCAACCATTTCATAGTCAACACCATCTGAAGGCGCAATTTCGTCATTGGCATTGCCTTCAAGTATTTCTAAGTCATTCTCATTTTGCACCTCATCATCCTCGTCATCAACAACTATTTCAATATCTACTTCCATTCCGATCGCTTCAGTTAAGTCTATCTCAAATTGCCCTTCGAGCCCATCTTCTTGGAAGAACTCTCTGTCATATGTGTCTGAGTCTAAGTTATAATCTTCATCGTTTGGAACAGGTAATTTAACGTGCGGTGATACCTTATACACAACATCCCAACCCTTAAGATGTTGTTTCATTTGGCACGCATATGGAAGATAATACACTTGTGTGGCCTGTTGGGCCACAATATAGACATCGTCTCCTGGTAAGGTGGAATCCTGTCGAATTTCGACTAGCCCAAGATTAGAATGTGTCCGTCTCGTAACTTCAGGGTCAAACCAATGACATTTGAATATCACTGGAGTAAGAGGTTTGGAACCATAAAAATGGAGTTCATATATTTCTTCAATTCTTCCATAATACTCAACCTTGTCAAGCCCGGGCGTAAAGACTCCAGAACACGTGGTTTTTCGATTGGGCCGACTTTGGTCATAGCTTGTTGTGCGAAAACGGTATCCATTGACGTCATACCCAGAAAATTTCCTGACCCTATAGGCAAAGCCATTGGCTAGTTGTCTCAACTCGGCACTCATAGATGGCTCTCTTTGGCCCTGCAAGTTCAAACACGCTAGATTGTTATATTATTCGCACGTAAGAGCAACTTCAAATGACAAACTAAGCACGTACCTTACGTTTAAACCAGGAAATAAAATCGGGCAATCCATTTCCCGCACCCTTTCCAAGAAGGGTATCATATTCCTGTGGAGTTGGGTCCCTTGATCGACGCCAGAATTCATGAAGAAATTGCTCCATGTATGGCGTCACCTCTTCAAGGTTGGTCAATACATATAGCATGATATGGCGCCACTCTTCATGTCTTAGGGTCTTGGTGGTCGAACCACTTGCGCTTCCGAGTTGCCCTCGAAAAATGCTGAGGTTCGATTCATTGTCGCCATCATTGTAACGAGGGGGTGGATTATGCACGCTCGGCAGTTTGTCACCATAGTAAGTTGTTGTGAAGTTTGACACCTCCTCCAGTATGTATGCCTCTGCAATGGAAGCCTCGATTTTGCATTTATTTCTACATTTCTTTCGGATAGTCTTTAGACATCTCTCGATTGGATAGCACCAACGTCCCTGCACGCCCCCCCCCCATTCGTGCCTCATACGGGAGATGAATAATCAAATGCTGCATCGGATTGAAGAAGCTGGGTGGAAAGATCTTCTCCAGCTTACACAGTAACACGGGTGTCATCCTTTCCAAGTCTGCAATCATGGTCTGAGCTAACTCTTTTGCACAAAGCTGGCGGAAGAAATAGCTCAACTCTGCAAGCGCTAGCCAGACATGCTCAGGGACATAGCCTCGAACCATCGCCGGAAGAATTCGTTCAATCCATATGTGGAAGTCATGACTCTTCATCCCTAAGACTCGCAGAGTAGATAAGTTCACCCCCCTACTAAGGTTAGTTGCATACCCATCAGGGAACATTAACATCTTGATCCACTGTAGTACTTCCTTCCTCTGGGCCCTACTCAGGACGAAATCGGCCTTAGGCCTTCTCCATGTCTTACCACCACTAGGCGGCTTCATCTCTTGGTTTGGTCTATCACATAACTTTGCCAGATCCACTCTTGCCTTTACGTTATCCTTTGACTTATCAGGAATCTCCATAATTGTTGCCCAAAGTGCCTCGGCGACATTCTTTTCAGTGTGCATCACGTCAATGTTGTGTGGAAGGAGCAGGTCATCATAATAGGGGAGCCGAGTCAAGCCCGACTTATGTGTCCACATATGTTGCTCACCATATCCCACAAAACCACCTTCTAGGTTGGCCACGAGACCATCTATCTGTTCGCGAACTTCGGCACCAGTCATCATTGCAGGTGGGCGGTCTGTCACCACGACACCTTTCGTAAAGTTCTTGATGTCTAGTCGGAATGCATGGTCAGGAGGGAGAAATTGTCGATGTTTATCGAATGACGAATATTTGCCACCCTTCTTCAACCAAATGAACCTAAGAGCTTCCTTGCAAACTGGGCATGGGAACTTACCGTGAACACACCAGGCGCAAAATAGCCCATACGCCAGAAAGTCATGCATGGAGTACTGATACCAAACATGCATTTTGAAGTTTGTCTTCGTAGCTCGGTCGTACGTCCATACCCCTTCCTCCCAAGCATGGACCAATTCATCAATCAAAGGCTCCATGTACACGCCCATTTTATTCCCCGGGTGTCCAGGAATTATCAACGACACGAATATGTTCTGTCTTTGAAAGCATACGCTGGGGGGGAGATTGATGGGGATAACGAACACGGGCCAACATGTGTATGGGGCAGCGATCATTCCATAGGGATTGAACCCATCTGTGGCCAGCGCAACACGAACATTACGAGCCTCTTTGGCTTTCTCATGGTGAATGGCATCAAAGTGGGTTCATGCTTCACCATCGGATGCGTGAACCATCTTGTCAAGATTGTATCATTTGCCTTTTTTGTGCCATGTCATCTGTTTCGCGGATTCCTCTGTCATGTATAGACGCTGGATCCTCGGTATGAACGGAAGGTGGCGTAGGATTGTCACGGGGATGTCGAGCTGTCTCTTCTGTCCATCACCAGAGTCTACCTCCATGAACCTAGACGATTTACACTTCGGATAGTACTTTGCCTCAGTGTGTTCTTTCCTAAATAGGACACAGCCCTTCGGACAAGCATGTATCTGCTCATACGTCATCTTGAGTGCACGAAGGAGTTTCTATGCCTCGTACATGCTCTTTGGCAGAACGTGATCCTCCGGAAGCAGGCTACCAATAACTGTCAACAAACCATCGAAGGCGTCTCGACTCATGCTATACTGCGACTTGAACGCCATTATACGCCCAATGGCATCCAGTTGAGAAACCTTTGTCTTGTCGTGAAGGGGTTTCTGTGCTGCGTCAAACATGTCGTAGAATGCCTTTGCGGTCGCCTCTGGCTCGTCCTCCGTACGTCCTTCGGTGAACTGTGCCTCGTGATAGTCGTTCAACATATCCGCTACCCCGGCATCAGCATCGTAATCCTCGACGCGTTGTCTCACCACCTCCTCTCTCGTGCGATGCGCTTCACCATGGAAGATCCACCGAGTATAGTCCGGCGTAAATCCATTCTTCCAAATATGTTCTACCATGGCCTTCTTTGGTTTTCTTTTCCAGTTGTCACATTTGCTGCACGGACAAGGGACTAGGCTAGCTCCTTTAGCAGCTTCGCCATATGCCCGTTCCACGAAAGCATCGGTCTTCCTAATCCATTCAGGGGTGACATCATTACGTCGAACGCGGCTCGTGTACATCCACTCACGGTCCTCCATCCTCTAACATATATAACCGAGTATAGTTTAATATAGACATGTAATGCATGTACACTACGTTCCTACCTTCTAATAGGTGATGATAGGTCCTAATCCTACCCGCGGTTGCGTAGATGGAGTTAGTTTCCATGCTCTACTCCGATCCGAGATAGAATTTCGGCAGCACCTCCCCGCTGTTCTCCGGATACACGTCCTGGCAGGGAGAGTGTACTATCCGGAGAACAACAGGGAGGTGACGCCGGAACTCTATCTCAGACCGGAGTAGAGCATGAAACTAACACCATCTACGCAACCGCGGGCTGTCCAAAAAACGTGGATAATTCGAAACTGATATATTTGTAGATATGCAAAGATCTGCATATCTACACCGTATCTCTTTCGAACGGGAGACGACTAACTTGGTTACGTGATCTACGACCACGATGCAGAAATAGAGGTTATACCTAGGGTGGCGGTGGAGTCAGGCTAGTGGGGCTGTGGCGGGTCGGTGTAGTGGCGACGCGACGCGGTGCAGGTAGACCCGCAGCGGCTAGGAAGACAAGTATCTTCTCTGTAAAAAAGAAACACAAGTCTGTTAATACAAAAAAATCGACAGCACCTCCCCTGTACATTGAGGTTTTTAAAACCTGCAAATAAAACTAACAACACGATGGCTGACATGCACACAGTAAAAAGAGTATGCAAAGTTGCACTTTGACGTATTCAAGATAATGAACTTGATCGGCCTACATGATATTGGTATGCCCCCCATGCTAAGACAACTTGTAGCTATAACAAAAAGAGAGTTGTGATACAAATTAGAAGCATTTCTTTTCCCTCCATGATTTATAGCAATGACAAGCAATTATACTTTCTCTTTGTTTATCTCTTTGTGTATATATATACGGAGTATAACACTATATATATACGGAGTATAACACTATATTTATGCAAATAATAATTCACTATATTTACGCACTATATTTAACCATAAATCATAGTCAAAAGCTACCATTTCAAGGATCAAATAATAATTCATCAGTCAAAACAATCATAGTTTGGCTCAATCAAAACAATAATAATTCATCAGTCAAAACTCACGGCGATGGCGGGGCGAGCAGGGGCCGTGGGGCGGCGTCAAGGACCAGGGGCGACGTCGAGCGCCGTCGAACGGCGGTGGCCTGAGCGGCGTCGATGGCGCGCGGTGGCCGGCACAGAGAGAGGCGGGCGGGGGCCGGCGTGGAACGGGTGAGCGGGGGCGGAGGCAGATGGCCGGGGCGGGCGGGGGCCGGCGTGGTCCGGGCGAGCGGGCGGATGGCCGGGGCGGCGGCGCCTGCTATCACGGCGACGGCGGCGGCGGTTTTGCGAGCGAACAGATAGAGAAGAGAGCGAGCGAGAACAGAGAAGAGAACCCGCGTCGGTTTGATTAAGGTCGAGCTCTTTGCCGAGTGCCCGCGATCTGGCACTCGACAAAGATTTTTTTAATTTAAAAATATACTTTGCCGAGTGCCCCAGATCTGGGGCACTCGGCAAAGTACTTTATTTATTTAAAAATTAACTTTGCCGAGTTCCAGAGGTAGGCACTCGGCAAAAAACTTACTTTGCCGAGTGTCCAATGTCCGGCACTCGGCATAGACTATCTTTGCCGAGTGTCATTTCTTGACACTCGGCAAAGTACATTTTTATTTTTTTATTTTCCCAACCAAAATTTTTGTGGTATGTTCCTACACTATATAGACCTACATGTACCATTTTGAGACAATTAGAAAATTATTTTCTATAGCTAGTAGATTTAGTTCGTTTATTTGAATTTCTTCGAAAAAATCACATTTGAACTGCAGGTCACTCGAAACTTGGAAAATCGTGCATGCAAAAATAATATCCATGCTACTTAGCACAAGTTACGACAAATTTCAGGATCGGACCAGAAACTTCGAGCACCATGCTCACTCAACATGGCCGTGAACTTGCCATACAGTTGTTTAAAATTTTTATAAAACACAAACAAACTTAGAAAATCATGAAACTT
Organism: Zea mays; assembly: GCF_902167145.1. NCBI lineage: Eukaryota > Viridiplantae > Streptophyta > Magnoliopsida > Poales > Poaceae > Zea > Zea mays. The sequence continues at coordinate 196,118,600 of NC_050096.1, read as the reverse complement.
GTCCACGTGTCATGATATCATATGTAGAGTCTGTGATAAAAAATTTAGAATGTTTGGAGAAAGTTGTGAGATATTATGTGTAGAAACCTAAGAGAACTACACATGAAATCAGAGAGTTTCAATGTAGATCTCTTAGGTTTGTACACATAGTGCGTTACAGCTTTCTCGAAACTTTTTCAATTTTTTATCACAACCTCTACATATGATATCATGACACGTGGACAGGTTTCATGATTTTCTGACTTTGTTTGTGTTTTATACAATTTTTAAACACCTGGATGGCAAGTTCACGGTCATGTTGAGTGAGCATGGTGCTCGAAGTTTCCGGTCCGCTCCTGAAATCGGTCGTAACGTGTGCTAAGTAGCATGTATATCATTTTTGCATGCACGGTTTTTGTAATACCCAATTTGTAATAGATAATAAAAGAGGAGAAAAGTTATTTTCCTATATGTTATGTTTGTGTTGAATCTACTTATCATCACATGTGAACACCATATTAAAAAAACAAATAATTAATAAAAGAATATATGCCATCAAATTATGTATCATGCTGGATATTTTTTTGTGTGTGCATATTATGACAAAATAAAATAATGTGACAAGAAAAATAGTAATGTCCAAAGTAGAATTGGACATCTAAAAGAAATCCTAGAAAAGGAAAGAAAGGAATTTTTATGTGAGTAAAAATAATATAAAATAAATAAATAAAATATTATTTCTATACTAGAATTTTAATGTGACACCTGATTCATGGGTGAGCTCATAAGCAGATTCAAATTCAAATTTGAATTCAAAATATTTATGAATAAGAAAAACAGAAAATAAAAATAAAAGAAAAACTAAACACAACTAACTGGGCCGCAGAAACCCTTTTCGGCCCATTTGGCCAACTCCTCCGTGCAGCCCAACCCCTGGAGAAGTGGCACCGACACCCTGGGCCCGGCTGCCAGTCTCTCGTGCGTTGAGTCGTCGTTGGCGAGTGGACCCGAGATCGCGACTCTTCCATCCGTAACTCTCCATCGCTGCCTTGTGGGCCCCTTTGGCCAGGACCGCCCACCTCGCCACGACCGCGTGGACCGAGTCCGTCGCCGGTGATGGCGGGCTCCCTCAACCACCTCGCCCACGGACGTTGCGCGGACTCACCGGACTATAAGGCATGGACACAGACCCCCTTACCCCTGTGTTCGTACTTCACCACTCCGCAAGGAATTTGCGCCGCCATTACCACCGCGAGGGAGCCATTCGCGCAGCCACCTCGATTGCCCCATTAACACCGTCACTCCAAGAAATTGGGGGATTGGGGATTGAAGCCAGTGTTTGGGGGTGCTCTCGGACCGGTTGCCGCAAGGAATTACGGCCTCTGACGCCATCGATTGCTCACCGGAGTCGGAGCTCCGCCTCGGTTCCGCTCAACACCGTCGACCGGCCGCAACACGGTCCCAATCGCCGGTAATAACTCCCCTCATGCCTCGTCGTAACCCTACATTCGTGTAGCTTACATCCAATTGGAGTCTGGGGCCCTGAATCGTCGGGTCGGGTTACTCCGACCATGGTGGCCGCCGTGCGGGTGGGCGACGCTGTTGCGCGCGTATGTTAGGTTGGGGAGGGGTTGTCAGCCGTTGATCTCTGGTCGACGATTGTGATTAGATGACAGCGTACCGCTTCGTGAAGTTGATCAATGCCGTCAGATGGGGATCAGACGGGTGTTCGAGCGCCTCGGTTAGTTTGATCCAGTCTGTTGATCGGAAATCCGATGGCTATTTTCGCGCGCTGGTTTAGGATATCGGCGATCTAATATGAGCCCTAGGATTTTGATCGGACGACCCAGATTTGAGAATACCCCTTCGGCCCGGACGTTTCGCAAATGAACCCCCCGATTATTTCAGAATGAACCCGCAGTCCTGCGCTGTGGCGCTCTGAGTCATTGTATATTTCGTGTATAAGCCCCTGTGCTTCACAGTAATTGACGCCCAGTCCAGAATAGTAAAAACCAGAAAATTTAAATTATAAATGAATTTTTAATATATAAATACGTGCTAGAAATTATGAAATTCATAGAAAATTCATATCTAGTCCAAATTAATTCATTCCAATTTCTAAAATTTTGTAATATTATTCTCTATCACTTAGATTCTCTGTTTTTACATGAAAGCAGTAATAAAATTTATTCCTCACTTAATCTTATTTCAAGCACATGAAACCTTTGAAAATTCATATCTTAAAATCTATAACTCCAAAAATTATGATTCCTGTTCTTAGGATTTTATTTTAATGTGTAGATTTTTATTATGTATTTTGTTCTTATGTTTGGTGTGATGTTAATTTTATCTATACCATGTTTGTTTGTATTGCTGCGACTAGCACGGGGACACGTGTCATCTGAAAAGCAATTTGTTACCTGGAATCTCAAGTGCCAGGCAAGTTGTGCCCTTGATCACTTCTTTTACCCACTCATGTTCTAATTAATCATAATGATCTGCATAGGTTAATTTTGATGGGACCTAATAGGTTACCCTAGTTTGTCTATCTTTATGCCTTGTTTGCCACTGAACTTTTTGGGTAGTACTTGCTAGTGCTATATGTGGTTTTGGGCATTGAGATACACATTATTCATGATTATACTTTTGTTATCCGTTGTTATTTACTGTTCATGTCAAGATCATTAATGTTAATTGGAACATAGAGCTTAACTTGAGAAACACGTGCCACCACAGGGGTTTATGGACGCCCTTGGCTGATTAATTAGGAAAGCTAGTGGAGGACTACCTTACCCGAAAGGGGCAAGGGCAGTAGGGGAGTGGTCAGTGTAGGGAGGTTCTTGGTTGATTTTGCTGCGATGGCGGTCAGGCAAGAACCCTGCATTGGAGCTTCCTATAAACTGTAGCGGGTTTTCTGAAGCTAGTGGAACTTTGTAAAGGCCTCGTAGTGTTACCCTGCCTCGCCTCCTCGATAGAGGTGTATGGGAAGTCGCGATCCCTTGGCAGATGGGTAACATGACTTGTGGGTAAAGGGTACCACCTCTGCAGAGTGTAAAACTGGTATACCAGCCGAGCTCACGGTCATGAGCAGCTCAGGACTCTCTGATGATTAAATTATGGAACTTAAACTCAATTTGTCATATGCATTGCATTGCAGGTGATGTTGTTACTTTTGTTCTACTACTTAATTGGGTTGGTATTTACTTATACTTAGTAATTGCTAATAAAATTTTGACCAACTTTAAAAGCAATGCTCAGCTCTAACCATCCTCTTTGGTAAGCCTTACACTTCACATGAGCTCCCACCTTTGGCGAGTTCATGCACATTATTCCCCACAACTTGTTGAGCGATGAACGTATGTGACCTCACTCTTGCTGTCTCACACCCCACAGGTCAAGAACAGGTACCGCAGGATGAGGCACAAGGAGGATGCTGCGATGAGTTCGTGAGAGATCTAGGCCGTCGTTTCCCAGTCAACTTTGGGTTGCTGGACCGTTGTCTCCCTATAATGTAATTATTTATTTATTTTATACAAGAACTCCTATTATATAGTAAAGATGTGACATTCGATCCTGTGCCATGATTCGTCATATGTGTGAGGCTTGGTCCCAGCACACCTGGTGATTATGTTCGCGCCCGGATCTTGGTGCCCCGAAATCCGGGTGTGACAGTTTTCCAAGTTTCGAGTGACCTGCAGTTCAAATCTGAATTTTCCAAAGAAATTCAAATAAACAAACTAAATGTACTAGCTATAGAAACCACTGTTATAATTGTCCCAAAATGGTACATATAAGTCTACATAGTGTAGGAACATACCACAAAAAGTTTGGTGACCAAAATAAAAAAAATAAAAATATACTTTGTCGAGTGTCTATATAGGACACTCGGCAAAGACTCTCTTTGCCGAGTGCTAGATATTTGACACTCGGCAAAGACTGACGGCCGTCAGTTGTAGACGACCGCTAACGGCCCTTTGCCGAGAGCCATCTTTGCCGAGTGCTTGACGCTCGGCAAAGCAATCTTTGCCGAGTGCGTGGCTGTGCCGAGTGTCCCGCGCTCGGTAAATAAGACCTTTACCGAGCGCAGGTCTTTGCCGAGTGCGGCGCTCGGCAAAGTCTTCTTTGCCGAGTGCCCGATAAAAAGCACTCGGCAAAACCGCCGGCACTCGACAAAGGCCCGGATTCCGGTAGTGTGTTTCAACTATGCTACACTAGCTGATAGAATGAGGCCATGGAGAAATACATTTGTCCGCTCAGCTTGTTGGCTATAACACTATAGTCAGGTAAACGCGAACGCCCTATGTTGTGTTTTTTTTTCTCAACTAAGAATAGGGGTGAGCATTTCAAACTATACATGAGTGAAATCCAAACAACATACGTAGTGGTTTTCTTTTAATTTTCCCTTAATAAACGTGGTATGTGTGGCTTATATTGCCTTAGTATGGAGCGTGCTATCACTACACATACCACTTGGATTATGAAAAGCCATCTACGAGACATTTTATTGTTTATCCTTTGTTTTCTAGCAAACTATATTAGGGTTCATTTGACATGCATGAAGTTCACCTACACACACATCTTTGCATAGAATCGTGGAATGGTTAGGAGGTGAGCTCGTCCCTATATTTGTAGAATGATAAGACTAAAGATTAGTTGTTATCTAATATTGATATTTAAAACATGCTTAAAAACAAACAGTAATGTAGAAAATAGTTTTGCCATATAAATAAGATTAGTCTCAAAATACAAGTCCATCAAAGTTAAACTTTTAGTACATCGGTGGTCTAGAAGTACTTTATTGCGGATATCATAATCCCTTCATCCAAAATGAGTTTGATGTCCACGAGCACCTAATGGAAAGGTTATTACTTCAAATATGCTTAAAAACAGCAACAGTGATGATAAGGAGTAGATTTGCCATAAACAAGATTAGTATCAAAAATTGAAGCCCATCAAAGTTGAACCTTCCAAACAGATCTTGTTTCACCTTAGGGCCCCTTTGGCAGGGCTTTGGCTTCTCAAAAAACGGCTTTAGCTCTGGCTCACGAGGTGAAACCACTTCTTTAGATGAGCCAAAGCTATTCTAAAAATCATTTGGCAAAACGACTTATAGGTTGTTTTTCAGAAAGATCCTTGTATATGTATATCTCTCCTGTACGTGGCTAGAGATTGAGGGGAGGACCAAAAAATAATAATTTGGACTGGTGGGAGGGCTATTGTGCAAAAATAACGTGAGCTGAAGCCGGGTGAGCCACTTTTTTTTGGCTCATGCCCTCTAGTTCATTTTGGAAAAGCACTTCACTGGTGAAGCCATTTGAAAAAGAGGTGTTTGGCACAACTTTTGCATGAGCCAGAGCCGAAGCTGAAAAATAAGCCCTACCAAAGGGGCCCTTAAGATCATATATCATCAAGGGCTCCAAACTACCATGGCAACGTTTGTTTATGTCGATAGTTATGTCATCGTCACACAGGTGTGATAATAGTCAACCTTTAGAACAATTGCCTAACTTAAAACACGCTCTGAAAAGATACAGAAACGTGTTAAGGAAGCCTTTGGCCGGTCTTCTTAGTCACGTTCCTAGAATGCCAGTAGAAGTGCTGAGCATCTCCAAAAGACTCTTCATTTTTTCTCTCTATTTGACTATCTATTTACGTTTTCATAAAGATTATATTCTATATATAGCATCTCAGTCCAATAGACTATCTATTTAGTTTGGTTAGTCAGGTGGCTAGCCAAATTTAGCTAGTGAGAGAGAGCCAATTTACAAAGTCAGATAGCTTGCGAGTCAGATAGCTAGTCTGTTGGAGATTTAATTTACTATTGAGTAGCTAAAATTTAACTTAGCAAGTCATTTAACTAGTCTCTTGAAAATGCTCTTAGCTTATCAAGTTAGAGAGGTCCAGTAAACGTGCTCAGATGAGATCTCAAAACCCACACTAGTTTTTTTCTTCTTCAAATTGAGGCGGTGGTGGAGCTGGAACCCGATGCCTAACTCGAGAGAACGTACGTACGTGCCACAGAGGCGCGGCCCCGGAAGGAAATTAATTAGCACCAGGCGGCCAGTTTGTTTTGGTAAACGGATCAGGGTGGACATTTGCAAAAGCTCGTGGAAATTATGGTCCGTGTTCACCATGCACGGGGACATGTAATCAATCTAATGGAACTTGACCAACCGTTGCTGTGTGGACAGTGAACGACCTCACCATGTTAGAGACCCACTGGAACGATTTATGCACTGAGTCAAAACCTAGTTTCGTTGCGTTGCATCCGCATGGCATTGCTCGTTTGCCTATATACTTTGGACCTGTAAACATATCGATCGGTCACCTTTAGTGCCACAACTAGAAGTGATAAGGGATCACGATTCAAATATTTATTCACAATAAATTAAGAACCTTAAATAATTTTAGTTTGAAAATTTTATAGTGTTAAATTTAGAACCCATTACTATCCCTAACCACAGCATAACCGTTGCATAAAAAATGTTGTTATTAGCAAAATGCAACAACACACGGGTCTAAATATAAATCGAGAAAACTACATATTGTTCACGTCGCCAAGATCTATGGCATCTTAGATATTGTTCGCGTCGTCGCTAGGTTAGACCTTATGGCAAACATCTCAGAGCCTGTTTGGTTAGATGTTTTTGTCTGTGATCCAATTACAGTGGTACCTATTCCCTTTCTTTTCTGTTTGGTCTCCGTAAGGATTATTCACACCGTAAATGGATACGCATCCATGTCTTTTCGAATATTTCCTTTCTTTCGTTACCACTCCCAAGCAAATGTTAATACATAACATTAGCTAAACAAACATATATCGCTTTATGTTGCACCGGAACCAATAACAGTGGGATCCATTAACGTTACGTTAATCACTCTCTGAAATGAACCAGACAGCACCTCATCATCGTAACTATGACGCCGAGATATGAAGCGTAGATCGAAGTCGAGACCACAACTCAAACAAGAAATTTAAAATACACAAGTGTATAAATATAGTTAAACTTTTTTTTATAAAAATAAAAATAAAAAAAACGGCGGCAGCGACGGGGCAACTCAGCGTTGACGGTTGACCCGTCCGCGAATCCCGACGAATGATGACGAACGCGGTGACCATTACAGCAGCATCCACATGCCAAAATCTACCGAGTCGGGTCCTACTCCTACGAGGGAGGGTATGTACTAGACTAGGGTAGGGTTTTCTTGGATCTGGATTTTAATTGGATGAACCTTGAACCAGCAGGCTATCTAGGAGGGTTTAATTTCTTGGATCTGAACTTGTGGAATGCGCGTGTATGATGATGATGAGCTAGCTCACAGAGCCTCACATGCACGCATGCAGAGAGCAGAATGAAGTAACGTGGTGTACAGGAGGAGATGTGCAGAGATATATGAGCTGATGATTCGATTGGGAAACATCAAACATGTGGTGGTCGTCGTCGTCAGTGGCCGGATCTGCAATTGCGACTTCATTCGCTCGGTCTTTAGACTTGCCGGCCCGGCCGACGGCCGTCAGTGGACCTGGAGGATCGCCAAACCAGTTAAGAACACACGCGGACACGCCCGGCCGGCGCTAGCTATTTCCAGATAGACAGATCGTCCGGAGCTAGCCAGCCGTCTCAAGCGACTGCCGCCGCCGCCGGGCAACAGCACAGCTCCGATGAATCTTTCAAACCGTCGCCGCGGCTGGATTAGTCAATAATCCAAGAACGGCAGAGAAGGCCGGCCGGGCAGTGTAGGTCGAGAAGGAAGAGCCAAAACGGTCACGATTAACTATACTGGGCCCCTGCTGTCATTATACAAGGCAGATATTAAAAGCTCAGATCGAGCGAGGTCCCCGTCTGTCGTATGTATCGTACGTCGTCGTTTAATTATGCATGCATGCGTTTTAGTACGAGAACGTTGTGTGCAAGCGACGACTCAATGACCGATATTATACGTAGTCGCGGAGCCGCTAGATGATGCTGTACACACAGCCATGCATGCATGTGATCATGGCCTCGCCTTCGCGTACGATTTTGGTCATGGCCGTGCGTGCCGGCAAGGCAAGGCAATGCCTTATTCTATGCCTGCTCGTCTTTTGCATTGACAGGGTGTAGTGTTGTAGCCTGTGAGCACATACATCTCTGCTGGGAGCTAGGTAGCTTCGAAGGGTTGCTTCTGAATAAAACATGGAACGAGCTAGTAGCTCACAGAACCATTAGGTTGCTATTGCTAGGTAACGGCGGCTCTCTCTCTCTGTATATAGCATTATATGTATTATCTACCACACCGATGAATCATCGTGGACTGGTTTGAAAAGACAACGTTCTCGCATTGCATTTGCATGGTAGTGTGTGCTGGCCTTCCCTGACACTGATCAAAGGTAGGTGAAAAGTTGGCCGACGAACGATGCTTTCCCGGTGGAAGCTCGCCTGTCTGTCTTTCTGTCTGTCTGTCTTTTTTTTCTTTTTCAGATGGAAAGGATTCCAATCTTGTTGGGTGGTTAGAGGTTTCACGATCAGCTGGCGTTCAAACTTCAAACTCCCTTCCGTGCTACTCCTACTCGCAGATATGCTACATACACACTAGCTGGCATGGCGTGGTTCCCAGCTTTCAGGCTGGCTAGCTCCAGCAGCCAACAGTGCGTGCGTTTTGGTAGGGGCGGCAGCAGTAGACTCTCTTAATTTGCACGCTTTCAACTAAGGCATATATTATTTCCTCTGCTACTATTTTCTCCCAAGGAAAACAAAAACAAAAAACAACAGGCGAACAAGCAGCACGTCCACGGTCAGTGGCTGAGCGTGGTTGAAGGGCAGTCCGAGCGCCGAACCTGTCCTCCTCCAAGGCACGCACGCACGCCAAGGCCATCAACCACGTCCATTTTCTTCAGAGTAGGGGGGTCTTTGGTCAGCAAACTGCTGCTGCACAATGCAACCGAAAAGGTTGACACTGCTTCAGTGGTGGCTCCACCTCCACTGTCCACTCCTCCAATTTGCGAGGCTTCAACCGTCAGCCTGCCTGCCTCTGCCTTGTTTGGTGTGAAAGATTTGGCAGGTTTCTCGCTACTGTACGTCGACATGAAATGGGATCCGTCTCCCTTTCAGTTTCAGCCGTATCTCGCCCATCTGCCAACCTGCGGGCGGATTTTGTTGGTTGGTTCGTTGGTTGGGTCGATCTGTTTGACTCGTTTGGTTAGGTTACCTGTAATTATGGCCACCCCCCCTCAACCAACGAGCACGCCAGGCGAGTAGGCGACCGTATACGCAATGCCGCCGTCACGGTGGCGTCGGTCAGGAGAGGAGGGTGCCCCGTCGCGATCCCTCGCCGGCCGGCTGGACCACCAAAGCGCCGCGCGTCCTTCTCGGGGTCTCAGTCGGGCGCATCGCACGTCTACGGGATCCGCATCCGCCGGCGCCGGCGCCACCACGCGCGCCAGAGCCCGGCCCCCCGGCCGTCGCGTGGCTGTCGTCCATGCATGTCCCTCCTCCTCCCGGCCGGCCGGGCGCCTCTCATGCTTATCCCCGGCGACGTACGTGCGGACGACGGGACCGAGTTTCTGCTCCATGTCGACGACAAACCCGCGTCACGGGAGAACGACAGAAGAGATCGATGTGAAGAGAAGAGGCACGGATTCGGGTCACGTCGATCGGGCCGGCGTGTGTGGACAGACTGCCGTGTCGTAGCCTAGCGTCTGAACCGGGACGCCCGAGCGGCGACGTCGAAGCGCGCGAGCGCGTACACTGGGCGGGCGGCCGTACCCAAGCCAGGTGGTCCATCGCCTTTCGGCACTCGGCCGCCGTCGCTCCCAAAGTTCACAGCTGTGACCAGACCAGCGGGCGGTGGAAGGCTCCGCCGGACCGTGAGATCCTGGGGCGAGAGAGAGAGAGAGGACGCGACGCGCCGACGCCACAGTTGAGTCCATAGACGGTGCACCCCACCGCTGCATGCCAAGACCAGCCACTCCCTGCGGCGCAGGTCACGCTAGTTTGAGACTGCCTCCAGGTCCTCTAAAATGATCCTATACTCTAAATTTAGAAGAAAAAAAATTATATACAACACTCCCGTCTATGCACGTAGATATAAAATACAGATATAGAGAATAAATATAGATTAAGTTGATCCGCACCTTCAGCTGGCATCCACCGCACGTGCTCGGATTCGTTTATCTGCTGCTAAAAGGATACTTCGCTGTCACTGGGACGACCGCGTCAATCTCCGCCCCCACGTGTCCACCGCCATCTGCGGCCTCGTGCCCTCCTCCTCTATTAACCGAGCCCGCCTCCACACCCGGACCACACCCGCACCAGCCTCTTCAGCGCCCTGCGCCCAAGCTCCAGCTCCGATCCGTAACCCAAACAAACGACACCTTGGGCTTGGAGCCTACTGTGCCACCGGCCCGCCCACGAGACCCCGCGGCCATGTCCATCCCGCGGCTCCTCCTCCTCGCCGTCCTCGCCGCCGCCGCTGCGTGCGCGCCCGCGCACGCCGCCGGCGCCGGCGCCTGCGCGGCGGAGAAGTTCTCGGGCAACCGCGCGTTCGCGGCGTGCGCCGACCTGGCCCGCCTGGGCGCGTCGCTGCACTGGTCCTACGACGCCGCGGCGGCGTCCCTGTCCGTGGCGTTCCTGGCGGCCCCGCCTTCCGCGGGCGGCTGGGTCGCCTGGGGCCTCAACCCCAGGGCGCAGAGCATGGACGGCACGCAGGCGCTGGTCGCCGTCCCCAGCTCCGGCGGCGGCGGCGCGTACGAGGTGCAGACCTACAGCATCTCCGGGACCTCGCTCGGCGCCCCGGGCCCGCTCTCCGCCTACCGGACGTCGGGCCTCGCCGCCGAGGTCGGCGGCGACGGCCGCGTCCGCGTGTTCGCGACCCTCGTGCTCCCCAACGGCACGGGCGCCGAGGTCAACCACGTCTGGCAGGTCGGGCCCTACTCCGGCGGGATCCAGATACACGACACCAAGGGCGACAACATGAACGCCAAGGGGACGCTCAACCTTCTAACCGGCGCCACTGCCGCCGCCAGCGGAGGGGGCAGCATCATCAGGAAGAAAAATGTGAGTTGGTCGGTCCCCACTCCCCAGACCCCCACCCTTCGTCTGTTCGCGTTATTAACAAGGCATTCCTTCGTTTCTTCGATTCTGACCCCATCAGGGCAGTTCTTCGATACAGCCAAGACAATCAGCTGGCATATTTTATTCCACAAGATATAAACCCTCTCGCTCTAACAGTAGTGTGCCAGCCATGTGACCTGTGACAAACTGATGAAGAAGTCTCCGTTCCCATTAAGAATGCCATTGTTGTCATCTAGCTACCATCTGTTAACCACCGGTTTCGCTCTGGGCGTACACTGTCCAGTATTTTTCTGGTCTCTTATCAAACCATCCGTTCTTCCTGTAGACTCATGGGATCCTGAATGCGGTGAGCTGGGGGCTTCTGCTGCCCATGGGAGCCATCTTCGCGAGATACCTCAAGACGTTCAGGTCGGCTGACCCGGCGTGGTTCTACCTGCACGTCGCTTGCCAGCTGCTCGGGTACGGCGTCGGGGTGTCCGGCTGGGCGACCGGCATCCATCTCGGAAACCTGTCCAAGGGGATCACCTACTCGCTCCACAGGAACATCGGGATCACAGTCTTCGCTCTCGGCACTCTGCAGGTACTTCATAACTCACACGCTTCACTGTTTTCACCCAGCTGGTGCATGGAAACTCCGACGCCCGCCCCCCGCTGATCTTCTTCTTCTTCTTCTTCTTCCACCGTTCGCTAGATCTTCGCGCTCTTCCTGAGGCCGAAGAAGGACCACAAGTACCGGGTGTACTGGAACGCCTACCACCACTCGGTCGGCTACACCGTCATCGTGCTGGGCGTCGTCAACATCTTCAAGGGCATGGCCATCCTCGACGTGGAGCAGAGGTGGAAGACGGGCTACATCGCCGCCATCTCCGTCCTCGGCGCCGTCGCCGTGGCCCTGGAGGCCGTCACGTGGGGCGTCGTTCTGAGGCGGAGGAAGGAGGAAAGCAAGAGCTACAACGGCACCTCTAACGGCGGCCGCTTGCCGCTGTCTATGTAGCTCGTCGCCATGTATCTCCATCATCTGGAGAGGCAGCAAACAGCCGTGCGACTGGCTGGCGCTGGCGCGCTTCTTTCCCATCGTGTTTTCGTTACACATACATGCATGCTAATCTAGACCGGTAGTAGTTCACATAGTACTTCGTTACATGTATACAGTTTACTTCAAGATTTAGAGAGAGAGAGAGAGAGAGAGAGAGAGAGAGAGCTGATTATGATGACGTGCACCTTTACAGACGATGATGTTCCTGTACATTTATCATGACGTGGAAACTAGCTCCACAAGTCTCACTTTCCATACGGTCGTAGGAACATCCCTTGTGATCTCCTGCCAATTCAAACCTTTTTTTTTGTATTCTTTCAAATTCCAAAAACTTTTCGTCATCTCCAACATTGTTTTGTTTTGTGACCTGGTCATTGGAGGCGAGGCCAGTGGCCTGGGCGCCTGGCCAAACCCAACTATTGTCACCAAAATCGTCACCGCGCTTGGACTGTTCAGTGTACCAGATTTGACCCAACCTAACTGCACACCAGGACTGTTATTGGATGTCAAATCTGCTGAATCTTTTGGCTGCGTGAGCCTGCATGAGTGCATGACCCATTCTCCAACGGGGAGTTGGAAAGTTTGTTTCGCCTGCACTTGGCTCAACTCCTATCCACCTCAAACGCATTAACTCCCATGTGGGTCACCTTCAGCTGGTGTGCTGGTGGGTGGAAACTGGAAAGCCTGGAACTAGAAGCCACCTCAAACTGAGGTGTGTGAAGTGGGAGCAAAGCAAAGCATCGTCCAGCTCGAATCAAACATGGTAGGAATAACAGGCCCAGGCAGGATAGACGGTGCTTTCAGGTTCCCAGCATTCTTAACGAAAAGCCAGTGTTTTGCTGAGCTTGAGCTGAAGTTTGGAATTGTGAGACTGGGAAAGGGAAGGAAGAAAAAGAACACTTTTTTTGGGTATAGGTTCTTCTGCACAAAAGATCACTGCCTCATTAATCCAAGAGAATTGCCCTGTAAGTTAAATGTACTGCCTCTGTGTATAATTCACACTAGCTTGATTCAATGAAGTAAACCTCTATTATAAGTACACACACAATTATGTACTCCACCTTCTAACCACATAATTTCAATGCCACATCTAGAACGTAAGAATGTAAAAAGAAAAATGTTTGCAACAACTGCACACACACACTTTTTTCTTTTCCCTTTTTGATCTGATATGCAAAGGACGGTGAGACGTGAGAGGTCAGGGACGCATATGTACAGAACAAGATGAAGAGCAGAACCACTTCTTCTCTCCCCACCCCCACCCCCAAGCTTAGGCAAGAAATCCAAGACTCCACCGGCTAAACACTCGGACAGAAAGCAAAAAAACCACAGCACCAGGCAAAACAAAACTGAGCTGCTCGTCTCTACAGGTTCCGCTTCCGCACGCCGCACAGGTCGCGCACCTCGGAGCTGCCGAAGTTTGCGAAGTCAGAACGCAGCAAGTGATTCGACTGGCTACTCTTGGGACCTGGCACAGCGTCGCTAGGTGAGTCGGTAATGGGGCCGCGTGGGTTAGCGGACGGCGGGGCTGGAGGCGCCGGGCAGCAGTGCCGGACGGTGATCCTGTGCGTGGCGGCCTCGGTCGAGGCGACGCCCGTGACGTTCACCGACAGGACGACCTCTATGTCTCTGGTGGTCTCGCACCACCAGCTCTGCTGCACCCCGTCGACGAACTCTTCTTGCGTGAAGAAGTCTTCGTGGTGCACGGCGACTTCCGTTGTGTCTCCTGGTCCGATGAGGCCGGATGATGGCTGGACCTGTCGGGCATTGCAGGGTGGGAGAAACATGTGTTATAACTAAAAGCAGAATAAAGTACGGTAGAGGTGGTACTAGAACAGTAGAAATACAGAAAATGTGTACATATAGACTAAAAAACAAAGAGAGAGAGAGAGAGTAACTCTACCTCAAGCCAAAGTGGAAAGCCAAAGGATGCCCTTATGACTGGCTCAGATTTAGTTCCATCTTGCTTTCTGATTGATTGGCCTTCACACAGGATTTCAAATGCAGCCTTACTAGTTTCGCAGTTATTAGTTATTCGGAGGATGACATCTTCTTGGTTTTCCAATATAATGTTGTTTGTGCTGACGATAGTGTCCGGAACAAAATGCAACTCCCGAAGCAAAGAGTGTACCCTTTTGTTAGACTCGACTATTTTTCCATACTCTTGCCTTCTTATCAGCTCGTCTACTCTCGCAATATCAACGCTAAATGTACATCTCACTGGTTTATGATCACTATCTGTGACATCCATGCAAGCTTCGTACCTATCAAAGAGCAAAAAAAAAACAACGACAAGTTAATTCTGCAAGGAATAGTTATACTAAAGAAGGGTCACATAACTCCAGTAGTTCTCTTCCTCAACACACACAAAAGATGGTCGAAATACAAAAAACGCCTGGCTCTGTGAAACCTTAGGGCCAGTTCGTTTGTGTAGGATTAGACCAGGATTCAATCCAATTCATCAAAACTTATATAAATTAGAAAAACAATCCGACCAGGAACTGTTTCAGGCCTTCAATCCGTAAAAAACGAACAGGGCCTTACGCTGTAATTGCAGCGACAACAGGACACTCTAATGAGCATTCAGGCATTGATACAGAACGGCTATCACGATATAGTATTCTATCGCACCAAGCAGGTATTCTCTTCTTCTCGCCTGAATCGTACCCTGCATGGAGATGATGGAACAAACTCATATCTAAAGCAGGTGGTACGAATAAACCATGCGACAGGCAAGTATTATAAGCATCAAATACAGTACCTGAGAGACCCATCTGGTGTCGTTGGAATTTGTAGGTCGGAGGAAATTTGATTCGACCTTCACGCATTCCTTGAAACACATTTCCTGCCTCCATTTCCGCTCGAAGTTGGTCCCTTTCTCTAAGCCAGTCAAAGCTCCTCTGAGAGACCATATCCCTTGCTTCATCATAGGTGATGCCATCAAGTCGGTAGTTGAAATCACCAAGAAAGACAACCATGTCAGCTTCTGCCAGCTCAGGCCTATCTTCATCGGCTTGGTTTTCATTAGCCTGCCATTATTACAGTATGCACACATAAATAATTTCACTCCCAGGAGGAGAACTAGTCAGTTATTGTTGTGAACACAGATTGATGATCACATACACTCACTGCTTTATGCAATTGGACAGATGTAGCAGAAGCTGTAGTACAACGACAAAGAAAACGTGTAGTGTCATGTATAGCAATGTTAGTAAACAACAGTACTTCCAAGAGGCATTTGACAACAAAATACCAGTCAGTAAGCAACAGTACTTCCAAGAGGCGTTTGATAACAAAATACCTGTAGATCCATGGGGTTTGTTGAAAGTCATTGTCCGATAAATATGGTCAAAATCAGCATTACGGCGGCTAACATTTTCTTGGTGTGCAGCAAAATGATTGTTTACAAAACATATCCTGCGATCAAAGACTCTTATTCTTAATCCTACACCACCCTGAAAGAAGTATCAGCGGTCATTTGTACAGTTACAATGTAGAACGGTGAAGGAAATTAGGAGCACAACTTTGACAGACATGAAAAGGTAATAATCAACTATTGAATTCAAATATATAACTACTTGTCCAAGAGCTTATCTGCAGATTAGTGAAGTTAGAATCTTCCAAACATAGCTGTCCGTTAATATTTTTTTTTCTGTCAGTTCATTTCTTTTGTTCTAGCACAGACGAGCACATTGCTTCTCCATGATACAGCAACAAAAAAACAGCACATTTTAATAAGTTTGCTGATTCTATATTGCAATATCTCCAATAAATGCCATGCAGATTACCAGTTTCTCTTTTCCTTTTTTTCTGACAAAGTTTTTATTATATTGTGCAGAAGGGAGGGCCTAGGGGATGCCTAGTGGTAATAAACAGACCAAACAGATGATACCTGGTACCTTCAGAAACCCAAAAAAAAGTGAAGATGCCTTGACAATCGCTTACCTTGTTGCCAATAGCACGTCCAAAGCCACATGGCACTGCAGCAGCATCAACATCACCAACATGTGGCTTAAGGTCATTCCTTGCCCTTCAGATAATCATGACGTAGGATGTGGAAATATGAGACGAGAAAAGTACGGAAAATGCAAATTGTAATGCTCATGTGAACAGAAATGCACGATGTTTTATTAAGAAATGATTATGATTAGTCAGTACCATGCAGCAATAAGTAATCCTGCCAACTGCCTTGAACCAACCCTGTGGAAGGATATCCCCTCATCAAGTGTTTTGCCAATACTGTCTATCCACCATTGCCCATTGGTACTGCCCTCAAGTCCTACCTAAGGCCATAACAGAGATATTTTGAATCAAATATTCACCTTAGAGAACAATAATCAAAAGAGTACAAAATAGTAGGTGGCAATAGCTAGTGATGTTGAAATTTCTGGACTAAACTGAAAGCAGTAGGAGAAAGATCAATACATATAGTAATAAGCTGGCAAAATATAAACTTATTAGTGTTCCCACTCTTTCAGTTATCAGGGTAAAATGGATACCTTCTAGGAATGGATATATAATTAACACGAGAACAAAATACATTAACTTCCCAAGCTTAGAGTAATAGAAAAAACTAATTGTGATCAGGAAGATATTTCTTCCTATAAGCTACAACATTGAAAACTTTAGCTCAAGATACAAAGCAAATAATAACAAGATGGTGACACAGTACAAGCATTACAGTGTATTTACATTGCATTTTGGCACAAATAAAACCTAAATGATTGGACGCTGCAGGACCATGAACAAGAAGATTCACAACATTCCTTCCATTTCATAATATAAACGATGATGTTAATCAATGGTAGTAGGTGGATAATTCATCGAATACCCCTTAAATCATGAAACGGTTGGAATAGACAAAATAGGAAGATCATCAGAAACTATGGAAACTGTATTCTCTAAATACCTCCAATTCAAAATTCTTAACAAGATTTTTTTTTCTCCCTGTTCTGACACCTATTTTCCAAATTGAATGGCATCTTCCCACTTGACTGAAATAAATAAATATTAAAGTGAGGCAAAGTATCTTACACTTTCTTTGGCTGCTGCCATGGCAAGAACTCCAGCACCCATCTCGACCTCTTGCAAACCAACCACCACCAACCCAACATCGAAAAATGCACCACCCAACCATGACTTTAGCGCTTCAGGACAAGCTTTCTCTTGTGCAACATTCCAAGTCCCAACCAGTATTTTAAGGTTCTCTAGCCTTGTGTATGACAGCTCCCTGCTAGCCAATTCATAGCGTAGAATATCATCAAGAGGGCTAGGGGAACTTAGAGACCATCCTCGAATGCCACCATGATGTGCCAAAGAAAAAATGTAAGAATCGCCGACTGCCATGCTTATGACTGGGCAGCTATGACCAATCCATCCTGCCTGAAGGTTACCTTCAACATCCATAACTTGAATAGTACCACTTGCATAGCCCACCCAGATCCTCTCTCCGAGTGCCTCTATGCATTGAACAGAAGAGCTATGGTAATGAAATTCTTGCAGTCTATTCCCATTTCCATCCCACACAATAATTGAACCATCTGTACAACCAGACCAAATAGTCCCATTCATTGCTTGAGCCACCGCTTCGGTTCGCCGATTATCTTCCACAAATGTCCCTTTTGTTGCAACTCTGCGTACAGCATCAGCTGCGCCCATCAAGGCATTCCTAGATTTCCGAAAGAAACTTAAAGAACCTTGCAGTTTCTCCTTTTTTGTGGGTTTTGCTTTAATCTCTTCCTCTATGAATTGTTCCGGCATTACTGGGGCCTCAGGACGAGCTAAGTCGACTTGGCCATCGATGCCAAATACTTTTAAAAGCTCCCTAGTCTTAGCATCCCTGTATAAAACATGTAAGAAAATAAGGGACAGAGAACTTCAGGAAGCTGTTAGATACAACTATATTTATCGAAGTATACCAAAGAGCAAATGTCATGCTAGTTACACTCCAAACTTTCAATCGGCAGTGGTCTGCGAGCATGTGTTTCACATCAGCAGTAGGCAAAGAGCACATGTTACCAACTGTAGCATGGTTCCTAAGGTCGATATAGGATTTTTCAACCAACGAGGCAGCCTCATGAATTTCTTCTGGTGTAGATGAGAGGCACTTAGCAAGGGCTTCCCAAGGCCATGCCTTTATCGCACCTCCTTCCGATCCTGACCAAATTTCACCTGTTTCCAAGACATTAAGTGAAACAATAAATTGGAATTGTGTTTAGCCCTTCTAAATCAAAATCTATGTTAACACGTAAACTATGAAACACCAGATGAATAGACTCAAACAACAAAGAACTAGTGATTCAGCCATAGACAGATAGTGAAAGGTAAACGTCCCAATGAAGCTGGGAGAATAGGTTTAGAACTTTCCGAGAGTACAAAGCTGTTGGAACGACTTGGATTTTGCATAGTAGTATTCTAGAATCATGATAGTTAAAAGGTTCCACAGGCTAATCCGTCTCTGTGTGAAAAGACACCACAAAGGCCCAACACAACTTCTCCAGCTAGAAAGATGCCAAACGCGCTAAATCCATGCGTATTCACCTAAGAAAGACAAGGGAATGAAACCGTTCCAGAATAAGCTAGAACTCTTACTCTATTTGTAGTTGTCCCCACCTCATACAAAACAACAAAGCTTGGACATAAAATACTCAACGTATATAGCTAAGATTTAACGGCGGCATGATAATATTCTAATTTATGATTCGAAATTTTTGCCATCAACGAGTCAATAACTATACTGACTACTCAGGTCCCAGAACTTTATTGCTGAGCTACCACATTTCAGTCACGTGAAATCAGCCAGCAAAACCGAGCACACTTTCTTGGCACCGAAAAAGTGACATTGCCAGAAGCAGTCCAGTCAGCAGAGCGCAAGATAACGAGATGATCGATTGTTACCGTACGGCGTGACGACGATGGCGAGCACCGGCGTGCGGCTGAACGCCTGCCACGCGAAGGCCTCCTTGAACATGGCCGCGCTGCCGGTGGGGTCTCCTCCGGCGGGCGCGGCGTGGTCCACGCGCCACGCCCTGATCCTGCCCTCCCTGTGTCCCGTCCACACCAGCCCGTTGGCGCTGTCGACCGCGGCGCAGAGCGCGGGCGGGACCGGCACGGAGTCCCTGAAGGGCGCGGCCTCCTCGTCGCCGCGGCGCCGCGGCCCGGCGCCTGGCCACCACCCGCGGAACACCTCGTCGAGGCACCACACCCGGACCCCGGACTCGGCGCCGGCCCACAGCTTCCGCCGCCGCGGGTCGCACACCAGCGTCCGCAGGAAGGCGCCCACCTGCGTCTCCCGCAGCGGGTGGGGACGCACCTCGAGCGGCGGCGGGCGGGCCGGGTGCACCGCCGCGCGGAGCGGCACGCGGAAGATGCCCTCGCCCCCGCCGGCGCCGACGAACTCCGGCAGCGCGTCGCCCGCGCCGTCGTACTGCGACATGGCCCGCTCCAGTGCCGCTGCCACCGCCGAAGGCGGCGTCGGGCCGCCGTCGACCCAGGCGGCGAAGGACGCAGCAGGGGCGAGCGCCGCCTCGCCGTGGCCGTGCCCGTGCCCGTGGCGCTGCGGGAACGACGCGCAGCGCTGCGCCGAGGCGGAGGCGACAGGGCCGTCACCGTAGCTGAGCACGCGCTGCGCGGCGCAGAAGGTGCGTGCGGGCGCGGAGGCAGGCTCCGTGACGCGCGGCAGGTGCAAGTCGGCGGCTTTCCGCTGCGCCGCGGACTCGTCGTCCGGGTCCATGTCCCCGCGATCCGGCTTTGCGATTTTGGAAGCGATGAGAAGGCGGCGAAGGAGGTGGGACTGCAGGAGGATCGGGAGGCGAGCGCTGGAGAGGTGAGAGAAGGTCGGGCGGGGCCGGAACGGAGGCACACCCGTTGCGGGAGCGGAAGGGGCAGGGGAGGGGCCGTGCAGGGAAGGCAACCATGAGAGCGTGGACTGTGGCGTGTGGGTTTATATGGGTGGATGCCTCGTGGACCGGGACCACGGCAGAGGCAGGCCAGGCAAATCAAGGTCCGCGGCCGCCGGCTGGCTCTGCCGTGACAACCAATGTAATCAGAGTTATTAAAACCTGAAGCCGTTTGGAGCTCTCCCCGCGTTTCGCGGTTGCAGTTTTGCATAAAGATCCTCTGTCTTTTCGCGATTTAGCTTGTGCTCCTCCCTCGACTTGGTCTCCGGAATCCAGGTGCAAATCCCTCCCTCCCTCCCAGCCCCCCTCCCCACCTCCCTCTCCACGCGGCGGCTGTCGTCGAAGCCGCCGGGGCCGTCCCTCCCTCCCTCCCAGCCCCCCTCCCCACCTCCCTCTCCGCGCGGCGGCTGCCGTCGAAGCCGCTGGGGCCGTCCACCACCAAACCCTACCCGCTCTTCGCCAACCCTCGCCTCCTGCGTCGCCGCCTAGCGCTCTCCGGCGTTGGCGCCGACCCCAGCCGCCGCGGGTGAGGGCCCCTCCGCCTCCTCCACCGAGGACCCGGTCCTCGTCCGCGTCGCCGCAGCCGCCGCCGAGTCCAAGCTCGTCTCCTACGGGGATGCGACCGCCGAGTCCAAGCTCGTCTCCTACACGTACGAACCTTATCCTGTGACCTGTCACACGCGCCCTTCCCATTCCCGTGGTCTCATTGCTTCGACCGCGTTCGTTCGCAGGAAGCTGGGTCCTCTGGCCAGCGGGGACGTGTTCTGCCTTCTGCTGTTCTCTGCGATTGGAAGGTTCAGCCATGGCCTGCCCGTCCTCGACGCCGAGACGTTCAAGACGGCCGACCCCTTCATTGCTGGTTAGGGAATCGGAAATAGAGCCTTTTTAGGGTTGTTGCTCATCTGACGCGCGAATAGATGGTTTGCTCATGGATTTGGGTCTTCTACAGGGTGGTTGCTGAGCGCCTATCTTCTTGGCGGATTTGGCGATGATGCCAAAGGGCGCAATGGCGTCGGAAGCGTGATTATCACCGTAGCTAAATCATGGGCTGTTGGGATACCGGTAACTTTCAATTCTTTAATTCTACTGTTTCAAGAATGAGCCAGGTTGAAATGTTATCTTGGTTCTTGTTGTTTTTTTACCCAAGGTCAATAACGTTTTTGTAAGCTTATGCCTTCTGATTTTTAACCCATCTAACACCATCTTCTGTTTTTTTGCCGACCGTGCTTGCACACAACACCATCTTCTATTATCCATCATTGTTGTCTATTGCTTGCATGAGTGCATCTGCCTTCCCCTTGTACAATATATAACTTTTTTTATCAAATACATCACAAACTGCATTTATTTCTGTGTCTCATCTATTCATGCAATTATTTGTTCTATGTATTTGTCACGTCCCGTGGCCGCCGTCGACGAGGAACGGGGCGTGAGACTCCGACAAACTCGCACGTTCTCTTGTCAATTTTATTCATCACACCAACAGGAGCTTCATTGCCCCCTAACACTTTCTCCTGTTGAGGACGATTGCTGCAAATTTGGCGGTCTGGATGTCTGAAAATGACCATAAACAGACGATTCCTTAGAGTTCGTTTCAGAATTTACAGTTGAACATTGATTACACACCAGTAGAGTTCCCTTCCGCACAATGCTATTATCAGACGACACTTGGAAAGCTTGCCTCTGGAGACATTTCACTTTGTGAGTACAAATTGCTCTCTTTTAGAGATATTCCGCACAATGTTTATTCAATAAAAGAAATAGTTGATGAACCAGTCAGTAACCCCTCTGTTCCAAAATGGAGGTTGACATGCAGTTTAGAATGGACATACTCTTCATAATCTTGAGCTCCAATATAATCTTGTGTTGCATTTATGTGAAATAGTCTTTTAGTACAGGTACAAATTGCATTCAAATTTTATGCTAAATATGTATCAGGTTTCTGAAAATATAACTTTGGAGACTACTGGTAAAGATTGGTCTGTTTACATAGAATTCAAACATTAATGTCATGTTCATGTCGTGATCTATATTTCTAAAAAGAAAACGAAAGGGAGGCAAGAGCATCCCCATATATTATTAGAACAAAAAGAGTCAACCCAGTTTTATGGTGAAATCGGGCCAGAAACCGAACAACCGCTCTGCCCAGAGTGCCGCCAAGACCCACTGCTAGAGGACCAGTCCAAATTACTTAGAAAAAGAATTGTGCCATTGTCAGCTTGAAAAATACTACCTATGATTTGCTTTCATTGTTGATTTACTTCTGTAGTAGTATCTTAATGCTAGCTTTGAAACCATAGATTTTTCATTAAATGTAGTTACACAATAGAATTTTACATGTGATTCAGAGTCAACGATGCAAATAATCTTGTAGAATATTATAGAAAGAAACAATTTTATTAATTGATCCCAGACAAGGAAATGAACTTGTATTTTCTTAAAGTAAAACTCACAATTAAATGCTTAACAAGCAAATAACAAGCACTGCCTTTGGGTTTGATTTGTTTCACTATAATAATACATTTATCTGTCTATAGGGGCTGTTTCTAATACCTAACACTTTAATGTTTATGTCGTTCTTTTGGCATGAAGACATGAGAGAAATGTTTGAGTTGCTCCTACATAGATTAAGAACGAAGTCGATCATGCAGGCAATGGATGCACTACCGAGTATCTTTGGAGCTTGCCGGTTGAAGAACAGGCCCCGCTGCAAATCAACATCTATGAGCTTAGTTTTTTTAGATATTTCTTTTGTCTCACAGGTTAATCCACAATCGGTGGCATGTTGTTGTTTGTTACCTAGAATTTGAGTCCTCTTTGTGTAATGTTCTGGAGATATATGATCACAACATGAATGAACTTGAGGAAAGTGATTAGGAGGCAATAGAAGGTATTATATCTAACAGTGGTTATTTTACTTTAGCTGGATTGTTTGGGACACTAAATAATTTCTCATGCATTTGAGTGTATTTGAATACTCTAAGGTTGGTTTTTTGCCCTTACATGGCGTGATTCAGATGATGGCGTGGTTCAGATGGTAGAGCGCCCGATAGGGCGCTTCTTTTCTAGTTATGTAAAGGTTGAGAGTTTCTTCAGTTGTGACGATTGGAGTTGGAGATGAATGTGCTTTTTTCACTCTATCTTTTAATTAAGATTTTTAAGTAATTCCTGAGAATTTTTATCCTTTTGATGCTTTTGGTATGCTCGCTGTAACGGCTGAAAAAAAACAGTTATCGATACCGGCGAAGTTGGAGCAAATATACGGAGGTACATCTCCCTTGTGGGTGTATAGGAATTAGATGCAGGGTAATGCATATGTGGTGAAAATTTAACTGTTATAACTAATTTTTGGATTTTTATGTGTGCATGTGCATCCACAAGATAACATGTAGCTCCGCTACTGGTTACTGTAGCTACTGGTATATGAAACCATTTAACTCGTGGCTTATGGCGTGCTTGGTTCTTGGTTCGCGTAGATATTAGGAATCTGATTTTGAAATACATTATGAATCCATGCGTAGCTCATTCTATGTTTTGGATTTTATGCACCAAGAAACAGAATCCCAGAATTAAATGTGCATTGTATTTTTTCGGTTAACATACACGGTGCTAAATCTAGAGACACTAGGTTGTACATATACTAAAAAGACCAATATTGTCTCCAAATATGCCAAACCTAGCTCATATGCTGAGCTTTTTCATCCCTAAACCCTTTTAGTAGTAAAAAAAATCATAGATATGAGGTGTTTGGTTCCTGAGATTAAAGGTTAGTACGTGTCACATCTGATGCTTGAATGGTTATTATGAGTAATAAATATAGTCTAATTATAAAACTAGTTATATAGCTAAATACTAAACAGATACACAAAAAAGTATTAATCCTAATTAATATATGAGTAACAAATGTTTAATGTATCATCATATATGATCGAATTATGATCTAATTAGGTTTAATAGATCCGTCTTATCATTTAGTCCTCGTTAGTGTAATTAGTTTTATAATTAGACTATTTTTAATATTTCTAACTAGTATCAAACATCCCATATGATATAGAGTAAAGTTGGCTACCTTGCATAGTTGCATATCCATATCACCGTTGTAGTCTTGTAGACTATGTCCACCGAGATTCCACGCATGCAGGCGAGATCGACCCGCCGTGACCGGCGAGATCTGGACTTCGCCTTTCCGCTTCCGGGCCTCGCTTTCGGCTGCCCACGAACGAATCCGGTTAGACGAACCGGAAATCGACAATTGGCCGGCGCCCGTCGCCGCCCTCGCCCTCCATTTTCAGATGGCTCCCTCTGAATATACAAACTGGAAGATCGGTACGCCGCACGCGAGGTTGCTGTCAAGTCAGCCTGATCGGGAACTATGCAGGTGAAGGTGCAGGTGCCGACCATCATTAAAGACGCACGCAACCACGACTATTAACGACTCGCTTTGTCGTCGTCGTCGTCTATAATCCTTTCAAGCGACCCTCGGCGGTTCGGCACCGGGCTCTTGCCGCCGCCTATCCAGGATCCTCCGGTCCGGCGGAGCGAAAAGTCCCGCCGGAAAGAGACGTGCGCCAGCGCCGCGCGGCTAGCTTCATCGTTACGCGGGAGGCGGCAGCAGAGCACAGCAGCGCACCACATCGTGAGCAGCCGGCAGGAACGGACGGGATCTCGCGCACGCACTGGCACTCCGGGGTGCCGGCCGGCCGTCCGCCCGTCCGTCGGCTTTGGAGGGCCACGAGCACGAGTGCTCCTCCAGTCCTCCACCTTCGATCCAACTGCTGCTTGTGCTTGGTTGTCAGCACTGACCAGGCAGCCATCGATCGAGCAGGGATAAAAAGTCCGTGCGGGGATCGTGGATGCGTGGACCTGCCTGCGCTTTTCATCCTTTGTTTTAATCCGGGAAAAAAAATCCAAGTGGGGGTTTCCGAGCTGGCCGTGACGTTGGCCTGGCATAAGGATGATGCCGCGCCGCACAGAGATGCATGCATGGGCGATTGCCGGCCGGGCCCTGCAAATTATTGGAGGATTATTGGACACACTGCTCCTCACTTGAGAGCTCACAATCAATCAATCAAAGCCAGGAGAGTTTGATGATGCTTATAGTGTGTTGGTAGGAAACTATTGTATAATAAGTGGATCATACACATGGAACGAGTGAAAGACATATAAATTTTTTTAAATGTTTCTATTTAATACCTTATTAATAATCGCTCTAAAACCTTTTTTTTACAGATTTGATATTTTGATCACGACAACGCGGATGATCAGACGATCTCACTCTATCACGCACATGTACTGCCACAACAGAGACCACCATATAGATATAGACATATAGTAGCATCAGTCTTTAGCCCGAGCTTGCGTGGCAATTGGTGGGTCCACTTTGCCATGCCACTGACTCACACTAGTGGTGTCGGAGTATGCGGTATGCGGCGCGACAAAGCAGGATTTTCGTTCGGTCGCACGGATGCGACTAAAAAAATCATGTCTATAACTAGTACAATGTCTATACATTGCGATAACACATAATCATATTTGATGAGTGACCCCGTCGATCCATTTGGTCGAAGAGTTATATTATTGATATCTTATCGTGTACTTACTCACTTTCACTTAATCACTTGCTTGCATACACGAGAGCTCATAAATTCGTGCCCGACACCACGACCGCGATAACCCGGATGCACGGCCGAAGCTTTGTAGAAGATTGAAATAAAGGGAGAGGTCACGAAGGCGAGCGCCAGAGGGGCAAGTGGTGCGGAGCCGAAACTCGGAAGGGGATAGTCCGCGAGGAAATAAAAGACAACCTGTGAAAACGAGGTACCACGGTTTGATTATAAAACAATAAGTTTTGCTTTTCAAAAGCGTTGACGCATGACGATGATGCAAACTGATGTTTATAGTAGTAGAGATTTTTTGTTTTTTTGAAGCGGTTATAGTTGAAATGTTGGTTAGAAAAGATTAGGAAACAGTAAACATAACAATTCGGCCTTTTTTTCAGCTGGAAGCGACAAGCTTTTCCCGACCCCGTGACCTATCTATTCAGCCAGTGCGTGCCCAAAGAAGGCAACAAGGACAAGTTAGACAGTCGAGCTTCCCAGCTGTGCGGCTACAGTGAGTCGGCTGCCAACCGTTTGAAACCGAGCTCGAGCGCACCACGCCTTTTTTTTGGGCTTGCTTGCATGCGTAACGTAAGATGGACAGCTTACCGTACCGCAGGTCAAGTCTTGTACGTGTCTGGTAGGCCGAAAGCAAGGGCGCCAGCTAGCGTCGCCACGCCACCCTACAGGGTCGGTCGGTCGCGGTCGCGGCGCAGCGGGATTCACTTCACCATCGCCGTGGGCCGGTGGCCGCGCCGCGCGGGAGCTGGATGGGCCGTCGTGTCGTGGTCGTGGGCAGGTAGGTGGAACGGCCCCAACTACCAGCGCCACCTCCACACCTGACGTGGGCCGGTCGGGCCAATCGTGATAACGGCTCGGCGCTTCGGCCTCTCACAGTCTCACGTCGCGCGACCATGCCGGGCGGGAGGCGGGCGGTTGGCGCGCCGCCGCGCCGGCTTTGTTACCGTCTCCAGGCCGGCGTCTGCGTCTCGACCCTCCCTCCACCCGTGAGTCGTGACGTCCGCGAGCACGGAAACTAGCTGTGCGTACGTGCCACCGATGCGGCCACGGGTACGTCTGAACCTGGCGACGCGCCGCGCCGCGCGCGCTCGTCGTCAGCACGTGACACGCGTGACGTTTTATTTTCCCCACTCCCCCTCTCTTTTGTCCACACGGATCGACATCCAAAATACAAGGCAGAGATGCGATGGATCGATCGAGTTGACCAGATCATGTGTTATGTCTCGATGTACTCGTCAACGTGATCCCTGGTCGCGTTCAGTTGCGTTCCTGCAAACAGCATATGCGGATCGGATCGGATCGGAGCCCAATAAATACTAGTACTAACTAACTGAAGATATTCAGTTACGGGCTGTGATCCAGCAGCCCGCTCGCGTATCGTATTCTCGAGCTGGACACGCTCCCAACAGAAACCGGCTGGGCTGCCATGATTGATAGAAGGTCGGACGGCCGGCGCGCGACGTGACGACGACCGCAGCCAGATGTGGAATATAAACACAGGTTGGTTTGGAGGTGTTTGGTTTCTAGGTACTGATTTTTAGTCACTCTATTATATTAAATTTTAGACTCTATATTATCAAACGCGGAAACTAGAAACCAAACATCATCTTTGTCTTAAACTTTGTTACATAGAGTTTATTTTAACTATAACATATTTAATTAATAATATTATGAGACATATTTGTAAGTTATGTTGATATTAAGATATGTTTTAAAAAATCTATGAGTTTGTGGGTAGAGTGGAAGAACAAATCTTTGACCACATACCCGTTGGATTTCTATTTAAACCATTAACAAACATATGGGTAGAGGAATTAGCTTAAACTAATGTCTAATAGAGCAAAAAACTACCGGATTTCGGGTTTAGGATATCCATTGCATCTCTATCTAGGATCGCTGGTTTGTAGCCGCCTACGGAGACAGTACATGTGGTCTTGTGGACATCTCGATTGCTACTTCACTCTCCAAAGTAGGGTTTAATTTCCTGGACGAAAAGGCTGGTGCGCGTTTTCTCTCCCAAGGGTGGTGGTGGCCACTTCCACGGCTGGTCTTGCTTCGTGGAGCGAAGCGTCCTCCAGTCGCGCTACGTGGCGAATGATGGCTCGTTCGTCATTGTCGGAGCAGTCAAAGTTGTGCCGGACGATCCGCCCTGCAACCTCGGAAGCCATCTCGGCCTCCTGCTGGACTCCACGGCCGGTTCCGACGTTTCTTTCGTCGTCGACGGCGAGAGGTTCGCTGCCCACCGGGCCGTCCTTCAGTGGTGGCCCTGAGGTAGGGCGGAGGGGCCGCCGCCCCAGTCTCCCAATTATATAGAGCCTCGAACTTAGTTATATATTCAGTAATTAGACTATCAGACACAATAGCTTGATAGTGAAATATCGAATAATTAGCAACCACGAAGCGTTCGCAACCTGATCATATTTAAACATGTTATAAGAAGTTTTAAGATAATACTATAATATGTATATTTTTATTTATTTGTTGTTTCGTATGAATATTTTTAGATATGTCTTGAGTTTATATATTAGTACCATTTTTATATAATAATAATTTGATGGACCTCTATTTTAAATTTGTCCCGGGCCCCTAAAACCTCTGGGCCGCCGCTGCGTCCTTGCCGCCCGTTCGCCGGTCTTCAAGGCGCAGCTTTTCGGCTCCATGGACATGGGCATAAGAAATTTGTGATTTTACCACTCTCAATTTTGGTTGTCTGTTATTATGCCATCCTGTATGTATGACTGGTGGGACCAACTATATCTATGATTTGTGGACTCGATGACATACTGACGAAACCCACAAATCATAATGGCAAAATTGCCAATGTCTCGCATGGGCATGGGGGACGCCACCATCCCCTTGCATGGAATCAGGGCAGCGACGTTCAAGGCCATGCTCCGCTTCATGTACACCGACGCTGCTTGTCCTGAGGAAGAAGAAACCGATCTCGGAGACTCCCAGTCCGCGAGTCGGGCGCTTCAGGACCTGCTCGCTGCTGCTGACATATTCCAGCTGGATCGCTTGAAGATTCTGTGCGCTACCGAGCTGTGGAATAATGTCTCGGTGGATACGGTCGCTTCTACTTTGATCTGTGCCGAAATGTATAACTGCCCACAGCTGAAACGGAAGTGCATTGGGTAATTGGGTTCTTCGGCGAGGGAAAGGACTTCAAGACAAGGGCTGTGTTAACCGATGATTTTACTCAGCTGGCACAACATTTCCCGTTGCTTCTTGATGAGCTGAGGGAGAAGGTTGGAGCGTAGAGATCAACTAGCTGCATGCATACACATACATGCATGTTGAGTTTGTAATCCAAATTCTAAAGAAGGTGGCCAAGTTGATGAGCGAAGTGGAGGCCCGTCGCCGGGAGGCTTGGACCATGGGTGCTATGCATGAAGAAATGTTGTCTCTTGATAAGAATTGCACTTGGGAACTAGTTCGGCTGCCTTCTGACAAAAAGGCAATTAAGTGCAAATAGATTTTCAAAAGAAAAGAAGGTATGACTCGAAAAGAGCCTCCGCGCTCTAAATCAAGGCTAGTTGCCAAAGGTTTTTGTCAGATTCCAGGAATTGATTACTCTGATGTCTATTCTCCTGTTGTCAAGCATAGTTCAATTCGTATCTTTCTTAGTCTTGTTGCTGTACATGACTATGAGCTTGAACAGTTAGATGTGAAACTGCTTTCTTACATGGTGATTTGGAGGAGGACATTTATATGGACCAGCCTGAGGAATTCATTGTTCCTGGAAAAGAAGACTATGTGTGCAGGTTGAATAAGTCCTTATATGGTCTGAAACAATCTCCCAGACAGTGGTATAAGAGATTTGATTCATTTATGCTTTCTAAGGGCTTTCAGAGGTCTCAATATGATAGCTGTGTTTATCTAAAATTTGTTAATGGATCACCTACATATTTGCTGCTATATGTTGATGATATGTTGATTGTTGCCAAAAGCATGAAGGAAATCACTGCTTTAAAGGCACATCTTAGTAGCGAATTTGATATGAATGATCTGGGTGCTGCAAAGAAAATCCTTGGCATAGAGATAGTCAGGGATAGGAAGTCTGGACTGCTGTACTTGAGCCAGAAGAATTATATTGAGAAGGTCCTTCGTCGTTTCAACATGCAAAACACTAAACCTGTGAGTACTTCGTTGGCTCCTCATTTTAAACTGTCTGCTAAACAGTGTGCTGAAACTGATGCTGAGCTTGAATATATATCAAAAGTTCCATACTCTAGTGCCGTTGGGTCACTCATGTATGCTATGGTTTGCTCTCGCCCTGATTTGTCTCATGTTATGGGCGTTGTTGCTAGATACATGTCTAATCCTGGTAAAGAGCATTGGAAAGCTGTCCAGTGGATTTTCAGATATCTACGTGGTTCTTCTAGTGCTTGTTTAAGTTTTGGTAAATCTGGAGATGGTCTGGTTGGATATGTTGATTCAGATTATGGTGGTAATTTAGACAGGAGGAGATCTCTTTCAGGTTATGTCTTTACTGTTGGAGATTGTGCTGTGAATTGGAAAGCTCGTTTACAGGATACTGTTGCTTTGTCTACCACAGAAGCTGAGTATATGGCAATTGCAGAAGTTACTAAGGAAGCCTTATGGTTGAAAGGTATATATTCAGAGCTATGTGGAATTAAGTCTTGCATTACCATCTATTGTGATAGTCAGAGTGCTATTCATCTCACCAAAGATCAGATGATTACTGAGAAATCCAAACATATTGATATTCGTTATCACTTCGTTCGTGATATCATTGAAAAAGGGTTGGTGAAGGTATGTAAGATCAGTACCCATAATAATCCTGCTGATATGATGACAAAACATGTTTCTGTTGCTAAGCTCAAACTTAGTTGGTATTATGGCCCTGTTTGGCACAGCTTATTTTTAGCTTCTTCACAAATTTAAGCAGAACTTCTGCCAAACAGCTAGCTTCTGCAGCAGCTTATCAGTTCATCTGCTTCTCAGAATACACTAAAAACAGCCAACAAGCAGAAGCTGCTTTTCACCAGCTTATCAGATAAGCTGCTTTTTCAACAAGCAGCAGCTGTGCCAAACAGGGCCTATAAATTAGCCCTTAGTGGCTGTTGACGCCGGCAAGATGATGATGCATTTGTTTAAGGTGGAGTTTTCTATTATGATACTACAAGGAATTTGTCTCAAGGTGGAGTTTGTTGAGTTTGTGATCCAAATTCTGAAGAAGGCAGCCAAGTTGGCGAGCGAAGCGGAGGCCCGTCGCCGGGAGGCTTGAGTGACACCTCAATTCCATGATTAGGCATGCGGCTGGCTAAATTGGAGCGGATGATTTCCATAATTAGAAGCGGATGACCAAATGAATATAGGCCTTCTCGTGCCTATAAATGGGATATTAAACGGGTCGTGCTTGTTCCTGCACGTGGGCCACAACCTCGGTCTAAACACGGCTCGATTCATAATTTTGGTCGGCCTGACCTGATTTTTTTGTTTGTGTCGTGCTATGTTTGAGCTGTGCTTTTTTCATGCTTTAACCTAATCAATCAGACCCGACTCAAATTTACATATCTACTCACCCTCTATCCACAGTCAATTGCATGCAATTACTATGTGATTGGTTGCGGGCTCCTGAAGAGCATGGCTCGCGGGAACCTGGATCCATAGAAACGTGCTCCGCTCACTTCTCTGTGGATGCAGCTAGGTGGTGTAAAAATAGTTATGTTGTCTCCGTGCGTACAGGATGAGGACATACTATACAGGTAACCAATCATACGCCGGAGCGCAATCAACACACGCGAGCGATCTGGACGTGGACGGCCTAGTAACCATTCACGTGGTAGTACTTAGTAACCTGCCGCACGCGGCCACGGCCAGGCCGCTGCCCTCCACGTCGAGCCTCGCCCAAGCTAGACACGAGTACTTGGCATGGGGCGCAGGCGACCGCCGCTGTGAATAGAAAAAAATGATTCATTCCTGGTTTGTGTAATCGATAGCAAATATAGGTAATTTCACCTTAACTTTATGAATGCGTTGACGAAAATACCTATTCGTGAAGCACTCTTTTTTGGCTGTTTTGATGAAGTAAATCAGTCCAAACAGCTATATCACAATTTATCGAATATTATAACACAACTATGATATATTTTTACATAAATCGAATTCAGCACCTGTTTCGAGACATAGGCCATGTTTGTTTCAGCTTTTTTAGCTTCTGGTCATCAAAAACTATTGTGAACTACCAAACGTTCTGCTTTTCAATCAGCTTCTATAAAATTTGATTTGGTCAAAAAATCATCTAAAATCAACATAAACACATAATCCACCGAGTCTTTACAATAATAGGAATCCATCACTTTATAGATCTTGAACCCTATGAATACCTTTATATTCCTCCGCATGTAATTTTAACGATACTCAGATTTTCTGCACAACAAGATTCTTCCTCCATCCAGATTCCTAAAAAAACTGGTAAGAAAAAAGTTAAACCAAACATCGCCATAATATTTTAGTTACTAGCGCAATATGGGAGGAGAAAAGGTAAGACTACAGCTTCGCACAATGAAAAACTCTGACCCCAAAAATAATATGGTATTGATAAATCTGTTGGCGCCGGCAAGATGATGATGCATTTGTTTAAGGTGGAGTTTGCTATTATGATGCTACAAGGAATTTGTCTCAAGGTGGAGTTTGTTGAGTTTGTGATCCAAATTCTGATTAAGGCGGTCAAGTTGGCGAGCGAAGCGGAGGCCGTCACCGGGAAGCTTGAGCCAGATCTTTTCCCTACTCATTTTACGGTTTCACCTCTATAAATATCTTTGTAAGTCGCATGAGATAATTATCTCAATTGTAAATCTCCTGCGATTTATAACCACCCAAAAATAGTGAGAAGTTGCTGGCCGACGCCCGTGGTTTTTTCCCCTTCGCTTTAGAAGGGTTTCCACGTTAAATCTGTGTCTTCTCTGTGATTGATCCCCTTTGTGTCGTATTCATTTATAACAATGCATGCTAGCCAATGGCTTTACTCACGGTGTTTTGATGAGTTCTGCAAATGCTATCTGAATTCTAAGTGCTTGAGTTTTCTCTCACTGTTGTGTTACCATCATGATGTTTTTTTTTCATATTTTTTACACGAGGACATTGCGATGAGAGTGGGTCGGGAGCGGGGTGAGAAAGGACGGGCGGCCCTCGCTCGCGTTGGAGCGTTGAGAGGCGAGCGTTGCATTGGCGTGGACGAGAGCGACGTGACAGTCCTTGATTGGTCTAAAATTTTTGATAAAAATCTGGAGAAAAAAATTCACCTCCAATAGAATATACTATCTTCTCGATGGTATTTTCCCTTTCTGATCGGTGTTCATCAAGGTTATTTCTCTTCTATAGAGTGAGAAACATTCAAACATCAATTATTCGCAAATGCTCAAGAATTCCGGCCCGCCGCCTCCGTCGGGGCCCTCTTCCCGGCCACCAACCTTCCTCCTCGTCGGACTGCTGCCCCGTCGCGGCCCTTGTGGCGGGCGTGCAACATGGTGTTGTTGTCGTCCATCCTGCCAGCGACGTCGGCCCTTTGGCTCTGTCAGCAATGCTCCATCGATGGGTCACAACACTGGTCCGGTGCTGTCGCCGCGCTTGGTGGGCCGTAGAGTAAAAAGGCCGAATGCTCGGTACTCTGGTCCGGAGTGGACATTGTAAGCAGATGGGTATTAACCCTACGCATGAAGTCTGTAACCTCAGGGAAAAACAAATGCTAAACTCCAGTTAAACTTCCTTCCTCACCTATCCTCTTCTTCTTCCTCAATCTGTTCTTCCCCATTCGAGTAGGCTGCTAACAAATTGGTATCAAAGACTACCGATCTTGGCACTAGAGATTCCCCCTTACTTCACTCGCTTGGCAAAAATGGCGGGCGCCTCCGATCCCAACCTGGCGGCTGCTCTGAATGCCCAATCCAAACAGATCAAAGCCCAATCCAAGAGCCTAACCACCCAATCCAAGCTACTTCAGCAGTTATGCGACCGATTGGAAACCCAGGATGCACGGTGGCGCCATCTCGAGAAGTCTGTGGCCGCCAATTCCGATGACATCGTCGCGATCCAGGTGCAGGTCGCAAATTGCGACACCACGCCGGATACCATAGGGGCGCTCGGCTAGGCTCCTCTCGAGGAGTTCGCGGCGGACGCCATGACCCGGGTGGCCACGCTGGAGAACGTCACTTCCGTCTTCGAATCATGGAGGCCGCGCATCGAGACATCAGTCGACGGCGTGAAGGACTCTATCGACGCCGTTCGCGCGGAGCTGTCCAGGGTAGCGCGCTTCCTCGAACGCGGTGCCATCCACGACTCGCCAGATCCGCGCGGCGTACTCGGTCCTCACCAGTCGATGGCGGAGCGCGTGCCTCCTCCCTCGTGGAACACCGACGGCCCAAGCGGGCACCGCATCGACAATCAACCATGGGAGACAGGTTTTGGGTTTTTTTACCCCCATCACTCCCCCCCGGCCATGGGTATGCACTCTCATCCTCAGGGAGCTCCTTCATTTGCTTCAGATGTCCACACTGGGGGCACGTCGGGCACTGGTCTCAACTAGGGATGGCAACGGGGAATTCCCCGTCGGGTTTTAGCTCCCCATCCCCGTCCCCGCGATGAAAAATTTTCCCCGCGGGGATCCCCACGAACGTTTGCGGGGGACATTTCTTCCCCATCCCCGTTACCCGTGGGGATAAATCCCCATCGGGGATCCCCGTACCCGCTTAAATTATAATTAGATCGTACTTCATTTGTTATTAATGTAAAACATTGTCACTTATACACAAGTAAAAATCATTATGTGTACATTAAAATGAATGCATTTGTACAACTAGTGATCTTTTGTCAAGATAATTATTTATTTCTATTATTAACTATTATATAAAAACATCGTCATATGTAAGTTTAACGGGTCCCCGCGGGGAACGGGGATGGGGAATGCTTCCCCATCCCCGTCCCCATTTACCCGTCGGGGGGGGGGGGGGGGGGAATTTTCCCCATTTACATCCCCATGGGGGAAGAAATTTCCCCATCCCCGTCCCCTAATAGAGGAATTCCCCACGGGGAATCAGGGATCGGGTCCTCATTGCCATCTCTAGTCTCAACCACCTCCCGCACCGTTCGGCGGTCGTGCTTACGGCGCCCAGTTCACCAATTACTTAGGCCAGTTGCCCAAGCTGAATTTTCCTGAGTTCGACGGTTCCTACCCCAAACTATGGCAAACACGTTGTGAATCATATTTTCGCATGTACTCCATAGACCCATCCGTCTGGATTAAAGTCGCCACAATGAGTTTCACCGGTCCTGCAGCCAGATGGTTACAGTCGATCAAACACAGCCTTCACCAGGTCACTTGGCACGAGTTTGGGCTGTTAATTCATGAGAGATTTGGCAAAAACCAGCATGAAACTCTTCTTAGACAACTCCTGCACATCCGTCAATATTCCAGTGTCTCTGATTATATTGAACAATTTGCACAACTAGTTGACCAGTTAAAGGCTTATCAACCCCATGCTGACCCACTTTACTATATCACTAAGTTTGTCGATGGGTTGCGTGATGATGTACGCTCTATTGTGTTAGTGCAACGCCCACGAGATCTCGATACTGCCTATGTTCTTGCTCAGTTGCAGGAGGAGGCGCGCGAGGGTACCCGACAGCGGGAGGGCAAGTTCACTCCAAGAACATTCAGCAAACCAGCGGCCTCAGGCACCAGCCTTACACATGACAGTAAAGCAACTCATTCCCTCAAGCTGGATCATGCGCTTGCTGCCATTCCTTCTCGACAAGCTCAGTCCGAGGATAAATTGGCTACATTATATGCATATCAGAAGGCTAAAGGACTTTGTTACAAATGTGAACTCCAATATAATCGAGGTCACAAGTGCCCTGACACCGTGCAGTTACACCTGGTCGAAGAAATGTGGCAGTCCTTTCAGTTACCGGAAGATGATGAACCTGTTACTGATGTTACAGCTGAGGAGTTGCTTCCGTTACATATGTCGCAGGCTGCTGTTCTCAGTGCAGATACCCCCAAGAGCATGCGGTTTATTGGCCACATTGGTGGTATGGATATGTTGGTACTGTTGGATTCGGGCAACTCTACTTCATTTACCATCCACCGAGTTGCTTCGCATTTGCCCAATTGGACTCCCTTACCAGCTTCACTTCGCGTACAGGTGGCCAATGGCTCCCAATTACCCTGTGACCATGAATTGACTAATGTCACATGATACCTCAATGAGTATGCCTTCTCATCAAGCTTGAAGATTATTCAGCTCACTCACTACGACCTCATCTTAGGTATGGACTGGTTGAGTTCCCACAGCCCTATGTGGGTACACTGGGAAGATAAGTGGCTGATTATACCGTACCAAGGCTCCACTATCAAATTGTGTGGTATGGGGGTTCAGGACATGCAATGTACTGTTATGGAGGTATCTTCCTTGGAATCCCTCACTGACAAGGATCAAGCCATTGTTCACAAGTTGCCCGCAGAACTGCAGCGGCTACTCACTCAATATGCTGATATATTTGAAGTTCCACAGGGTCTTCCTCCCCCACGCGAGTGCGACTATCATATTCCATTGCTGACCGGTGTAAGCCTAGTACAACTCAGGCCGTATCGTTATGCACCAGCTCTGAAATCAGAAATTGAGAAACAAGTAGCGGGCATGCTCCAGACAGGAATTATTCAGAACAGCAGCAGTGCATTCTCATCTCCAGCCATTCTAGTAAAGAAAAAAGACAACACATACCGATTTTGTGTCGATTACAGACATCTAAATGCACTGACCATCAAAACCAAGTTTCCGGTACCCATTATTGACGAGTTTTTGGATGAGCTTCACGGCGCAGCCTGGTTCTCCACTCTCGACGTGCGAGCGGGGTTCCATCAGATCCGAATGGCTTCCGAGGACCAACACAAAACGGCATTTCAAACCCACCATGGTCATTTCGAGTTTAAAGTCATGGCCTTCGGATTGTCTAGCGCACCCGCAACATTTCAGGGAGCGATGAACATGACTCTTTACCCACTGCTCCGGAAATGTGCCCTTGTTTTCTTTGATGACATATTGGTCTACATCCATACATGGTCTGATCATATTCAACATTTGGAGTTAGTATTAAGTCTTCTTCGAGCCGATCAGTTGCAGATTAAGTTGTCCAAATGCTCCTTTGCACAACAAGAAATTGCATATTTGGGCCACGCCATTTTAGCGCGAGGGGTGGCAACAGATCCCTCAAAAGTGGACGCCGTTACCTCATGGCCAGTACCTGCAAACTGTCGAGAGTTACGAGGATTTCTCAGCCTCGCGGGATATTACCGAAAATTTGTACGCCACTTCGCGGTGATCTCTAAACCCCTAACTCAGTTACTGAAGAAGCACACATATTTTGTCTGGACTCAAGACCACGATCACGCTTTTCGTACACTCAAGACAGCACTGTCCTCTGCCCCAGTCTTGCAACTGCCTGACTTCTCGTCCCCGTTTGCCATTGAAACTGATGCGTCGGGATCAGGCATTGGTGCGGTTCTCAGTCAGAACAGCCACCCTCTCGCTTTTGTCAGTAAAGCTCTGGGTCCAAAGAATAGAGGATTATCGACCTATTGAAAGGGAAATGTGCCCTTGGGCCATTTCTAAGTATTTTGGTGATTAAGTGCCAACACAAATGGTTTAAGTGATAAATTGTGCCAAAGACTAAAGAAGCGCAAATCAAGGTGCAAGGTATGTGTCTAGACTTAGTACATTGTTTTGAAAACTAATGTATTGTGTCTAAGTGCTAGAAACAGGAGAAAACAATTTGGAAAAGAGTTGACAGTGTGCAGCTAAAGACAGCTTCGGTTTTGGTGCACCGGACTGTCCGATGGTGCACCGGACAGTGTCCGGTGCGCCAAGACCAGTCTCGGTGAACAGTCTGCTCTCGGGTCTCGACGGTGGTGTACGGCTCTAAATCACCGGACTGTCCGATGGTGCACCGGACTGTCCGGTGAGCCATTCACAGGTGAAGTCGTCGCCCTCGGGAATCAAGTCAACAACGTACGACTAAAGATCACCGGACTGACCGGTGGTGCACCGGACTTTCCGGTGAGCCAACGGTCGGCCGCGCAATCCGCGCGTGACACGTGGCCGAGCCAACGGTCAGAAGGGGGCATCAGACTGTCCGGTGTGCACCGGACAGTGTCCGGTGCGCCAACGGCTCCAAGTTACCAACGGTCGACTGCGCCAAAACAGGAAAGAAATCCGCACCGGACAGTGTCCGGTGGTGCACCGGACTATCCGGTGCGCCAGGCGACAGAAGGCAAGAATTGCCTTCCTGGAATGCTCTCAACGGCTCCTAGATGCCTTGGGGCTATAAAAGAGACCCCTAGGCGCATGGAGGAAGACACCAAGCATTCTCTAAGCATTCCTAAGCACCAAGACTCCCATTCCGCGCATTTGATTCTTTGTGATAGCAACTAGAGCTCCATTTGAGTAGAGAACTCTTTGGGTTGTGTTGTGAGCTCGAGTTGTGACTTGTGTGCATGTTTGTGCTCTGATTTTGTGTCTTGTGTGCGTTGCTCATCCCATCCTTACTTCCGTGCTTCTTAGTGAACATCAAATTGTAAGGGCGAGAGGCTCCAAGTTGTGGAGATTCCTCGCAAGCGGGATATAGTGAAACAAAGCAAAACACCGTGGTATTCAAGTGGGTCTTTGGACCGCTTGAGAGGGGTTGAGTGCAACCCTCGTCCGTTGGGACGCCACAACGTGGAGTAGGCAAGTGTTGGACTTGGCCGAACCATGGGATAAACCACTGTGCCTATCTGTGTTGATCATCTTGTGGTTATTGTGTTTTGCAAGAACTCCTTTCTAGCCACTTGGCTTTATTGTGCTAACTCCTAATCAAGTTTTGTGGCATTAAGTTTCAAGTTTTTACAGGATCACCTATTCACCCCCTCTAGGTGCTCTCAATTGGTATCAGAGCCGTTCTCTTCAAGAAAGGGACTAATCACCCGAAGAGATGGATCCTAAGGGAAAGGGGATGGTGGTCAACGACAATGAGAAGGAGTCCATCTTCAATGAGCCAAGGGACGACAACAACGAGTCTTCTTCTTCCCAAAAGGATGATGACGACAATGACTACGAGAAAAAGAAGACGGTTAATTCAAATTTTTCCTTTGATTATTCTCGTATTCCGCAAAGTTCCAATGCTCATTTGCTTTCCATTCCCCTCGGTAAACCCCCTCACTTTGATGGAGAGGACTACGGATTTTGGAGTCACAAAATGTGTAGCCACTTGTTCTCTCTCCATCCAAGTATATGGGAGAAAGTAGAAAATGGAATGCACTTTGATAGTACGGATAGTCCCATGTTCATCAATGAACAAATTCATAAAAATGCACAAGCTACTACTGTTCTTTTAGCGTCATTGTGCAGGGATGAATACCATAAGGTGAGCGGCTTGGACAACGCCAAGCAGATTTGGGACACCCTCAGGATCTCTCATGAGGGAAATGACGTCACTATGCTCACCAAGATGGAGTTGGTGGAGGGCGAACTTGGGAGATTCGCAATGATCAGGGGAGAGGAGCCAACCCAAACATACAACAGGCTCAAGACCCTTGTCAACAAAATCAGGAGCTATGGAAGCACGCGATGGACGGACCACGACGTCGTCCGCCTAATGCTAAGGTCTTTCACTGTCCTTGATCCACATCTTGTAAACAATATTCGTGAAAATCCTAGGTACACCAAGATGTCACCCGAAGAAATACTTGGAAAGTTCGTAAGCGGGCGGATGATGATCAAAGAGGCAAGATACGTCGATGAAGCGTTGAATGGTCCAATTGCTCTCAAGGCAACTAATAGTAAGGAGGTGCTACCTAGCAAGGTGGAACAAGTTGAGGCTGCGGGGCTCAATAAGGAAGAAATGACCCTCATCATCAAGCGCTTCAAGACAGCGCTCAAAGGTCGCAAGGAGCATCCCAACAAAAGCAAGACGAAGGGAAAGCGCTCCTGCTTCAAGTGTGGTAAGACTAGTCATTTTATCGCTAATTGTCCCGATAATGATAGTGACCAGGAACAAGAGAAGAAAAGGGAAAAGAAAAAGACCTACAAGAAGGCTAAGGGCGAGGCACACCTTGGCAAGGAGTGGGACTCGGATTGTTCGTCATCCGACTCCGACAACGAAGGACTCGCCGCCTCGGCCTTCAACAAATCGTCCCTCTTCCCCAACGAGCATCACACCTGCCTCATGGCAAAGGAGAAGAAGGTAAACACTAGAAAGTCTACTTATGCTTCTTCTAGTGATGATGAATCTAGCGATGATGAAATAGATTACGCTAGTTTGTTCAAGGGATTAGATAGAACTAAGATTGATAAGATTAATGAATTGATTGATGCTTTGAATGATAAGAATAGATTGTTAGAAAAGAAAGAGGATCTTTTGTATGAAGAACATGATAAATTTGTAGAGGCACAAAAATCTCTTGCTTTAGAAGTTAAAAGGAATGAAATGCTTTCTTGTGAACTATCTACTTGCCATGAGACCATTTCTAGTTTAAAAAGTGTTAATGATGATTTAAATGCTAAACTAGAAGTAGCAAATAGATCTAACTCTTGTGTAGAACATGTTGTGATTTGCAATAGGTGTAAAGATTTTAATGTTGATGCTTGCAGTGAACACCTAGTTTCTATTGCAAAGTTAAATGATGAAGTGGCTAGTCTTAATGCCCAACTTAAGACTAGCAAAAATGAATTTGATAAACTAAAATTTGCAAGGGATGCCTACACCATTGGTAGACACCCCTCAATTAAGGATGGGCTTGGCTTTAAGAGGGAAGCCAAGAACTTAACAAGTCATAAGGCTTCCATTCCCGCTAAGGAGAAAGGGAAGGCTCCTATGACTAGTAGCAATCAAAAGAATCATGCCTTCATTTATAGCGATCGAAAATTCTCTAGAAATGTTTGTAGGAATTATTCTTATGATTCACATGTTATGACTGCCTCTAGTTCCTATATGCATGGTAGAAATATGGCTAGAAATGTTCATTATGATAGGAGTTGTAATGCATTCGACTCTCATGCCATGATTGCTTCGAGTTCAAACTTTAATGGTAGATCTAGGAAGAATGTTATGTCTCATGCTCCTAGAAAAGTATATAATGGATATACCACTATCTTTCATGATTGCAATGCTAAGTTTATTCTTTCATGTAAAAATAAAAAGGTGATTGCTAAAAAGGTGGGAGCCAAATGTAAGGAAGATAAAACTTGCATTTGGGTTCCTAAGACTATTGTCACTAACCTTGTAGGACCCAACAAGAGTTGGGTACCTAAGACCCAAGCATAATCTGCCTTGCAGGTTTATGCATCCGGGGGATCAAGATGGATTATCGACAGCGGATGCTGTCGGTGTTTTGGGTCCGACCGCACACCCGGGGTTGCCCCTCAAGGTGTTTTAGAAGTAGGACGGTGTCACCGACTGTAGCTAAATGGTTCGTGCTGGATGCACGAGGAACAATGGACAATGTTTACAGGTTCGGGCCGCTTTGAGATGCGTAACACCCTATGTCCTGGCGAGTAAGCTTTATGCAATGGGTTACAGAGGAGCTCTCTAAAGCTAGAACGTAGAGAGCTGGGGTGGATGGCTGAGTAGTGGGGATCGATCGGAAGGGGTGCTCCCTAGGCCTTATATATTCGACCGTGGGGCAATACATGCGGATGAGATAACAAACTGCACCTAAGAGATAGTGAATCGATTGAGTCTATCTTCCTATAGCTCTGCCGACTTATCCTTGCCTGGTTCTGTTGTACGGAGCTCCAGCGCGGGAAAGTCGGGTCTTCTGTTGTGATTGCTTGCTCGACGTTGTTGGGCCATCCGGGCTCGCATCGATCCGGCCTTATGTCAGTCTGCTTTACTGATCGTTCCTCCCCAGGCCCATGAAAGAGTGACCTTACGATTTATTAGGCCCTTGGGCCTTTCGTGAGGTCTTTTATCCTTCCGGTGGACCCGGGGGATATCTGTCCCCCACAAGCCCCCGATCTTTGGGTTGATTTTGAGATAATCGGCCCAAAGATCCTAGGTCCAGCTTGCGGCCTCCGTTTATGACAAGAAATGCTTTTCGGGCAGTTTGGTAAAAACAATTTCTTACTATCTCCTTCTGCTTTGATCACTTGAAAACTGGAGTTTTGTCTCACACTCGTGCCTTGGAGATCGGCATTTCGTATTGTAGGACCCTGAACTCCATTGGGTGCACCGGAGGTGCACCCAATGGGTGTAGCCCCCGAGCTTCGAGTGGAATTTTGAAAATAATCCACCCGAAGGTCTTCATTTCGTGTTCTTTTGCTAAGGGTCATCCTTTCTTTTTCCGAATGCCTTAGAGTTCAGCATTATGTCATCGATATTATGCTTTAGAGGTCAGCATTATTTTGTCTTTGAGGCCGAGTTAGTGATCCGCCCATATCTTGCTAGGCGGTGCAATTTATTTGATCTGCGACTGATTGGACGTTCGATGGACGTCCCCTGGCTAGTCTTCATGTCGCTTCTGTCGGTCATATTTTGTACTTCCCAAGCTATATTTGGCTTTCCTTTGATCCTTACTGATATCTCATTTTTGTCTTGAGGTATTCATTGCATGCCCTGCACGGAAGTGACAGTTTTGAAAGATATA
The DNA here is from genome assembly GCF_902167145.1 of Zea mays. Taxonomy (NCBI): domain Eukaryota; kingdom Viridiplantae; phylum Streptophyta; class Magnoliopsida; order Poales; family Poaceae; genus Zea; species Zea mays. The sequence goes on along the minus strand of NC_050096.1, from coordinate 196,076,373 downwards.
CTGATACTTCCTGGGCGTCCCCCCCAATGGGTGTGGGCAAGGGACGGCTTGGTACGCTGAGTGTTTTAGCCGGCTGCTCCTGAGTAGTAATGTGATGTGACGGTGGGTGTAATCATATCGCCCGCGCAGTTGACTGGAGTCCCAATGGGTGTTGCGCTGCGTGAAACGGCGTCAGCCGCCTGACGTATCTTCAGACGGGTTGAAGCGTATATTGAATATTTTGCGACTGTTCAGTGACCGTGGTAGGAGGTGAGCGTTTGCCTTCTTCTTCTATAAATAGTGCCTTTGCCTCTCTGGTTTTTTCACATCTCTTGCTGCTCTCCGCTGCTTGCTTTCTTCTTCTCCCTTCATTTCCACCATGGGCAAGAGTAACAAATGCAAGCGCGAGCCGACTCCTCCGTCTGAGGACTTCGGTGACTCGGAATACTCGGAGGAGGAGTTCTCCTCTGAGTCCGAGAAGTCCCCGGCTCCCGTCTCTCCCCCGGTGTCGTCTGACGATTCAGATGACTCCCAGGGGCTTGCCACGGAGGTCTGGACTTATATCCGGGCCGTCGAGCGCTCCGGGCTCGAGGGCTCGGATGAGTCGGAGTACTCCTCGGACGAGGAGGACTCCTCGGACTCGTCCGAGGAGGGTGGTGGCGGCGATGGCAGAGACGACGACGACGACGACGGAGGCGACTGTGACGACGACGAAGATGACGGTGACGGCGGCGGCAGGTGCGGCAGCAAGGGCGGCAACGGCGGCAGCAGCGGGGGCAGCAACGGCGACGGCAGTAGCAAGGGCAGCAACAAGGCCAGTGGCTAGATGCCACTGGTCTTTAGATGTTAGTATAGGTTAGAAGTAGTATAATGAAATAATGTAGTAGTATTTAGTAGTGTAGAGTAGTATAGCGTAGCGTAGAAGTAGTAGTAGTAGCAGTAGGGAAGTATCAACTCATAATGAGTTGATTTGTAAGTACTGTAACTTCCCTTAATGAAGAATGATTTCGTTTCCTCCTGTGTTGATTATTTTGCTTCATAGTCAGTTGATCTCTGTCGTGATATTTATTGCCCATGATGTTCTCTATCTGTTATGTTTGTGACATAACTTAGAGTTCTTGAATCATTCCTCCGTTTGCCTTACTTGTGATGTTGATTCTTCTGGAATAGTAACTGAGTAACTCGGGCGTCATATCGTCGCTTTTAGGGGTGATGGCCGAGCTATTATTGTCAACATTTACGCTTTTGAAATAGCGTCCGAGTGATGACGAAGCCCCGTCAGTGTCGAAATGACTGATGACCACATCGGCGCTCTTAGAGGTAACAGCCGAGTGACTTGCGACGACGCCGACGTTTTAGAGGTAACAACCGAGTGACATGTGACGACGTCGGCGTTTTAGAGGTAACCGCCGAGTGAATGATCGTAACGTCGACGTTTTAGAAATAACAACAGAGTTAGAACGGGCTGCGTCAGCTACTTTGAGGATAATAGCCGAGTGATGATCTGGCATACCGGTGCCTTAGAAGTAACCGCCGGGTGATGACATGGCACGTCAGCGTTTTTAGGAGTAACCGCCGGGTGATGACTGGGCGCTTTTTGGAAACGGTATCTGACCCGGGAATATCCCATATGTATTGCGCTTTTAGCCGCCTCTGCTTTCCGTGCCCTAGTTCTTGCTTTCCTGCCTCCGGATCTTCTCTGTCCTTTTGCAATTCGACTCCCGCTCTGTTCATCGTTGGAGTTGAGAAGGCGCCCAAGCGAAAGGCCTCGAGTTCGTCTGCTGCAGTGATTCCCCCCATCGACCCCAATAGCCAGTTGCCTTTCGCAGGTAACCATATGTCTGTTGTCTCTGAGCCTGACCTTCTCCGTCTCGTGTCCATCGTGGTCCT